>NC_138806.1:5234665-5631722 GCF_965178545.1 Coloeus monedula | reverse complement strand
TACAAACCCCGAATTTCCCCCAAACCCCTCCTCGTTTAACCCACGGCCCCAAATGAACGCCGCCAGCGGCTCCGCGGTTTCCATCCTTGTTTTCCTCGCGGGAATGGCGCTCGGGAGCGGGAGCCGGGCCGTGCTTCCCGAGCTGTTTGTGGAGCCCTCGGAAAGAGGGAAAACAATGCGATTAATTTTCTGCAGCGCAATCATGCAGAGATTTAATAAGCAGCCAAAGGTAGGATCCATCTGTAAGGAACGCGCCGCCTGCTCCATTATTCCTCTGCTGCCATTTTTTTTTTTTCCCCTCTTTCCCAAACCTTAATTAATTGAAGGAAAGGGAAGGGGAAAAAAAAAAGAAAAAAAGAGGGAATTGTTTATTAAAGTGGGAACAGGCTCTCGGCTCTGTCTCTCCGCAGCTCTGGTTCAAAAGTTCACCCAATTCCCCCAAGGCTCATCCGTGTGTGTGGTTGGAATCGGGGCCGTGTGCGTCTCCCTCGTTCCCAGATTTCCTCGCTTCCCTGCTCCCGCACAGATTCCCAAAAAGGTGCCGTGCTTTTAAAGAAAAAAAACAACCCCAAAAAAAAAAGGGGGTTCTTTCATTTCTTTGAATCCCGCCTGGAATATTCCGTGGAAGAGCTTTTCCTCCCTCTCCCTGCTCGGCCTTTATCCCGGTTGGCTCGGGAAGGGAAAGGCTGGAAAGGGATAAACGGGAAGGGCTGGGAGCGGATTCCACAGGTGGATCCATGGAGGGGCCAAGAGGAGATCTCCAGGGAAAGCAGAGGGGTTGGGAATGTGGAATATCTGTGGGATAACTCCGGAATTCCCTCTTTTCCCAGCTCAGTGTTGTCCTTTCCTTGAATCCCTGCCTCCACCAGGCTCCTCACGCTCATTCCTGGCTCACTCCGTCCTCCCTGGACACTTCCAGGCTGGGATGGTGTCCCTTTGTCCGGCAGGGTCATTCTGTCCGGGCTGGCACGGCCGCCCCGCTGCCCTCCCGCTCCTCCTCCTTCCCTCACTTTGATGTTTTCCTGCTTTTTTTCCCCATCGGATCCCTCGTGCTGAGGCAGGATCGTGGCCTGGGAAAGCTGGAGGTGGAAGGAGGGAGCTGGGCTGTGGAGTCACGGAATCCTGGAATGGTTTGGGGTGGAAGGGTCCTTAAATCCCATCCGGTGCCATCCGGGGACACTCCCCACAATCCCGGGGTGCTCCAGCCTGGCCTGGGACACTTCCAGGGATGGGGCAGCCACAGATTCCCCGGGAATCCCATTCCAGAGGGAATTCCTGTCTCGAGGCGCGGCTCATCCGAGTGCACAGATCCAGGTGCCTGTGGAGTGGGACGAGATGGGGTTTTCCATGGAATCAGCGGTGCCATTTTTCCCAGGACAAGGACGATCTGTCCCTCTGCACCCACCCACCACAGGCACAGCTGGAGATGGGGAGAGCTTGGAATTCTCTGGATTGGAGGAGGAAAGACCTTGGAGAACAGGAAGGGTGGGAGGGAAAAAGCCAAGGGATGACCCGGGAATGTCCCGAGGGGGATCTGGATCTTCCGTGTCCCCTCTGTGCCACCACGGTGGGACTGGTGCAGGGACCAGGACCCATCCCCAGGCTCCCACTGGGGCACTTCAACAGATTTTGGGTTTCATTGGGATTTTCCAGGTTGGATTCTCCTGATTTCTGTGGATTCTGGGGCTCCTTTAATTGGGAATATAATCAGGATTTGGGATTGATTCCCTCCGTGCTGATTCCCGGCCAAGCACTTGGCTCCTCACGCCACAGCTGGCGGCAGCAGCGCTGCCTGGGATTATTCCGAATGAAAACCGCAGCTGGATTTTATCCGCCACCTGGATTTCGGGAGGGGGGGGAATGGCCGATTTAATTTTCCCGATAAATTGGGAAGGATCTGTGGGATCGGAATTGGGCCGTGCAGATGTCTGTGCTCAGCTTTATCGCCATTCACTCGAATTCCCGGAGTTTTCCAAAAATTCCTGCCCTGCCTGCGGTCCCGTGAGGTTTCCCCTTTTTTAATGGTCCTTCCTCCCTCGGATTCAAGTTTCCTGCCCGTTCCCACAGCCAGGAGGACGAGGAATTTGCCGGGAGTGGGAACTGAAAGCTGAGAGTCTCCCGGGGTTGTGTTCCTCCGGTTGTTGGGATTCCTGGAATATTCGGAATACAACATCCCCTAAAAAGTAGTGGGAGCTGCCTGGGGAGGTGCCGCATCCAGCAGCGGGAGGAACGCGGAGCTTTTCCCTTGGAGACCTCCGCAAAATCCGTGAGGGAAGAGTGAGAAGTCGAGGATTGGAGTGGGTGGGGAAGAGAAGGAAGTTTGGGGTTGCAAATTAGGGGAGGAGTGGGGATATCCCAAATAAAGATCCCTTGGATCCTGTCCGGGGCAGTGGTGGAGCCGCTGGAGGGGTTTGAAGGGTGCGTGGATGTGGCACTCGGGGACATGGCAGGGGATGGGATGGAGTTCCCAGAGCAGCTGGGGCTGCCCCTGGATCCCTGGGAGTGTCCCAGGCCAGGCTGGACGGGGCTTGGAGCAGCCTGGGACAGTGGGAGGTGTCCCCGGATGGGATTTAGGGCCTCTTCCCACCCAAACCATTCCATGATTCTGTGGCAGCGCTGGGTTAAAGTTTGGACTTGATCTTGGAGAGCTTTTCCAACCTAAACCACTCTGGGACTCCATGAACGGACGTCTGGGAGGGACGTGTCCACTGCCAGAACTGAGCCCGCCGTGGTTTCGGAGCTGAGCCCGTGCTCCGGTTCCAGAACCGAGCCCATGGTGGTTCCAGAGCCGAGCCCGTGGTGATTCCAGAGCCGAGCCCATTGTGGTTCCAGAACCAAGCCCTGGTGTGGTTCCAGAACCAAGCCCGTGGTGGTTCCAGAACCGAGCCCGTGGTGGTTCCAAAGCTGAGCCTGTGCTCCGGTTCCAGAGCCGAGCCCATGGTGGTTCCAGAACCAAGCCCTGGTGTGGTTCCAGAACCAAGCCCGTGGTGGTTCCAGAACCGAGCCCGTGGTGGTTCCAAAGCTGAGCCTGTGCTCCGGTTCCAGAACCAAAGTCCTGGTGTGGTTCCAGAACCAAGCCCGTGGTGGTTCCAGAACCGAGCCCATGGTGGTTCCAGAGCCGAGCCCATGGTGGTTCCAGAACCGAGCCCGTGGTGGTTCCAGAACCGAGCCCGTGGTGGTTCCAAAGCTGAGCCTGTGCTCCAGTTCCAGAACCAAAGCCCTGGTGTGGTTCCAGAACCGAGCCCATGGTGGTTCCAGAGCTGAGACTGTGGTGGTTCCAGACCCGACCTTGTGGTGGTTCTAGAACCAAGCCTGTGCCTGTTCCAGAGCTGAACTCATGGTGGTTCCAGAACAGAAGCCCTGGTGTGGTTCTAGAGCTGAGCCCGGTGCTCCAGACCCGGCCCCCTGGTGCAGTTCCAGACCCGAGCCCAGGGTGGTTTTAGAACTAAACCCCTGGTGCAGTTCAAGGACTGAGCCGGTGATTCAGTTCCAGAACCAAACCTGTGGCTGTTCCAGAACCGCGCCTGTGGTGATTTTAGAACCCCGCCAGTGGTGATTTTAGAACTGTGCCAGTGGTGATTTTAGAACTATGCCTGTGGTGATTTTAGAACTATGCCAGTGGTGATTTTAGAACTGTGCCTGTGGTGATTTTAGAACTATGCCAGTGGTGATTTTAGAACCCCGCCTGTGGTGATTTTAGAACTGTGCCAGTGGTGATTTTAGAACTATGCCAGTGGTGATTTTAGAACTGTGCCAGTGGTGATTTTAGAACCGTGCCAGTGGTGATTTTAGAACTGTGCCAGTGGTGATTTTAGAACCCCGCCTGTGGTGATTTTAGAACCGCGCCAGTGGTGATTTTAGAACTGTGCCAGTGGTGATTTTAGAACTGTGCCAGTGGTGATTTTAGAACCACGCCAGTGGTGATTTTAGAACCGCGCCAGTGGTGATTTTAGAACCGCGCCTGTGGTGATTCTAGAACTGTGCCAGTGGTGATTTTAGAACTGTGCCAGTGGTGATTTTAGAACCACGCCAGTGGTGATTTTAGAACCGCGCCAGTGGTGATTTTAGAACCGCGCCTGTGGTGATTCTAGAACTGTGCCAGTGGTGATTTTAGAACTGTGCCAGTGGTGATTTTAGAACCGCGCCTGTGGTGATTCTAGAACTATGCCAGTGGTGATTTCAGAACTGTGCCAGTGGTGATTTTAGAACCGCGCCTGTGGTGATTTTAGACCCGACCCCCTGCTGCACTTCCAGAACCAAACCCGCGACGCTTCCAAAACCAAACCCATGATGATTTTAGAGCCGACCCCCCATCCCAGTCCCACCCGCGGCCCCGCTGCCGTCCCAGTGGCACCGGCACTGGCGAGGCCCGGCAGGCGCGGGCGCGGGGGGGCAGAAGTGGCAGCGGCAGCAGCAGCAGCAGAAGAAGGATCTGCGGCCGGTGGCTGCAATCATCCCGCTGCTGTCTGCTCCCAGACGGATGGCAGAGCCCGCCGAGGCGGGGAGTTCAACCAGAGGTTATCTTTCCCAGGTACCATCTCGCCCGACGAGAATTTGATTTTTTTTTTTTTCTCCAGGACTTTACTCCATTAGATTAATGAAATTTCAATGAGAGCCCGGCGCCCCCTGAAGCTTTGTTAACAAAACAAATGGGGCTTCGGGAGGTGTGACAGCTCGCGAGGAGAGTTACGAGAAGGTGAATACATCCTCGCAATCCACTCAGCCCCGCCGCGCATTGATCTCTATTTAAAGCCCCAATCGGATTTTTGTTAATTATAAATGATTGATCTGCAGCTCTCCCCACTCCCAGCGCCCTTCTCGTCTTCCATGTGGTTTTTTTTTCCCCCCCCCCCCGCTCTTTCTCCTCTCTCTCCGAGCCCCCCGACGCACTCGGAACTTCTTTGCATGCGGCGTGTGGAGCGGTTTTGTTTTCGGAGACAGCCCTGGAAGGCAAATTGCAGCTGGCCCCGACGGCAGAGCCGCGGCTCCGCCGGCGCTGTCAGCGCTTCCAGTGCCGGCTCCGTGTTTTTCATGGCTTATCAGCTCCACGTCCAAATGAACTCCGAGCCCGGCGCCTTTTACAGGTTTAGCACAAAAAAAAAAAAAAAAAAAAAAAAAAGAGAGAAAAGAAAAGAAATGAAAGGAGAAGAAAGGGAGAGAAAGGCAAAGAAAGGGCTTTGAGACAAAGAGAGGAGCCGTGGTTTAGCAGGGAAATGGGGTTGGTTTCCGGGAGCGTTGGGAATCTGTCGGAGCTGGGAAATGGAGGAGCCGTCCTTAAATCATCCTTTAAACGTGGGGTTTTATTGGGGTCAGGGTGCTCGTGTTCTGACAAACACTGGGAGGGGGATCCAGGGAAAGGTGAGGGTCCCGAGCCTTTGATTTCCTCCTGGAATTGATCCTGAACTCTTCCCTTGGCTCTGGCTTGGAGCAGGAATCTGTTGGAGCTGGGAAATGGAGGAGCCGTCCTTAAATCCCCCTTTAAATGTGGGGTTTTATGGGGTCAGGGTGCTCGTGGTCACAGCGGGAATGGGATCCAGGGAAAGATGGGGATCCAGGGAAAGATGGGGATCCAGAGCCTCGGATTCCCCTCTGGATGTTCCTTTGGCTCCGCTTTTATCCCGGGTTGGAGCAGGGGGGTTGGAGCTGGAATCTCTTGGAGCTGGGAAATGGAGGAGCCGTCCTTAAATCCCCCTTTAAGAGTGGGGGTTTATGGGGTCAGGGTGCTCCTGTTCCTGCGCACGTTGGGAGTGCGATCCAAGGGAAAATGAGGATCCGGAGCCTCGGATTCCTCCTGGAATCGATCCTGAGCTCTTCCCTTGGCTCCGGTTCGATCCTGGTGAAGTTGCTCCGGTTTTGGGCAAATCCCAGGAGAGCAGCTCCGGCTCTGATCCCTTTAAAATAAATCCATGGATTTTTTTTGAGACCTCTGAGGGGCCTGGTTTGGCCAGGGTTGCCCGGTCTGGTGGCCAGCAGTGGCCCAAGAGTGGCCTGGTCCTTCCTGGTGCCTCCACAGAACTTCTGGAGCTCCAGACATCCAACAATTCCCAGTTCCACTTCCAAGGCACTACAAACCCGGGATATTCCCATCTCCAAATCCTGAATTATTGCTGATTTTCGGGGCTTGGCTGCATCGTGAGCGGGAGGGGGTGGTTGGGATCCGTGTTCTCCTGGCTCTGGTGGCTTCTCCCAAGATCTTTGGCTGATCCCGGTGAATCCCGGCCCGCTTGGAATGTCCTCCAAGGAAACTGGAGGATTCTGGGTAATTCAGGATTTACTCCTTGCCCAAATTCCCGACTCATCTTTAGGCTCAGTTTGGTGGATTTTGGGGTTGCATGACTCTTCTCAACGGCTTTAAAAACCCCCCCAAATCCCCAAACCAAACAAAAAACCCCCAATGAGATAAAAAGGGGAGGTGATGCTTCTGTGACCCTTTTCCCAGAGAATCCACCCCAAATCCCGTTGTTTCTCCTCAAACCTTCCCAGAATTTCTCAGTGCTTGTAGTGTGTGGAGCTCCACCAACCCCACACCCAAAAAACGAGTTACAAACCCCCTTCTACCAAAAAAAAACCCCAAATAATTGAATTTATGGGACCTGGATGATGGAAAGGGTTCCCAAAAATGTCCCTGTGAGGGGGACGGGGCTTCAATGAAATTAATTTGGTTTCTTAATTAATAAAATCGATCAAAACTTGAAGCAAAACTCCTGAATTTTCACTTTTCCCCCCATTTTTTGTGCCCTGGGCAGACCCTGGGTTGGGTTTTTAGTCCAACTTTTGGGGTTGGGCTCCATCCTCTCCCATTTCCATGCCTGGACCCCATCGTTTTCCACGCCTGGATCAGAATTCCAGCTTTAGGGAAAGACACACGAAGTGCTCGATATTTATTTCGGGAATTAGGGACTAAAATCTGCTAAATTCAGTAAAAAAGGGACTTCACAACCCGTTCTCCTCCAGAAGAGACTTTTCCAAGGACACCAAAAATCAGGGAAAAAATTGGATATCCTACAAAAAAATATTCCTTAGCCGCCCCAGAGTTTTTGGGATCAGCGCCGAGGCGGGAAGAAAAAAGGAGATTTGTGGCGAATCCCGGAATCTGTCGGATTCCGAGGACGGAAAGCAGGGAGTTGATTTTCCAAGATATTTTAATCCCTTTTCCCGTTGTCCTCGGGAACGGCCCTAACGGATGATTTTCATTAGCGGGGCTGGAATTTATGGGGTCCCAGCGGGTTCTCCCAAGGTTAAATAATTTAAAGGAATAAACCCCTTCTCCGATGTAATCGAGCTAATGAAGGATATCGGACTGTCCACAAAAAAAAACCATCGGATGTGGGGAAGCGACGGCGGGACACAAATCTCGGCGTAAACATCGGCTTTCCAAAGGCTCTCCATAAAGCCGGAATTGCGGCGGGATATCGCGGGCCGGCACGGCGGCCATAAATAAAAAATCAATTCTTAACGACGAGGGCGCCTCGTTCGGGAGCGTTCCCGGGGTTAAACGGGAGCAGGGCAGGAACGGGAAGAGCGGGAATGGCGGTGAGGGCTGGGGGGAGCGCGGGGCGTTCGTTTGATTTACGGGGATGCAATTCCTGCGTGGAATCTCCATGGAATAATTGTTATTATATCTCTGCTGCCAGATGGCTCCTGGTGTAAACAGCCATCGACAGCTCCGCCGCTTCGGCCCCTTGCCTCCCCTCATCCATGGAAAAATTCCTCCCTTCTCCCAAGAAATTGATTTTTCCCGCTTATCTCCAGCTTTCCCCCCCTGTTTTTAACTCGCTCCCCGCTTTTTGGTGGAGTTTTTTCGTGCTTTGGTGCTGTTTGAATGGAAATGATTTTGGAGTGATAAAAACCTCAAATCAATCCGGGCTGGGAAACGTTTCCGAGCAAAAGTTACCGAGCGGGAATTTCACCTCGGCAGCGGCAGAGCAGGGAGGGAAGAGGGAATTCACTTGTAGGGTGACAGATGTTCCCAAAAAAGTCCTTTCAGTCCTTTCAGAGCTTTGGGGTTTTTCCGGTTTTTTCCTTTGCCTGGACAAAAATGCAGGAGGTGAAAACGGTCAAAAGTTAAAACCTGGGATTCTAAAAAATCCAAATGCCCAGGGAAATCAGGGATGCTGGATTGAAACCAGGATTTGGATGTATTTTAATATTCTGGGCGGCTTTTAAAACCCTCTGGGATTTACAGAAGGAATGGGGAAGGATTTCTTTTATTTATTTTATTTTATTTTACTTAATTTGATTTTATTTTATTTTACTTTATTTTACTTTATTTTACTTTATAATTTATTTTGGTTTTATTTCATTTTATTTTATTTTACTTTATTTTACGTTATAATTTATTTTGGTTTTATTTCATTTTATTTTATTTATTTCATTTCATTTCATTTCATTTCATTCTATTTTTTATATTTTATTTTCTATTCTATATTCTGTATTCTATATTCTATATTTTATATTTCATAGTTTCTATTTTATAGTTTCTATTTTATATTATATATATATTTATTTTATTTTATTTTTTATTTCATTTCATTTTATTTCATTTTATTTTTTTAGTTATTTTTTATTTTTTGTTTATTTTATTTTATTTTATTTTGTTTTATTTTATTTTATTTTATTTTGTTTTATTTTATTTTATTTTATTTTATTTTATTTTATTTTATTTTATTTTATTTTATTTTCCTTTATTCTAATTCCTTTTCCTTTATTTTATTTCTCTTTATCATTTGCTCTTTCCACTCCCCAGAATATTTTCTGGGAGCCTCCAATGAATTCCCTGCTTTTTCCCCCCCAGTCTTGGATGTCCGGAACAATTCCCATGCCAGCATCCCTTTACACATTCCCTGCTCCAGGAATAATTCATTTCAATCCAGTTCAGCTCCGAGGGAGGGAATTCTGCTCCCGGGACAACTGGAAAACTTCTCCTTATTCCAAGCGGGACACCTGTGGCCGGGAATGCGGCAAGGACGCGAGTGGAATATTGGATTTTTATGGAAGCTCAATTTCAAGGCTTCCCGCAGAGTTGGATCCGTGGAGGATCCCGATGTCGCCGCCCGACTGACTCCGGGTGGGAGCTCTTTGTTCCCATCCCTTTTTCCCTGGAATTCGTGGATATTCCGAGGGGTTTGGAGCTGGAGAAAGGCAGGAAGGGGCTCAGGATGGAGGCGGATTTTTGTGGCCAGCCGGGAAAGCGCCGGCACGGGGCTGACCCTGGGCAGGGCCTTTGTTCCCTGGATTGTTCCCGGGATTGTTCCCGGGATTGTTGGGAATGTCAGTGGTGAAATATGGGCAGCGGGGCTGCTTTTCCTGTCCGAGGGAAACAGGAAAAAACAGGGGAAAAAAACGGGAGAAAAGTTCATTTAGGAACCCTTTCAGTCCCTTTTTCATCCCGTTTCCATCGTCGCCAAATTTCCTCGGAGCTTTGATTGAATCCCAGTTTTTTTGAATCCCATTTTACCGAATCCCATTTTTTTGCATCCCGTTTTACCGAACCCCAATCCCGCCGAAGGGGAGCAGGAAATCCCCATTGCTCGGGGAGGGATTTTTCCTCCCTTCCCTCCCTGTTTTTAGGGATGGGAGCGCTTCTTAGGGATCCCTCAGGGCCTGTGGTGGTGCTCGGCAGAGAATTCCTGAAAGGAATTCATTCCCTGCTCCTGGAATTTCTCTTCATTAGAGGAGCTGATCCTCAGCTGGGCGAAATTCCCATAATTCCATCAGGGAATTGGGGCACTTTCCAGTGGCTCCAGAGAGGGAGAAGCCACAATTCCCGACATTCCGAATGTCCTGGATGCTGGGTTCCCTTGGATTCCTCATCCATTCCAGGACCTGGCCGAGGCTTTCCCTCTTCCCTTGGAATTTCCCAGATTTTCCCTTTTGTTCCGTGATCTCTGAGGAGGTTTTGTCTCTTCCCCCACGTCTTTAAAAACCAGGATTGATCCCAAATCCCAAGATTTATCCCAAAGCCCGGGATTGATGCCAAATCCCGAAGCCGTTTTCAGGCTGCGGGGAGAGAGTGGGATTGTGATTCCCAAGGTTTTTGGGGTGGGAATAAAGCCAGGCAGGAGTGGCCAGGCCTGGTTCGATTCAGTTCCTCCTCAACCCCAACCTGGACAGCCTCAAGCAGCGCTTAAATGTTTAAACCTCTGCTTAAACCCGGCTTTAACTTCCGGAACGATCCAGCGTGGAAATCCTTTGGGAATGGGGAATTTTCTCCTTAAAAACGGTGATTCAAGGGCTCTGTTGAGGAGTTGGCTGGGAGGAACCTGGATCAGAGCATTCCCAGAAGGAATAAATCCAATCATTCCCACACAAACCAGCTCTGTTCTGGCCTAACTAAACTCAGTTTAGGGCCCTGGATTAACACAAGGGTTGAAATCCCACTCGGATCAATCCGAGGGGGGTTAAAAAGCATTTTATGCTCCCAAGTTTTTGCAGGGAAGGGATGAAATTGTGTGAAATCCTTGGAATTGCTGGCTCCAAATCCAGGGAAAAGGAGCGGCTCCGGCAGCCCCCTGGAATATCCAGGGAAAACATTAAAGAAGGAGCAGTTTCCTTTTTAAGCCTCCCAAAAGCAGAACCCAACAATTCCAACGCCTCTCCCTCCTTTTTGAAATCCCAAATCCTGCGTTTTTTGGGAATTTCAGCCTCTCCCAAGTGGATTTTCCCCTCTTCCCTCTCCCCCCTTTTTTTTTTTCAATCCCAAATCCCACCGTTTTTTGGGAATTTCAGCTTCTCCCAAGTGGATTTTTCCCACTCCCCACCCTCTTCCCTCCCTTTCTCCTTCCCCTCTCCCCGCATGCTCCAAGGGAGGAAGTTCCCGCTCATTCCCATTCCCGTTATTCCCATTCCTCTGGAATCAGCTGCCGCCGCTGTTTGCCCATCATTTTCCCGGGACGCCCCAGGAGTTCCCTGGGATGAGAAATCACAATCTCCGGGATCTGGGAATTGCGGTTCAGCTTCACTTCCCCTTTTTTTCCTGTTGCCTGCAGCTCCCAGGAAATCCCGGCGTCCCTGGGCCCTGTGTTCCCATCCCGAATTTATCCCTTTTCGGGTTGGATTGGGTTGGGTTGGATTTGGTTGGATTGGATTTGGTTGGGTTTGGTTGGATTGGATTGGATTGGATTGGATTGGATTGGATTGGATTGGGTTGGATTGGATTGGATTGGGTTGGATTGGATTGGATTTGGTTGGGTTGGATTTGGTTGGATTGGATTGGATTTGGTTGGATTTGGTTGGATTGGATTTGGTTGGGTTGGATTGGATTGGATTTGGTTGGATTTGGTTGGGTTGGATTTGGTTGGGTTGGATTGGATTGGATTTGGTTGGATTTGGTCAGATTTGGTTGGATTGGATTGGGTCGGATTGGGTCAGATTGGATTTGGTTGGATTTGGTTGGATTTGGTCAGATTTGGTTGGATTGGATTGGGTCGGATTGGGTCAGATTGGATTTGGTCGGATTTGGTTGGATTTGGTTGGATTGGATTGGATTGGATTGGATTTGGTTGGGTTGGATTTGGTTGGATTGGGTTGGATTTGGTCAGATTGGGTTGGATTTGATTGGATTGGATTGGGTCGGATTTGGTTGGATTTGGTTGGGTTGGATTGGATTGGATTTGGTTGGATTGGATTGGATTGGATTGGATTGGATTGGATTGGATTGGATTTGGTTGGTTTGGATTGGATTTGGTTGGGTTGGATTGGATTGGATTGGATTGGGTTGGATTGGATTGGATTGGATTTGGTTGGATTTGGTTGGATTTGGTTGGATTTGGTTGGGTTGGATCGGATTTCGGATTGGGTTGGATTTGGTTGGATCGGATTTCGTGCTTTAGGCGCGGTTCCAAAAAGCCGCCGCGCTTTCCTCAGCCCTGATTATTTCTGGAGGTGCCCCTTGGGGGTTGAGTTAAGCCGGGTTTAGCCAGGCTGGAGCAAACAGAGCTGCAGGGAGAGGGGGATTGCCCCCTGAACTGAGCTTGGGGATGATTTTCCGAAGGAATTCGGCAGCAGGGATGCAGGGAGGGAACGGATCCGAGCACGGAAATTCTCTTCCCGCTCTGCCCCCAGCTGCAAACGGAGCTCATTTTCTGCTCTTTCAGTTTAATCCCCCCTGAATCCCGGATTTTCCAGCGTGTCCATGAAATCCCTGCAGGGACCACACTGGGATTTTATCTTTATCTTTATCTTTATCTTTATCTTTATCTTTATCTTTATCTTTATCTTTATCTTTATCTTTATCTTTATCTTTATCTTTATTTTATTTGTATTTTTTATTTCTTTTTATTTATAATTAATTTTAATTTTAATTTTAATTTCATTTTATATTTTTATTTTTATTTTTATTTTTATTTTTATTTTTATTTTTATTTTTATTTTTATTTTTATTTTAATTTAATTTTAATTTTAGTTTTGATTTTAATCTTTATTTTTATTTCATTTTATATTTTAATTTTAATTTTAATTTTAATTTTTAATTTTAATTTTAATTTTATTTTTATTTTTAATTTTAATTTTAATTTTCATTTTCATTTTAATTTAATTTAATTTTAATTTAATTTTAATTTTAATTTTAATTTAATTTTAATTTAATTTCAATTTTAATTTTAATTTATTTTTATTTAAAATTTTATTTTAATTTTAAACTATCTTTATTTCTATCTTTATTTTATTTATTTATTTCTGTATCTTTTATATTATTTCTTATACATTACATTACATTATTTCTTATTTATATATTATTGATAATTTTAGATTTATTCTTTATATTTATTTTCTGTATTTTATATTTATTTAGATGTAGATGGTTTAGATTTAGATTTAGATCTAGATCTAGGTTTAGATTAAGCTTTAGCTCTAGATTTAGATCTAGATATTGATTTCAATTTAGATTTAGGTTATCACAGATTTAGATTTAGATTTAGGATTAGATTAAGATTTAGATCTAGTTTTAGGTTTAGATTTAAGTTTAGGTTCAGACCTAGATTTAGATTTCTTTGGGGGAGGTTTTTCAGGGTTTGGGGGGGTTCTGGAGATCCCAAATCCTTTCTTTGACACCCAAAATTCCATTTTCTGTCCCTCGGCCGCTCCGTTCTCAGCTCGGAGCCCCCCAGGCTGAGCTTTGCTTCCCAAGGGACGCTCCTGGAAGGGAAAATGGGATCAATTCCCTGTTTTCCCCACTGAAAAGCCGCATTTCCCACCCCCAGCCCTGCACCAACCCCAGAGCCGGAGTTTGAGCCCGGTTTTTACATCCCAAAGCCTCCGGGCGCTCTGGGATCAGCCGGAAGCTCTGCCTTGGTTGGGTGCTCCTAAAAAAAAAAGCCATCCCAAGCTCTGCCGGGGGCAGATCTGGGCGGGTTTGGAGCGGTTTGGGATCAGATCCCAGAGTTTAATTATCCCTGGGAATTCCGTCTGCTCCCCCCTGCCTGGAGCTCGGTTAATCATTGGCGTTCCGAGCTTTCCTTGGGGCTCTTTTCACTTCTTTGGGAAAATTTCCCCTCCAAAATCCCTTAACTGGGGGGAAAAAGGAGAATTCGGAGGAATTCCCGGCAGTGTCTTGGGAAGAGGAATCACTGCTTTTCCTTCGGTTGAAGTGGGAATGGGAAAAAGGAAAATTCCGGGGTTTTCCGAGGGTTTTTTGGCTCTGGAGGTGACGTTGTGGAGCTCTGGCTCCGTAAAAGGTTGGATCCCTCTGGATAAACAAATTGGAAATGTTCTGTTAATGTGGGAATTCTTGGGAAAGAGCAGCCGGATGATTTTCCTTTCGGGCTGGAAAAACGGGACAGGCTTTGGCTGGAAGAAAATCCTTGGGATAACAGCTGGGAATCAGCGCCCAAGCCTGGGGAGGCTCTGGGATAATCCCAGAGCTGGCCCAGGGGGATGTGTTCATCCCGGGAATAAGATTCTGGAATATTTTCCCCCCTCCCCCCCCTTCTCATCCAGTTGGGAATGAATCCCAGATCCCAGATTTCCTCTGGAATATTTTGTTTCAGCCTAGGGAGGAAACCCAAGCCCGGCTTTGAGGGGCAAACCACGAGGCCTAAATTTTGTGGGGCTGAAACTTGTAAAACCAGGGAAAAATCCCGGTTTTCCAGGTCTGTGCAATCCTGGCAGTGGGAATGAGAACCTGGGGAATTCCCAGGGCCTGGAGTTGTGGCACAGGAAAACCTTGGGAAGGGAGAGCAGGGGCGGCTCTTCCCTAAAACCGGAGCCTGCTCCTTCCCTGATTTCCCCAAAGGTGCTTTGGGAGCCGGCAGATTCCAGGCGTTCAGGAATTCCAGGGATTCAGGAATTCCAGGCATTCAGGAATTCCAGAGGTGCTGCTGAGGCAGAGCTGAGGCCTCTTTTTCCCTCCATTCCGCACCTTTCCAGGGACCTTCCAAGCCCCTCTCCTTCAATTCCACCCCTTCATTTTCCCGGTTTCCGTGCTCCCCGTGACTCCCGGTGCCCTCGGGTGTCTCCAGGGCTGCAAATTCCAGCTGGAGCTTCCCAAGGTCGAATTCCAGCCCCAGATTCCCGACAGATCCTTTCCTTCCCAGCAGCCGAGCGCGTTCCCGGGGCCGGCCGACTCCCAGACAAACTGGGAGCGGCTCCTGGGAATGTTCCGGGGCTTCCCAGGGGGTCTGGTTAAGGATTAACCCGCCGGCATTCCTCAGATCCGGAAATTCCGTGGATTTAGCCCAGGTGGAACCGGGAGCGCCGGGCTGTGGTGACATTCCTGGCCCTCTCCAGGGGTCATTCCCTGGTCTCCATCCCGACTTTTCCGTGCTTCTTGCCCCGCTGGAATTTATTTCTCCCTGTGGGCATCCAAGCAGGAGAAATGTTGGATTCCTGCCTGGAATTCCTTCATTTTGGGTTTTATCCCGATTTTCTGAGGGTTTTGTTGCTTGGTTTTTCCACCTCTCGGCCAGCTTGGGATAAATTCCATGGAATTTGTCGGCCAGGATGGAATCTTCTGGGATTTCTGTGCAATTCCAAGAGGAAAGGGAAGGAATCAATCCCTTGGATCGGCACAGGGATCCTGGAGGACCTCAAATGTCCCAGCCCTGGGATGGCTTTGGATGGGGATCCATCCATGGATATCCAATCCCACCAGGACAAACGTCCTTTTCCTCCCAAACATTCGGGATTTGGGTCTGCTCCAGCTCCTGGGAAAACCTCTATGGATATATTTTCCCAGAAAAATCCTCTCTCCAGCAAAAATATCCAGGTTTTCCTTTCGAAACTCAACCAAAAAAACCTTTTCCCGAGGAATTGTTGGGATGATCCCAGGACTTTTAAGCTTTGATCCGGGCTGGTTAGAGGAATTTTGATTTCTTTATGGATTTTTTTTCAATCCCAGGATTTTCCATTCCAATCAAACTTCCCAAATATAAACAAAAATCGCCATTTTTTCCCCCCTTTCCCGGAAAATTCGCTGCTCCGGATTTGTGGGTTTTTTCCCCTTTAAAACCCAACTAAAACCAGGAAAATGGATTTTCCTGGCCAAGAGTTCCCGGCGTGGATTAATCTTGGAATGAAAAGGCGGAGAGGCAAAGGGGCGGATGTTTCATTTCCCGCCAGGTCACAGTGCAGGAGCTGGGAATTCCTTCATGTGGAATATCCGGCGCTCAGAGCCGCTCCCGGATCAATGGGAAAAGTCGCTTTTTTGGGACCTCTGGTGTCAGGGAGCCGGGCTCCATTAACTCCGGAATTGCTTCTCCGGCCGAATCCAAGGATTTTATTGCCCATTTTCTCCTTCCCGGGTGGGGACCTTTGGCATTCCCTGGGCATTCCCTCATTTTTCTCCTTTTCCTCAGGGATTCTGCGTCTTCCTCATTCCAGAGGAGCCGAGCGTTCCCGACCTCCCACATCCCAGCCTGGGCGCGGATTCCCGGCTGCTCAGATCCCTTCCCTTGGAGCAAAGCCCAGGGATGGAGTTCAAGGAAAAATTTGGGATGGGAGGGAAGAGGTTTGAGGCTGGAAAAGAGGGATTTAAGTTGGGAATTCGGGAGAAATTCCAATCTGGGAGAGTGGGGAGGGGCTAGAACGGATTTCCCATGGAAATTCTGGGATTTCCCACTTCCACATCCTTGGAAGTGTCCAAGGTCGGGTTGGAGAACGCTGGGATAATGGGAGAGGGTGGGAATGGGATGGGCTTTAAGGTCCCTCCATCCCAAACCATTCCAGCATTTCCTGAGGAGCTTTTTTAGGAGGATCCTGATACTCCTCCGTTCTCCCCCCCTGGAGATCCCCGAGGATGGGATTGGAGCCTTTTCCATGGAAAACTTTGGCACAGTTTGGTGCCTCCTCGGCTTCCGAACCCGGTTGGAATTAACTCCCGCCTTGTCCCATTCCTTGAATTCCTTCTCTTCTCCCATACCCGAGGAAGAGGAGGGATCTGAGGAAGCCCCGCCCTGAATCCGTCCTTTCCGTGGAATATTCCAAGAGTTTTTTGGGAAGCGGAGCCAAGCCGGATGGGGACATCATTCCCAGGGCCCTGGGGGACGTTAATGGCTCCAAAGTGCTCTGGCAGCTCCAGGCGGGAATGGAAAAACCATGGAAAAACCATGGAAAAACCATGGGGAGAGCCATGAGATGAATGCCAATGGAGCCATTCCCGGGAATTCCCACTTTCCCAGCGGGATGATTTTCTTCAAATCCCTCCTGGCTGGATTTTCCAGGGAATTTCTGCCCTGGTGTCCCTGAGGTGTCAGCGGCATCATCCGGTCAGGGATTGGGAATGTGGGAAACCCTCCTGGAGGAAAACAGGGAATGCTTTTCCCAGCGATTTCCTTCCCCGCCACAAAATCCGGAGCAAAGTTTTCCTGGATGCAGAGCAGGGAAGGATCCCAAGTTTCTCCTCCCATCCCCAGGAATTCAAAGGCTCCTGGAATTCCTGGGCTTTCCCAAAGGGGGGAAATTTGGGAACCCTTTGGAGCGAAATCCCTCTGGGAATTGAGGGAAAATTGGGAACCCTTTGGAGCCAAATCCCTCTGGGATTGGAGGAAATTTGGGAACCCTTTGGAGCCGAATCCCTCTGGGAATTGAGGGAAATTTGGGAACCCTTTGGAGCTGAATCCCTCTGGGAATTGAGGGAAATTTGGGAACCCCTTTGGAGCTCCTTGAGCTTTTCCTTCATCCCTAAGGGAATTAAAGCGGGATTGGGATGGGCCGGGCTCTGCCTGCTGCAGCCTCTGGAAAAGCAGAGGAAAACCCAGATTCTTCCCGTTTTTCCATGCCTTGGCACCTGGAATTTTTTGGGGAAAAAATCCCTTTCCCTCTTTTTGTTGTTTCTCCCTCATTTTGTTGTTTGCTTTTCATTTTCCATCGGAATTCCGTGGGTTTTAAGCCGCGGATCCAGGCTGAGTAAATGCGGATAATGCCGGAGTATTCGGAGGAGTTTGTGGGAATTCTCTTCCCTTTGGGAATCCTGGAGAGCTCCAGGGATGTTCTCTGGGAGAGGAGGGAATGGGAATCCTTATTCCCATTTTTCAGCCAGGGAAACTGAGGCAGCAGCGGCCACTGAAATGCCAGGAAAATGAGGATATTCCCAAAATTCCGCTTTTCCTGGAGTAAAACACCTCTGGATGACTCCAGACTTCGGATTGCACCGGAATCTCCTGATGGAAATTCCATAAAAAAGGAGGAAAACTCCGCTTTTGGGCTCAGGCCTCGGTGCCGAGGTGGAAAAGCGGGAAGCTCCCGGTTTTCCTAACCTTTGTGCTCCGTAATTTTCCTCGGGATTAATGGATCGTTCGGCTCCATTAACGCCGGGGCTCGCGCGCTCCCGCCTCATTTTCCTTGGAATAATAAGATCCAAAATTATGCCCGGGCGGAAAAGAGGGAGGGAGGGAGGGGGAATAAAAGGAGTCGGGATTTCATTCCCGGATAAAAAAAACCCCGGAGCAGCCGATGGGATGGGGAGGGAAATTTCGGGATATTTAAATTGGAATTTTTAGGAATGTTTCGGGATGTTTAAGTTGGGAGATTTGGGAATATTTTGGGGGTATTTGAATGGGGATATTTCAGGATATTTTATTAGGGATGTTTAGGAATATTTCAGTCGGCATTTTTGGGAATAGTTAGGGATAGCCAGGAGTATTTCAATCGGGATATTTTGGGATATTTCAATCGGGATATTTTGGGATATTTAGGAATATTTGAGTAGGGATATTTCGGGATATTTAAATAGGGAAATTTCGGGATATTTAGGGGGTGCTTTGGGATATTTGGGAATATTTAGATGGGGATATTTAGGAATGTTTAGGGACATTTAGGGGATATTTAGGAATATTTAAATCAGGATATTTAGGAATATTTAAATCGAGATATTAAGGAATATTCAGGGATATTTAAATCAGGATATTTAGGAATATTCAAGGATATTGAAATGGGGATTTTCAGCATTTATTTGGGAAAATCCCGAATCCCGGCAGTGGGAAGCACGAGGAGAGGAGAGATTCCCTCCTTCTTTTCCCATTTTTATTTGGTCAGGATTCTCCCAGGATCCGGGGGCTTTGTGAAACAGGAGCCGTCCCTTTTTCCCGGGATGAATTCCCGGGGCAGGGTCAGGGATGGTTTAGGGGCTGCTCCGACTCCTCCTGGGATTCGCTTTCCAAGGGGGATAAAAAACCCCAGGAATGTTGTAAAAAGGCCGGATGGTGCCGGTGTCCATCGGGCCGGGAAGGCCGAGGTCATCCCGCGGTCAAATCCAACCATTCCCGCCTGGAGTTCACGGCCTCGGCTTTTATTGGGAATTCTGGGAGCGAATGGGAGCACCGGGGTTTTTCCCTTGGCAACTGCACGGAGCCGGAGCTGCCCGGTTTTCCCTGGAAAAGCAGGAGGATGAAACTTCCGGAGGGATGGATCCCGATCCTGCAGGGCCACGGGGAGTTTGGGGAGGTTGGAGGGAGTTTTAAGGGCAAATCCTTCAAATCCCTGGAATTCTGATGGGAAATGAGGGTGAAACAACCAAATGTGCTGGGAGAGGGGCAGGGAAAGGGATTTTCCAGGCCTTATCCCATGGGAATGATTCATTCCCACTAAGAAATAAATCCAGAGGCCAAGACCAGGAAAAAATGGGAAAAATCCGGCTTTTCCTCTCCTTTTCCAGAAGTTTCAAGGGAAAGGGTTTCTTTGGGAAAGAGAAGCTTTGCCCTGGGTGAACACACGGAGAAATCCCATCCCGGATTTGGGAATGGAGGTGGATTTGGGGTGGGAAAAATCCAGGATTTTGTCTTCTGGGAAGGGCTGGAGTGGGGATTTCCTGGAGTTCACGGCTTTTATTGGGAATTTGAGGAGGGATTTGGAACGCCAGGATTTTTCCTTGGAACTGCCCGGTTTTCCCTGGAAAAGCAGGAGGATGAAACTTCTGGAGGGATGGATCCCGATCCTGCAGGGCCACGGGGAGTTTGGGGAGGTTGGAGGGAGTTTTAAGGGCAAATCCTTCAAATCCCTGGAATTCTGATGGGAAATGCAAACGGAACCCCGAGCTCCTGCTGCTCCTCCCCGCTCGTCCCTTTGGATCGGGATTGGGAATAACCATCGGAGCAATCAGTGCTTGGTCTCGGTTGAGTCTTTGGGAATGGCTTTTCCCGTTTTTTCCCGATTTTTCCCAGTTTTTCCCGGTTTTCCCTGCCTCAGGAGTGGGATTAATCCATGGAGCCTCATCCAAAGACTGTGGAATCCCTGGGATGCTCCAATGGATTTGCTGGAATCCATTTCTCTCCCAAACATCGGCCTCTCATTCCCGGCCCGTTGGGGAAATCTGGGAAGTTTGCCCACTCCAAAAAAAGGGAGAAACACAACGGGCTTGGGTTAAAACCTCCCCTTTTCCCATCCTTTCTTGGGATGAGACCTTGGAATGAGCTCCTGGTGATGCTGGGAAATCTGGGAAGTTGTTCCATTCCCGAAAAACAGAGGAACACCGGGAAGCACAACTGGATTTGCTTTGAAACTTTCCCTCTTCCCACACTTTTTTGGGATGAGGCCACGGAATGAGTTCCCATGGAGGCTCCTTATCCCATTCCCAAGAAACTCAACTGCATCCACTTAAAACCATCCCATCTTCCCGTCCTTTTTCGGGATGAGGACACGGAATGTTCTCCTGGCCAGGCTCCCATTCCCGCTCCCTCCTCATCCGCAGGTGCCGCTAATTAAAAAAAACGGGAATTTTCTTTCCCGAGGCGGACGCAGCTCCGTTATCCCACGTGAACTGGAATTCCCAGGAATGGCATTCCCGGCTCCCACGGTGCCTTTGGGATCTGTGGCGCCTCTTCCCCCTCTCCCAGCACTTTTCCCAGTGCCGGATCCCAGCCCGGCATTCCCGGCTCCATTCCATGAGGAGAATTCCCTGACCCCTCTCCCTCCTTGACTGGAAAACCGGGAATTCATCCCTGCTCCTCTCCCGCTGACCTTGGCGGGCAAATTTCCTGGGATTTATGGCTGGCAGCTGCCGGGAAACATGGAAAAGGTAACGTTTTCCATGGAAGGAGAGCAGGAATGGTGGGATGTTGATCTCCTCCTCATTATTCCAACTGATGGTTATTTCCTTGGAATATCGGAGCCGGGACAGCTTTTCCAAAGGGATTTCAGGCCATGGATCCTTGGATTTGTGGGGTTTTCCAATGGGGCCTTTGGAAACACCACTGGGAACGGGAGGGAATTGGAGGCTCCACTTGGAATTTTTTGGGCACAATCCCGGCTCCTTCACTTACTGGGAATGCGATAAAACCGGAGCACATCCAATTCCCATTCCCGGATTTTCACAGGGATTGGCTCCATCCCGGCCCCTCTGAGGGGTTTTTTGGGAGCTGAGGATCCACGGAGGGAGAGAATTCCCGGTGTTTATTGGGGGGTTCGTTCCTGGTTCCGCTCCCCCCTCCTCTTCCCACTTTGGAGATTTCCAGCTGGGAATGTTCACCGGGAAATGGCGCCACTGCCACCTGCCTGCGGAGCCGGGAGGGACACGGGATGCGGGATGTGGGGTTTGGGATGAGGGGTTTGGGATGAGGGGTTTGGGATGCGGGATGAGGGGGTTGGGATGAGGGATGAGGGGGTTGGGATGAGGGATGCAGGGAGAGGGATTTGGAATGAGGGGTTTGGGATGAGGGGTTTGGGATGAGGGATGCAGGGAGAGGGATTTGGAATGAGGGGTTTGGGATGAGGGGTTTGGGATGCGGGATTTGGGATGAGGGGTTTGGGATGAGGGGTTTGGGATGCGGGATGAGGGGTTTGGGATGCGGGATTTGGGATGAGGGGTTTGGGATGAGGGGTTTGGGATGCGGGATGAGGGGTTTGGGATGAGGGATGAGGGGTTTGGGATGAGGGGTTTGGGATGAGGGATGCAGGGAGAGGGATTTGGAATGAGGGGTTTGGGATGAGGGGTTTGGGATGAGGGGTTTGGGATGAGGGATGCAGGGAGAGGGATTTGGGATGAGGGGTTTGGGATGCGGGATGAGGGGTTTGGGATGCGGGATTTGGGATGAGGGGTTTGGGATGAGGGGTTTGGGATTTGGGATTTGGGATGAGGGGTTTGGGATGAGGGGTTTGGGATGCGGGGTTTGGGATGCGGGATGAGGGGGTTGGGATGAGGGATGAGGGGTTTGGGATGAGGGATGCAGGGAGAGGGATTTGGAATGAGGGGTTTGGGATGAGGGGTTTGGGATTTGGGATTTGGGATGAGGGGTTTGGGATGAGGGATGCAGGGAGAGGGATTTGGGATGAGGGGTTTGGGATGCGGGATGAGGGGTTTGGGATGCGGGATTTGGGATGAGGGGTTTGGGATGAGGGATGGGGGATGAAGGATTTGGGATTGGGGATGCTGAATATGGAATGTGAGTCCCTGGGTGTGGGGAGCGGGATTTTGGATTTGGGATGCGGGATGCGGGGTGTGTGATTTGGGATGAGGGATTTGAGATGCGGGGAGAGGGATTTGGGATGCAGGATTTGGGGAGTGGGATTTGGGATTTGGGATGAGAGATTTGAGATGAGGGATGTGGGATTTGGGATTTGGGATGTGGGATTTGGGATGCGGGATGTGGGATTTGGGATTTGGGATTTAGGATGCGGGATGTTGGATGTGGGTTGAAGGACGTGGGATGTGAGATCCTGGACGTGGGATGCGGGATGTGGAATCCGGGCTTCGGGATGCCGGCTGTGGGACGGGAGATCCTGGATGGAGGATAGGAAGTTTGGGATGCAGAACGTGGGACGTGTGACGCTGGATTTGGGATGAGGGATGTGGAATTCCGGATGTGGGCCTGCAAACGGCGCCTTGGGGTTTTTCCCGAATTCCCACAAATCCCCTCGGCGCCCAGGCCATTCCCAGCCGTGCCTCAGGGATGATTCCAGGCCGGGATCATCCCCGCATCCCGCCGGGATCCGGGATCGGGATCCGACCCTCCACATCCCCCTTGCTCCAGGAGGATTCCTGGATTTTCACCTCTGATTCCTAATGGATAACAAGGAATTTTCAGGCAGGGAAGTGGGAGCTGCTTCTTTCTGTGACCTCAGAATTCCCTGATTCCCAGAAATCCAGCTGGATATTATGGAAGCATTTAAAGGGGAAAAAACCAGGGAATTCTGGCTCCAATCCAGGTTTTAAATATAAAAAAATCCATTGAAATCCATCCCTGCTGCTTCTTCCCGGAAAACCCAGAAGCTGGGAATATTCCAGCTTCCCGAAAAGCTCCGGGAGATCTCACTCCAAAATTCCCTGATGGAAAATGTTTTCAATAAGGGGGGAAAAATTCCTTTTATTCCTGGATCTATTCCCACTTTTTGATGAATCGTTTATTCCTATTTTCGGACCTGTTATCCCTGTATTTATTCCCGAACAATCCTGCGAGAGAGGCAGGAAAAACGTTCCTTTCATCCTGTTTATTTAAGCAGCCGGAACGGGCGGATTTTCCATGGGAAAAAGGGGACATTGGGGATGCAAAAGGGGGGAAAACAACGACCCCAAAAACGCCTCCATCCCCAAGAAACCAGCGAGGTTTTCCATAAATCCCGGCGTCCCTTTTCCGGGCTGCTGCTGATTTCCAGGGAATGTTTTATTCCCGATGCTTTCCCCTGATGGATTGATCCCGAGCTCTGCGGGAGTTCTCAGGGAACGCGGGATAACGGGAATGCCGCGCTCACGGAACGTTCGCTCTCTTGAAACCCTTCCCTGGGAAAACCGGGAATTATAAATAATCCAAGGAGAGGGGAGGCCGGATCTGCACGGTCTGAGCACTCCTGCCGTCATTCCTGGCTTTTTTGGGGGGAAAATCTCCTTTTTTTGGGCACATCTGTCATCATTCCCAGTCCCTCCTTTGGCTCCCTTGGGATGCTGCCTTATCCCGGTTTTTTTTTTGCCTGGAAATCCTCGGTGTCTTTGCTTTGCTCCGTGAATCTCCAGGTGGGAAAGCAAATTCCCTCCAAATCCTGATGTTTTCATCCCGTTTTATCCGTGGAAATCTTTGGGAAAAGACAACAACCGTGGGATGCAGGGGGAATTCCCACCTTCGTCCCAGTGAAGAATTCCAAGCTTTTCCCATGTTTTACCTTAAAAACCCCTGGAATTATCCTCAGCATTCCCTGTTTTTTGGGAGATCTGGATGGGCTGGGAAGGAAATAAGGAAGTGCCCAAATTCCAAGTCTGGAATGAGCCGGGAATTTGTCACCACCTGGAATTTCTTGGATCATCAGGGCTTTAAAAAAAAGCAATTTCCGGGACAAAGTTTCGCTTCCCTGCTCCAAACCCTCTGGAAAAGGTGGATTTGGGATAATCCCAGGGATTATTGGGAATTCAGGGAGTTTGGAATACGATCCCAATTATCCCAAGGAGCATTTGGAGGGGGTCTGATCCGTGGGGGAGGATTTACCCTGTGGAAAATCCGGGATGGCAGGGGAAAAAATGGGAAAAAGGGATTTAACATCAGGAAAAATCAGAGGTTTCAGTAGTTCCATTTCGGAATATTCGGGATGAGGCTGCAATCCCTGGGAGCATCAGATCCCGGGAATTTGAGGGCTGAGGATGGGCTGGAGATCGAGATCCCGTTTTTCCTTGGAATAAAGCCGGAGATCAGCAGCCGCTGTTGCACGAGGCGATCCCGAGGCCGGGAAATAATTAGGGAATAAACAACAACAAAAAAAACCCCCCAGGATTTGAAGCGGGAAAAACCATCCCGGAACGTTGATTGATGAATTAATTAATTACGATCCGCCGACTCCGCTCTGCTCCCAATTAACACCTCCGGAATTAATGGAGTCGCGCAGGAGCGGGAATCACCGGGATAATTTTATTAGGACCGAGCGGCGATTTCATTCCCTCTGAACATTCCCGAGTTTTCCCTCCCTCTTTTAAACCCAAACCTGCCAAGAGCTCCTGCATTTTTCCACCTTTTTTTTTTTTTTTTTTGGGGGGGGGGGGGTGGTTTTTTAAACCAGGAAGAAACGGCCATTCCCGAAAATTCGCCGCCGTTTTTCCAGGGGCGGGGGAGGATTTCCAGGGAGCTGGGATCGGCGCAGCTAATTAGCGGAATGGTCCCATTATTTATCCAGGGACACCGAGTCCAATAATTGCTATTGCAGCTCGGAAGCGGCTCCGGGATATTAATTCCCGAGCTTTCCTGTCAGCTCCGTACAGTAAAACTTCCAAATGGGCCCCCGAAGGAGCATCAGCTCATTTTCATCCTCCTTTCTCTTCCTTTTTTTTTTTTTCCCGGAGAGCTGCCAGAGTCTCCTTCCATAAAAAAACCGGGAGAACTCATCAGATTTTGCTCCGACGGAAAAGCCGATTGGTTTTCCCGCTCCCTGACCTTTTCCCGCTTTTCTGCTGGAGGGAAAAGTTTCCTCGGCTTTGGGGGTTGTGCTGGCGGTGGGGTTGTTCTGGGAGAATCCGAGGAATGGGGTGTGGCCCTTCCCTCCGGAAGCCGGGAAAGGATGGATCGGTGTCCCCATGGAGAGGATTTTCCGTGTTTTGGGTGATTCCCGAAGTGTGGGAGATGTTGGGATTTGCTTTTCCAGGGAGTTCTTGGCGTTTGTCCCATTTCACCGCCCATCCCTGAATCCCGGCATTCCCGTGTCTTCCACCCCTGGATGTCATTCCCGAAGTGTGGGAGATGTTGGGATTTCTTTTCCCGGGAGTTCTCGGCGTTTGTCCCATTTCGCTGCTCACTCCTGAATGTCATTCCCAAGTTTTTACCCAAGGAGATTCCTGAGGGATTTTCCACTCTTTGGGGCTGGAATTTGGGTGGGAATGAGGGGTTTTTCCCATCCAGATTCCCAAGGAATTCTCCAATCCTTGGGGCTGGAATTTGGGTGGGAATGAGGGGTTTTTTCCATCCAGATTCCCAAGGAATTCTCCAATCCTTGGGGCTGGAATTTGGGTGGGAATGAGGGGTTTTATCCAGGGGAATTCCTGAGGGATTTTCCACTCTTTGGGGCCAGAATTTGGGTGGGAATGAAGTGGGAATGAAAGGGTTTTTCCCATCCAGATTCCCAAGGAATTCTCCACTCTTTGGGTCTGGAATTTGGGTGGGAATGAGGGGTTTTTCCCATCCAGATTCCCAAGGAATTCTCCACTCTTTGGGTCTGGAATTTGGGTGGGAATGAGGGGTTTTTCCCATCCAGATTCCCAAGGAATTCTCCAATCCTTGGGGCTGGAATTTGGGTGGGAATGAGGGGTTTTATCCAGGGGAATTCCTGAGGGATTCTCCACTCTTTGGGGCCGGATTCTGGGTGGGAATGAGGAGCTTTTCCCATCCAGATTCCCAAGGAATTCTCCTCTTGCCGTGGCCAAACTTTGGGTGGGAATGAGCTTTTTCCCCAACCGGAATTTTCCAGGGAATCCCGGCTGATCCTGGAATTAAACCCCTGCGAGTGGCACCGCTTCCCTTTCATTGTCCTGATTTTAAACCGATCCCAAATCCCAGAACTCCCGCAATTCTCAGGATCCAGCTGGAAAAAAAAGCGGGAAAAAGGCGATTCCTGGCATTTCCCCCGATCCGGAGCTCCGCCGGTGTTTCTCCGGCTCCGAGGGAAGAAATAAAGCCGGGAAGATCCCGTTTTCTCGGGAAAACTCGTAAAGACAGTCGGAATCCAACATAAACAACAATTTACACCCGGCATTTATCCTGGAAATTGCGGTTGCGTGCGGCTCACGCAGGCGGATAAATCATCTTTTATGGGATTCTGCGGAGTTCTTCCAGGGATTCTGCCGAGGTTTAGTGGAATTGGGAGGCTTGGGAAAACGGAGAGCTCCGGGATGAGCTGTTTATCCTGGAAAACATCGGCGCCGAGCGGCTCCCACGTGGAAAAAGATAAAAGTCCATCCCTCGGGATTGGCGCTTTTCCTTCAGAAATGGCTTCGGTGAATATTCCAGGGGCTGATTGGGAAAAATTCCCGAGTTTTTTGGGGTATTCCCGGCTTGCGGTGGGAAAAATTGCGCCTCGATCCCGTTAAAAAAGGGATTTAGGGATGATTCCCAAGTTTTTTGGTCTTCCTGGCTTGTGCCAATCCCATAAAAAATGGGATTTAGGGATGATTCCCAAGTTTTTGGGGGTGTAATTGGCCCCAGGCACGGGGGGTAAGAGGCAGGAATGTCCCTGGAATTTGCTTCTTTCCATAAAATACCGGGAGAAACGGGTGGATGTGGAAAAATCCCGTCATTCCCGAAGGAAACTTGATGCTGGAGGGAGCCGTGCTGGGAATTTGGGGATAAAATCCGGGAGGTGTCGGATTGAGGGGGAAGTTTGGGATTTCTGGGAGGAGGCGGCAGTGGGAAATCCTGATTCCAGAAAAAGGGATCCCGAAATTCCTTCAAATCCCTTCGGGAGATGCCACCAATCCCTAAAGCTCCTTTTATCCCTAAGGATAAAGCCGGGATCCATGGAAACTTCTCCTCCCGTGTTCCTGCGGTTTGGGAAGGAGCTGGAGCATCCCAAATCCCGGATTTCAGCTCATTCCCTCCTCCAAATTCCCCGTTTTTATCCCGGATCCCTCCAAATCCCAGCCTAAAATCCGATGTCGGTGCAACAAAACATTCCAGGATGGGAAAAACCTTTGGAAAACTGTTGGAAGCAGAGGCCACTTGTCCTAATTAACGCCGGGCTCTCATTGATTAATTGCTGTTAATTAGGGGGAATGAATTCCTTTAGCCCGGGATTTTTGGGATCCCTGCTCTAAATATTCCAGGGGTTTTCCTGGGATGGATCCGGGGCTGCTCCGGCTTTTCCTGCTCCATTTGGGACAGGAATGCGGCGTTTCCGGAAGGGGTTGTTCCCATTCCCCACAAAGATAAGGATGGAGCTGCTCAGGGAAGGAGGAAACATTCCCGGCTTCCGGAATTTCCATGGGATGGGCCTGGATTTATGGCCGGAGCCTCCGGAGCCGCTTCCTTCCCTCCGGGATGGGATTCCAGGCTATTCCCAGCGGTGCCAGGGCAGGAAGGAAGGGAGGGAGGGAGGGAGGAGATCCCGGTGGGATCCGTGGGCACCAGGAACACCCCCGGATCCGGGATATGGAAGTCTGGAAAAGTCGGCTCCGGGATAATTGTGTGGGAATCTTTGTCCCTCTCCTTTTCCCAGTTTTCCCTGGTTTTATCCATGGATCAATGATCCCAGCCTGGTCTGGTGGGATGGGCTTGGACCCCTGAGGATTTGCAATTCCTGGAATTCTGGAGTGGCTCCCAGTGACCCCAAAATTCCCAAAATCTTAGGGATTTGGGGTCGCTCCCATCCCAACCCCATTCCGTGGTTCCGTGGCTGTGGATCCTCAGGGATCAAGGATTCCTACGGAATCCTCCCGTGGACCTGGAGGAGCCAAAGATGTTCCCGCTCCTTCTTCCCAAGGAAAAGAGTCGGATCCGGCTGCTGGAGGATCAGCCCCATCTTAATTCCCTTAAAACCAGGGAAAAATTCCCGTTGTTTTCCCGCTGGCACTGAGGATCATCCGGCACTTCCCGGGAAAGGTTCACCAGTGTTATCCCGGTTTTCCAGTGGGAGAAAATCCACCATTGGAGAGGGGAAATGGGATTTTCCGAGTTTTCCCTGGGATCCAGCACCAGGCAGGGACATTCCCTATCCTTTGGGGCAGCATCCCGAATTTTTCCATCGGGATCTGGAAAGCCAGGACACAGGGAATGCGTGGAATTCCCAAGTGGAAGAGGGGAAATCCAGGTGGGATTTTGGGAAGGAATTCCCAGAGGAGCTGTGGCTTCCCGTGGATCCCTGGAATTATCCCTGGAATTATCCCTGGGATAACGGGAAGTGGCCCTGCCCACGGAACGGGACGGGATTTAAGGATCCTTCCAACCCAAACCATTCCATGATTCCCTGTTTGGGGTTTTCCCTGTTTTTCCAGCAAAACATCCCGGAGAAAAACTCCGCGGATTTCTGGGAGCAGGTGGAGCTCTCCCGCCTTTCCCCCGCTCGGCTCCAGGACAATATTCCACAAATATTTGCTCGGGGAAACGAGGAGGTGCCGAAAGAGCCGGAAAATCTCCGGGAGGAGCAATCCAAGCGCACCTGGAACGGGGACTCAGCCCCGCCTGTCGCCATGGCGATAATCTCGGGGTGATTTGGGATCGCTGGGAGCCTTTCCAGAGCGGGAATGGGATAAATCCTGCTGGATGCTGGGCACATCCTGAGGTTTAGGGCCGGTTTTAGGGCCGGTTTTAGGGCTGGTTTTAGGTTTTGGGAATCTTGGGGTCACTGGGAGCTTTTCCAAGGTGGGAACGGGATAAATCCTGCTGGATGCTGGGCAGGTCGGGGGGGGTTAGGGCCGGTTTTAGGGCCGGTTTTAGGGCTGGTTTTAGGGCTGGTTTTCGGGATGCTTTTAGGGCTGGTTTCAGGGCCGGTTTTAGGGCTGGTTTTAGGGATGCTTTTAGGATTTGGGGACCCTTGGTGTTCCTGGGATCGTTTCCAAAGCAGGAAATGGATAAATCCTGCTGGATCCTGAGATCCAGGGGGGGTTTAGGGCTGGTTTTAGGGATGTTTTTAGGGCCGGTTTTAGGGCTGGTTTTTGGGATGGTTTTAGGGCTGGTTTTAGGATTTGGGGAATCTTGGGGTCACTGGGAACTTTTTCAAAGTGGGAAAGGGATAAATCCTGCTGGATGCTGGGCAGGTCGGGGGGGTTTAGGGCCGGTTTTAGGGCCGGTTTTAGGGCTGGTTTTAGGGCTGGTTTTCGGGATGCTTTTAGGGCTGGTTTCACGGCCGGTTTTAGGGCCGGTTTTAGGGCTGGTTTTAGGATTTGGGGACCCTTGGTGTTCCTGGGATCGTTTGCAAAGCAGGAAATGGATAAATCCTGCTGGATCCTGAGATCCAGGGGGGGTTTAGGGCTGGTTTTAGGGATGTTTTTAGGGCCGGTTTTAGGGCTGGTTTTTGGGATGGTTTTAGGGCTGGTTTTAGGATTTGGGGAATCTTGGGGTCACTGGGAACTTTTCCAAAGTGGGAAAGGGATAAATCCTGCTGGATGCTCAGCAGATCCAGGCTGGTTTTAGGGCTGGTTTTAGGGGTGCTTTTTAGAATGATTTTGGGGATGCTTTTAGGACTGGTTTTAGGGCTGGTTTTAGGACTGGTTTTAGGGATGTTTTTAGGACTGCTTTTAGGATTTTGGGCATCTTAGGGTTCCCGGGATCTTTTCCAAAGCAGGAAACAGATAAACCCAGCTGCATAGCGAGCAGATCCAACTTGTTTTAGGCCCAGTTTTAGGACTAAACCCCATCCCCTCCACCTGCCCAACCCTCATCGTTCCCCAGCAGCGCTTCCCTGCTCCGGGAAACCTCGGCCGCGGCGGAACGACTCCGAGGTGCGGGAATAAAAAATGGGAAGTGTTTAAATGGCGAATGGGTTTCATGTTGCTGTCAGCGCCGAGGGTTTGTTCCCGTTTATAAACTCATCCGTTTGGAATGACATCGCTTTTATGGGAGCCATCAGCCCCGGGTGACGGCGCTGCCGTGTTCCACCATTACTGCCCGATTGGATTTGCACTAAAGGACGGCAATGGCGGCCGTAAATCTCCCGCCCGGAGATTTAGGGCTCTGCTTCCTTCCCGGCGCGCTCCTGGAAGGGGGAATGGAGCCGCTCCCGGTGTTGCTGAGGGATGGAGCCGCTCCTGGAAGGGGGAATGGAGCCGCTCCCGGTGTTCCCAAGGGATGGAGACATTCCCGGTGTTGCTGAGGGATGGAGACATTTCCGGTGTTCCCGAGGGATGGAGCTGCTCCTGGAAGGGGGAATGGAGCCGCTCCCGGTGTTGCTGAGGGATGGAGCTGCTCCTGGAAGGGGGAATGGAGCCGCTCCTGGTGTTGCTGAGGGATGGAGACATTCCCGGTGTTGCTGAGGGATGGAGCTGCTCCTGGAAGGGGGAATGGAGCCGCTCCCGGTGTTCCTGAGGGATGGAGCCGCTCCTGGAAGGGGGAATGGAGCCGCTCCCGGTGTTCCTGAGGGATGGAGCTGCTCCTGGAAGGGGGAATGGAGCCGCTCCTGGTGTTGCTGAGGGATGGAGACATTCCCGGTGTTGCTGAGGGATGGAGCCGCTCCTGGAAGGGGGAATGGAGCCGCTCCCGGTGTTCCTGAGGGATGGAGACATTCCCGGTGTTGCTGAGGGATGGAGCCGCTCCTGGTGTTCTGGAAGGGGGAATGGAGCTGCTTCCGGTGTTGCTGAGGGATGGAGACATTCCCGGTGTTGCTGAGGGATGGGGCCGCTCCTGGAAGGGGGAATGGAGCCGCTCCCGGTGTTGCTGAGGGATGGAGACATTCCCGGTGTTGCTGAGGGATGGAGCCGCTCCTGGAAGGGGGAATGGAGCCGCTCCCGGTGTTCCTGAGGGATGGAGACATTCCCGGTGTTGCTGAGGGATGGAGCCGCTCCTGGAAGGGGGAATGGAGCCGCTCCCGGTGTTCCTGAGGGATGGAGCTGCTCCTGGAAGGGGGAATGGAGCCGCTCCCGGTGTTGCTGAGGGATGGAGACATTCCCGGTGTTGCTGAGGGATGGAGCCGCTCCTGGAAGGGGGAATGGAGCTGCTCCCGGTGTTCCTGAGGGATGGAGCCGCTCCCGGTGTTGCTGAGGGATGGAGACATTCCCGGTGTTGCTGAGGGATGGAGCCGCTCCTGGAAGGGGGAATGGAGCCGCTCCCGGTGTTCCCGAGGGATGGAGCTGCTCCTGGAAGGGGGAATGGAGCCGCTCCTGGTGTTGCTGAGGGATGGAGACATTCCCGGTGTTGCTGAGGGATGGAGCCGCTCCTGGAAGGGGGAATGGAGCCGCTCCCGGTGTTCCCAAGGGGTGGAGCTGTTCCTGGTGTTCCTGAGGGATGGAGCCAATCTGGGTGTTGCTGAGGGATGGAGCCATTCCCGGTGTTCCTGGGAGGGGGAATGGAGCCATTCCCAATATTCCCAAGGGATGGAGCCATTCCCGGTGTTCCTGGAAGGGGGAATGAAGCCATTCCCGGTGTTCCTGAGGGATGGAGCTGAGCTCCTGGGGTGGGAGGTGGGTGGAGGGCAGGGAGAGGTTTGATCACGCTCCTTGGAATTCCATAAAAAACAGGGAAAGTGGGGAGAAGAAGAACACTTGGAATTTCATAAGAAACAGGGAAGGTAGGGAAGTTATTTCTGCTCAGTCTCGTCCTTGAAATTCCATAAAAACCAGGGGAAAATGGGGAAGAGAAGAACATTCCGGGAGGGCAGATCCTGCCCTGGCTCGGAATGGGGTTGGGATGCATTAATCCCAAACTTTGGACCCCTCGGGGAAGGGGTGAAGGAGCCGCATTCCCATGGGAATGGTCCAGGCCGGAGCAGAGATCCTGGAATGTCCCCCCATCCCCGTGGCCATCCCGGCTTTTCCCTCTCCGGGTTTCCAAGGGATGTTTAGGAATTCTCAGTGATAAATGGGGCCTTCGGTATTCCTGGAAAACCTGGGATGAGTCTCCAAGTGCTGCTCTTGCCTTTGCCTTGGTTCATTCCCAGCCGGCCACCAATCCAAGAATTCCTGCTGGGTATTCCCAGAGCTTTCCGTGCCCCGGGAATGCTGTCCCAGCCCCAGGAAATATCATGGATTCATTATCCCTTCCCATCCTCCCTCTCCCATCGCTTTGCTGTCGCTCCCGCCTGGATTTCCTTGTGTTTTCCAAGGATTTTTTGGTTATTTGGCATCACTTGGCCGATTCCCCCCTCCTGGAGATCCCTCAATCCCGCAGGACTCTCATTCCAGCCCCTCTGGAAGCAAATCCCGTGGTTTTATCCATGAGCAGCACAAAGACCCCTCCCCGGCTCCCCCCGCTCCATGGATTTTTCCCTCTTTTTCTTTTCCTTAATTCACTCTCCGGCGAGTTCCTGATTGACTCCGAGACCAATTAAAGGAAAATTTAATGGGAGAATGGATGAACTCCCCGAGGTTTCCCGGCCATCCATCACTTTTTTATAGCGGGAGCCGGGAAGGAGCTCATAACTTCCCGCTGGGAATGGGATAATGAAGAGGGCACGGAGAGGATTCCCGGGGACTGCCGGGATGGAGCTCCAGGCTGGGATTTACCGCCCTGATCCCGGCATTCCAGGCGCTGGAGCAACCCCCGTGGAGGCTGGATAAAGGTGGGATCATGGGATGGATCCCAAGGAACCAGCTCTGATCCCTCTCATCCCTGGTTTTTAACTGGGGTTGAGGTGTTGGCTCCGTGTTCCCCCATTCCATGAATCCCGGGAATCCACACATTCCAGGCTGGCCCGGATGGACTGGAGTGCTCCAGGCTGGGATTTCCTGGCCCAGTCCCGGCCTCCCAGCAGCTGCAATGGGAGCTGGGATCATGGGATGGATCCCAAAGAACCAACCTGGCTCTGTCTCATTCCCATTCCGAAGTGGGGTCCGGGTTGGCTCCGTGTTCCCCCATTCCATGAATCCCGGATTTTGTGGGGATGAGTTTGTCTTCCCGAGGCTCGGGAGGGCTGGGAGGCTTCCAAAGGAGCGTTTCCCCTCTGCGATGGATCAGAAAGGAGAGGGAGGAGGCAAAGGCAGGAAAAGCGGCATTTTCCCCATGGATTCGGGCGACAAAGTTCTCCAAAACTTGGGGGAAAAAATTCCCGTCTCCAACAGGAACGCACCGCCATTCCCGCCGCATTTTCCCTCTGCAGACAGCCAGGAATTCCCATCCCAAACCCTGCAGCCCTGACAGGGATTTATGGATATTCCCAAGGCTCCCGAGCCGGCCCCGCTGGCCGTGACCCCTCCAGCAGTGCCAGGCCCATCGCACATCCCATTCCAGCTGGGAATCCCGCCTTGGGAACATCCAGGACCTTTGGGGTGGCCTTTGGGGTGGCCGGTGATGGATGGGCCGTGTCCCGCCGTCCCCACATCCCTGCCCGCGCCTCGCTGAGCTCCCCGGGGCTGCCATCGTCCATCCGTCACCGCCGGACAGCTCCAGGCCGGGATGGATCGTTGGCATCGATCCTGGTTTTCCTCCCCGGATATCCCGATTCCCCCGCTCGCCATCCGCCAATCCCGTGAAGGGTCTGGCTGGCCAGGGGGGATTTCGGGGAGAGGGAGCTCCGAGCCGGGCCTGGGCCGATGGAGCCGTCGCGGCTCTGCCGTTCCGTGGATCCGGGAGGTGACGGGGACGGGTGCTCCGAGGTGGTTCTGGAAGGTTCCGAGGTTCTCCGGTGCTTTCCGAGCTTCTCTGCTGGGCTCTGGGGTGTTTGGGGGCTCAGAAGGTTCTGCGGGGGGCTCAGAGCGTCTGTGAGGTGCTCTGAGGGTCCTTGGTGGGCTCAGGGCTGGGTTTGGAAGGCTCGGGAGTTCTGTGGTGGCCCCAGGGGCGTCGTGATGGGCTCGGAGGTTCCCTGGTGGGCTCAGAGGTTCTCTGGTGGGCTCGGAGGTTCTCTGGTGGGCTCAGGGGTTCTCTGGTGGGCTTGGAGGTTCTCTGGTGGGCTTGGAGGTTCTCTGGTGGGCTCAGGGGTTCCCTGGTGGGCTCAGGGGTTCCCTGGTGGGCTTGGAGGTTCTGTGGTGGGCTCAGGGGTTTTGTGATGGACTCGGAGGCTCCCTGGTGGGCTCAGAGGTTCCTTGGTGGGCTCAGGGGTTCCCTGGTGGGCTCAGGGGTTCCCTGGTGGGCTTGGAGGTTCTGTGGTGGGCTCAGGGCTGGGTTTGGAAGGCTCAAGGGTTTTGTGATGAGCTCAGAGGTTCTCTGGTGGGCTCAGGGATTCCCTGGTGGGCTCGGAGGTTCTCTGGTGGGCTCAGAGGTTCCCTTGGTGGGCTCAGGGGTTCCCTGGTGGACTCGGGGCCGGGTTTGGAAGGCTCAAGGGTTTTGTGATGGGCTCAGAGGTTCTCTGGTGGGCTCAGGGATTCCCTGGTGGACTCGGAGGTTCTCTGGTGGGCTCAGGGGGTTCCCTGGTGGGCTCGGAGGTTCTCTGGTGGGCTCAGAGGTGGTTCTGGAAGGCTCTGAGAAGCCGGGATGGTCTCAGGGGCGATGGGATGATCTCAGAAGGTCTCTGCTGGGCTCAGGGGGGATTTTGGAAGGCTCAGAGGTTTTGTGGTGGGATCTGAGCTCCTGTGATGGTTCCTGAGGTTCTGTGAGGGTCTCAAGGGTGTTCCTGGAAGGCTCAGAAGGTTCTGGGGTGGGCTCTGAGATGGTCTCTCCCAAAATCCCCATCCCGGATCTATGGGGCTCCCAAAAATCCCATCCTGGAGCTGCAGGGATCTCTGGGATTCCCAAAATCCCCATCCCGGATCTATGGGGCTCCCAAAATCCCTTCTCCGGACCTGTGGGGCTCCCAAAATCCCCATCCTGGATTTCTGGGATTCTCAAAATCCCCATCCCAGATCCACAGGCCCTTCCCACCCCCACCCAAATCCCACTCCCCATTCCGGGGGGATTCAATCCGGAGGCACCAGGGGAGGGAAAAATGCCTTAAAAACGGCCGAGGAGATGGAAAGCGCCAGCAGCTCCCATTTTTCAGCCATAATTCCATAATAAAAGTAACGGGATAATGATTTTTTTTTTGTTTCCCGGGATGATATGAAAGGCCGGGATATCGATCCGACGGTTCCCGGGCCTCGGATGGAGCCGCGGTTTTTGACGGAGAGAGCAATAAAATCCTCCCTTTTCCAATTTCGGGGCCCCATAAATGTCAGCAGGGTGACAAATTCCCGGAGATGTCCCCGTCCCTCCCTTCCCAGAGAATGGGGGAATGAGGGGAAAGTTTGGGATCATCCTGGCTCGGATCCAGGCTGGGAAGAGGCTGCATTCCCATGGGAGAAACCTCCTGGGGTTCTGTTTAATCCCAAATCCCCATCCTTGGGTTTTGGGATAAGGTCCCAATGTCCCCCCTGGATCCGGAGCTCTGATCCCACCTGGATTTTGGGATAAGGTCCCGTTGTCCCCTCTGAGTCCTGGATCCCTGATCCAACCTGGATTTGGGGTCTCAATGTCACCCCTGGATCCAGAGCTCTGATCCCACCTGGATTTTGGGATAAGGTCCCAATGTCACCCGTGGATCCCAGAGCTCTGATCCCACCTGGATTTGGGGTCTCCATGTCACCCGTGGATCCAGAGCTCTGATCCCACCTGGATTTGGGGTCTCCATGTCACCCGTGGATCCCAGAGCTCTGATCCCACCTGGATTTGGGATCCCAATGCCCTGATCCAACTGGGATTTTGGGGTCTGGAGCCCAGATCCCCCCTGGATTTGGGGTCCTGGAGCCCTGATCCCACCTGGATTTGGGGTCTCCATGTCACCCGTGGATCCAGAGCTCTGATCCCACCTGGATTTGGGGTCTCCATGTCCCCCTTGGATCCAGAGCTCTGATCCCACCTGGATTTGGGGTCTCCATGTCACCCGTGGATCCAGAGCTCTGATCCCACCTGGATTTGGGGTCCCAATGCCCTGATCCAACTAGGATTTTGAGGTCTGGAGCTCTGATCCCCCCTGGATTTGGGGTCCTGGAGCCCTGATCCCACCTGGATTTCTATCCAAATATCCCCAAAACCCCACCACATTTGGAGCTTTTCCCAATCCGTACCATCCCGGATTTATGACTTGGTGGGAATCTGAGCTGCCATAAAAAGCAGCTCCTGTTTTTTTCCGGCTCCGCCATCCTTTATCCGCTGTCACTTCCCACATTTCCAGAGGCGGATGCGGCCGGAGCGATCGATGTTTTGTTTTATCTCCCTTTTTTTCCCAATAATTTTTTTAATCATTTCTCCCGCGGATAAATAATTCCCGGGAAAGCCGCGCTCAGCACTTTCGGAGAGGGGAAAAGTGATGAGGTCAGGAGAGGGAAAAGCGGGAGCGGAGCCGGCGCTTCCATCGGCATTCCCAGCGGGAATGGGGCCAGCCTCACATTGGGGATAAAGGGGTGTGGAGGGACCGGGATGGGGATGGGGATGGGAACAGGGATGGGGACAGGGATGGGAACAGGGATGGGAACAGGGACAGGGATGGGGACAGGGACAGGGATGGGGACCTGGCAACCCCTCCTACGCTTCCTTTGGAATTCCCAGTGGGAATGGGGGCGTGGAGGTGCTGCCATCCTAAAACTGGTGGGAAAAGGGGTTTTGGAGGGACGGGGGATGGGGACAGGGATGGGAACAGGGACAGGGATGGGGATGGGGACAGGGATGGGGATGGGGACAGGGATGGGGATGAGGACAAGGATGGGAACAGGGATGGGGACAGGGATGGGGATGGGAACAGGGATGGGGATGAGGACAAGGATGGGAACAGGGATGGGGACAGGGATGGGAACAGGAACGGGAACAGGGACAGGGATGGGGACAGGGATGGGGATGGGAACAGGGATGGGAATGGGGATGGGAACAGGGGCGGGGATGGGAACAGGGATGGGGATGAGGACAGGGATGGGAACAGGGACCTTCGAACCCCGCCTCCACTTCCCTTGGAATTCCCAGTCGGAGAGGGAATGGGGGCACGGAGCTGCCACCGCAAAATCAGGAATAAAGGGAGATCTGGAGGGACAGGAACGGGAACAGGGATGGGAACAGGGACAGGGACAGGGGTGGGAGCAGGGATGGGAACAGGGACAGGGACAGGGATGGGGACCTGGCAACCCCTCCTACGCTTCCTTTGGAATTCCCAGTGGGAATGGGGGCGTGGAGGTGCTGCCATCCTAAAACTGGCGGGAAAAGGGGTTTTGGAGGGACAGGGATGGGAACAGGGACAGGGATGGGGACAGGGATGGGGATGGGAACAGGGATGGGAACAGGGACAGGGACAGGAATGGGAACAGGGATAAGAACAGGGACAGGGATGGGTCCAAGACCCTCCGATGTCCCCCATGAGCTGAGCATGGATTTAAGGAAAACAGGATCAGGAAAAGCTGGACTTGACCGGTTTAACACCAACCCCAGAGCTGGGAAAGTCCAATTTCCCCCAGTTCTGGTTTTGGGATTTTTTCCCCTCTCCGGTACCCTCCTCTCCGGGACTTTTAGGATAAAAAGCTCCAGGATTGGGAGCAAGATCCCAGAAAATTCAATTTCCTACAGATTCCAACCTGGCTTGGGGCAGAGGTTTGGGGTGTCCGTTTGGGGGGGGGGGTGGGGGGAATTTTGGGGGTGGAAATTTGGGAAGGGGAGTCCAGGGAATCAGCAGAGCCCCTTTCGGGGTGGAAAATTGGGAATTGGGATCCCGACCGGGGTTCCCGGCCCCTTTTTGAGATGGGAAATTTGGGAATTGGGATCCCGGACAGCGTTCCCAGTCCTTTTTTGGGGTGGAAATTTGGGAACTGGGAGCGCAGCCGGGCTTCCCAGCCCTTTTCTGGGGAGGAAATTTGGGATTTGGGATCCCAGCCCCCGCCGCCGCTCCCGCCGGGGCCGCTCCCGCTCCCGGCTCCAATCCTGAGCTTCTGCTGCTTCCTTGTGGCAAAATCCTGGAATGACACGGCCCTTCCCTGATTCCTGCCCCGGGACGCGACCCCAAAGCCCGGGAACGTCCCTTGGGAGCAGCTCCAGGGTTGGGATCTGCGGCCTTGGAGCCTCGGGAGGGAAATCCCTCAGCCGCGTCCGTCCCTGCGCTGACCTTTGGCATTCCAAGTGGGAATTCTGCCCTCGAGCCCTTCCCGGAGGCCATAAATATTCCCGGGAAGGCGATGGGAGCACTTGATTTTCCTGGGATGAGTTTTTAAAGAGCCGGGATGTGACCCCGGAGTCCGGGTGGGAATTCCCGGGATATTTATGGCCGAGAGGTTCTTTAATTCCCTTCCTTTTATTCCCGAATTTTAGCACCGGGATTAAACGTGGAATTCCCGCTCTGTGCCAGCCTCAGCTCCCCAAAGTTTGGGATTTTCCCTGGGATCGCTGCCCCGTGTCTCCTTTTCGCTGTTGGGAATAAGGAGAAGGGGTAGGGATGATCCCACCGGGATTTGGGATTGGCACCCCCGGCTCAGCAAATCCTGAGCCTATCCCATCCCAAATCCTGGTTCTTCCTGGCTGGGGGAGCTTCATCCCTCTGGGATTGGTTCATGGGCGGCTCCTGAGCCTGGAGCCCTTCCGGGAGGAAAAAAAGGGATGGGATGGGATGGGATGGGATGGGATGGGATGGGATGGGATGGGATGGGATGGGATGGGATGGGATGGGATGGATGAAGGCTGTGATCGGAGGGGTCCCCGCAGGGGCTCCAGACCCTCTGAAAAACTGGGAATGAGTGGGAAGAGCGGCCCTGGGGTTTGATCTCCAGCTTTTCCAAAGGGGAATTAGGGAGCAAATCCTGGCAGGAATGAGAATGATGGGAATGATGGGAATGACCCCTGGAGGGGCTCTGGACCCTCTGGAAAACTGGGAATGCAGCCCTGGGGTTTGATCTCCAGATGCCCCATAGCAGCTTTTCCAAAGGGGGATTGGGATCAAATTCCGGGCGGAATGGGAATGATGGGAATGATGGGAATGATGGGAATGATGGGAATGACCCCCCTTCCCACCCTCCCTCCTCCACGCCCTCCTTTGGGGGCCGAGGGGGTCTCTGGAGGAGCTCAGGACCCTCTGGAAAACCGGGAATGCAGCGCTGGGAGTTTGATCTCCAGGTGCCCCAGAGCAGCTTTTCCAAAGGGGAATTAAGGATCAAATCCCGGCGGGAATGGGGGGGGGGGGGCTCCCCCCCTCCCTCCCCTCCGGAGCCGCGGGGTGAAAGCTGAAAGTTGAAGAGTCCAAAGCCGTCATTCCCGACTTTCAGCCGGCGCTGGGAAAGGGAAATATTTGGATAAGGCGCGATCCGGAGCTGCCGCTGTTTACAAATCCCGATCCCACATCAAACGCGGCTCCCTTTGGGAAGCGCTTCCCGCTCTCCCGGCTCCTTTCGGGAGCTGTCACGGGAATTATTTGATGTTTCCCTCTCTCCTTTGTTTGTTTACATCCATTAAAGTCGGGAAAATCCATCAAATCCATGGCTCCGGCCGCCCTCTCCCGGAGCGCGTGCGGCCGCAGGTGCGGAGCGGCCGGGAATGATGGAGGATCCATTTGTCCCGCGGGGCGTGCGCATGGAATGACACATTCCCGATAAATCCCGGCCCCGCTCCCGCCCTTTCCCCTTCCCCCGGCCGTGATGGATGAGCTCCTTATCGGGAACATGGAGAAGTCGTGGCCGCGCTCCAGCCGCGCTTCCCGGCCGGATGCGGGGGCAGAGGGGTGATTCCGGCGCTCCGCGGATTCCAGGGATGCGCTGGGATTTATGGAAGCTGTTCACCATGGATGGAATGCCAAGAAATGCTGGGTTCCCCCCAGGATTTGCTCCGCTGGGGGAGTTATCCCAAGTTTGTCGCCTCTGGAATTCCTGAGTTTGCCACCTCCAAAATTCCTGAGTTCGCCACCTCCAGAATTCCCAGATTTGTTGCCTCTGGAATTCCCGAGTGAGCCGCCTCTGGAATTGCCGGGATTCCCTTGGGGGATCCCAATGTGATCCCAAAGGAGGGAATCCCAAGGTTGAGCCCGGCTCTGGCTCTGGGGTGGGATATTCCAGCGGGATTCCTGCGGGATTCAAGGCCTGGGAAGTGGTTTGGGATTGCTGGGATGGGGTTGGGGGTGGGATGAGGATGAGGATGAAGGATCAGGATTGGGATCAGGATGAGGATGAGGATCAGGATTGGGATCAGGATCAGGATTGGGATCAGGATGAGGATGAAGGAAGAGGATGAAGATCGGGATCAGGATGAGGATGAGGATGAGGATCAGGATCAGGATCGGGATGAGGATGAAGGATTTAGGACGGACTTCCCATGGCTGAACTGGACCCATCCGACCAAAGTCCTGCCTAAATTCCAGACTGGATTTCCCATGGGACAATCCCATCCCGGTGATTTCCAGCAGAAAGTTGGGATGAAGGCTCTGAGGAGCTGCTCCATCCCCATTCCCGCAGCACCGATCCCGCTGCCCTTCCCTCTTGGGATTCATCCCCGCTGCCATCAGAATTCCCTAAAATCCGATCCCGATCTTATCATTCCCTGCCTTTCCCATAAATCCGATCCCGATTTTATCCCTCCCCATCTTCCCTTTATTTTTTTCCATCCCTATTTTTGTATTAAATAAATTTTGGAGACCTGGATCCGCATGGAACCCCTGGAACTTTCAGGCACTTGGGAGCTTTTCCAAGAGGAAGCAGACAGCTCATTTCTCCTGGTTTTTTTTTTTCATTTGGGAAGCAGCTCCCGGCACCTCATTAATCCCTGGGATTGTTTGGACTCCGGGAAACTCCCACTCTTCCCTAATGGAAGAGGTTTCATCCCATTGCCCCCGGATCAGCCGACACCGGAGGCTCCGGGATCCTCCTCTTCCACCTCCGGAGCTCCAGGGATGGTCCTTGCTCCCAATTCCCGCCTGGGAGGATTCCCAGACCCCAAATTTCCCGGATTTCAGGATTCCAGACCTTGGGAAGAACAAAAAGGCGGATGGAGAAGTGGAAATCGTGGGAATATTGGGAAAAATGAGGTGTGGAATTCCAGGAGGGAAGGGGATCCATCGGATCCTTGAGTGACAACGTCCAGGCTTGGATTGTGTCCAAGCCGAGATTCCAGCTTGGAATAAACGCCTGGAGCTGCAATCCCGGGAATGTTCCCGTCCCATCTGAGCGTGGCAGGAGATGGATGAGGCCTCCCAGGCCATTCCCAGAAAATGGGGCCTCCAAAGCCATTCCCGGGAAATGGGGCCTCACCATTCCCAGGAAAATGAAGGATCCAAAGCCGTTCCCAGAAAAATGGAGCCTCCAAGTCCTCCCCATTCCCGGGAAAATGAAGGATCCAAAGCCATTCCTGGGAAAATGAAGGATCCCAAGTCATTCCTGGAAAACGAGGCCTCCAAGGTCATTCCCAGGAAAATGAAGGATCCAAAGCCATTCCCAGAAAAACGAGGCCTCCCAGGCCATTCCCAGAAAAACCAGACCTCCAAGTCCTCCCCATTCCCGGGAAATTGAAGCCTCCCAGGCCATTCCCGGGAAAATGAGGCCGTCGGGCTAACGAGGAATGGTCGGAGCACACCTGAACGCTCCGGTGGAGCCGGAGGAAAAGTCGGGATTTACGGAGTCCCCGCGCCGACAGGAAAGGACGGGAAATTTATCATGGATTAGGGAATTAATGGGGATAAATTCCCGCCCGCTGATGGATGGGACGGACGCTCCATTAGGGAATGATTCAGGATTTTCCGGCTCGCTGTGGATCAGAGCCGGGGTCGGAATGTTGGGATGAGGGAGAGAGGGAACAGGGAAGGAATTCCAGGGATTTCAGAGTTCTGGATTCCCAGATTTGTGGTTTTATTCCTTTATTTGTCACGGTTCTGTTTTTCCCCTCCCAGCAGATCCCAATTTTCCTGAGCCTTTTCCGATCCGATCGGCTCCTCCCTAAACCCATCCATTTATCCGGTCAAGGAGTCTCCTTTATCCCAATTTTCCAGCTGGGAAACCGAGGCACAGAAAAGCGGGAATGATCGGAGCTCCTGCTGGAGTTGGAGAGGATCCAAGCTCCGGCAAATCCCGGGATTCAAGCTGGAATGGGGGGCTTGGAAAACCGGGGTTTGGTGGGAATTGTGGGATGGGAATGTTTCAGGTTTGTTCCCACCCAAATTTCAGCATTCCAGCTGGGATGGGGCCTGGAAAAGCCTGGTTTAGTGGGAAACACGGAATGGCTGAGGTGTAATGGTTGTTGCCACCCAAATCCCGGGATTTGAGCCGGGATGGAGCCTTGGAGCGCCCAGGTTTAGTGGGAATTGTGGGATGGCTGAGCTTTGAGGTTCATTCCCACCCAAATCCCGGGATTTGAGCCGGGATGGAGCCTTGGAGCGCCCAGGTTTAGTGGGAATTGTGGGATGGCTGAGCTTTGAGGTTCATTCCCACCCAAATCCCGGGATTTGAGCCGGGATGGAACCTTGGAGCACCCAGGTTTAGTGGGAATTGTGGGATGGCTGAGCTTTGAGGTTTGTTCCCACCCAAATCCCGGGATTTGAGCCGGGATGGAGCCTTGGAGCGCCCAGGTTTAGTGGGAATTGTGGGATGGCTGAGCTTTGAGGTTCATTCCCACCCAAATCCCGGGATTTGAGCCGGGATGGAGCCTCGGATTGCCCAGGTTTAGTGGGAATTGTGGGATGGCTGAGCTTTGAGGTTTGTTCCCACCCAAATCCCGGGATTTGAGCCGGGATGGAGCCTCGGAGCGCCCAGGTTTAGTGGGAATTGTGGGATGGGAATGTTTCAGGTTTGTTCCCACCCAAATTTCAGCATTCCAGCTGGGATGGGGCCTGGAAAAGCCTGGTTTAGTGGGAATTGTGGGATGGCTGAGCTTTGAGGTTCATTCCCACCCAAATCCTGGGATTTCACCACCAATATCCCAGCTCTGCGTCCCCAAGGAAAGGGGCTGGAAACCTTGGAATGTGGCAATGGGAAATTCCAAGATTTCCCTTTGCTCTGCTCCCTGTAGGCCTGGAAGAGATCCCAAGGCCCGTCCAGGATTCCGGGAATATTTTGAAGCAAGGATACCTGGAGAAGAGATCCCGAGGTAAAACCTGAAATTAGCCGACGAGCTCCGGAATTGTCGCCTCCGAATTCGGGAAAATCCCACATTTCCAGCTTAAAAACCAGCAGGAAAACCCAGGAAATCCATGGATTTCCCCAGGCCGCAGCTTCCAGGTTTTTCCAAGGCCCTGCTGGATCCCTTCCCTTTTCCAGAGCATCCAAATGCATCCAAATTAAAGCTTGGAATTAAATTAAGCCGGGCCCAGGCCTGGAGGGCAAAACTAATGAGGAGAAAAAAGCGGGAGAAGCTGCGGGGATTCGGGAGCATCCCAGGGTTAATGCGGAGATAAGAGCAGGGCTCGGAATCAGCCCCGGCCTTATCTCGCTTTTCCTGTGAAAGCCACAAATTATTCCCCTCCCTAATCCGATTTCGTCGGGAATTATTTATGGGAAGAGGCAGAAACAGCTCCCGGTTATTCCCTGAGCTGAGCTCAGAGCTGGGCCTGGCTTAACTCCCGCTGAGCTCGGGCTTAAAGACGTTGGACGGAGATTTAACCCCGAACGCGTTGCCAGCCAGGAGAAACGCATCCCAAAGGAAGGAGGAGGAGGATTTCTCCAGCTTTTTTCCCGATTTTCTCCCTCTTTTCCCGATTTTCTCCCCCTTTTCCTGATTTTCTCCCTCTTTTCCCAATTTTCTCCCTCTTTTCCCGATTTTTTCCCGATTTCTCCCTATTTTCCTGATTTTTTCCCGATTTTCTTCCTCTTTTCCCAATTTTTCTCCCTCTTTTCCCAATTTTCTCCCTCTTTTCCCATTTTTTCTCCCTCTTTTCCCAATTTTCTCCCCCTTTTCCCAATTTTCTCCCTCTTTTCCCGATTTCCTCCCTCTTTTCCTGAATTTTTCCCGATGTCTCCCTCTTTTCCTGATCTTTTCCTGATTTTCTCCCTCTTTTCCCAAATTTTCTCCCTCTTTTCCCGATTTTTCTCCCTCTTTTCCTGATTTTCTTCCCCTTTTCCCAATTTTTCTCCGTCTTTTCCAGATTTTCTCCCTCTTTTCCCGATTTTTCTCCTCTTTTCCTGATTTTCTCCCTCTTTTCCCGTTTTATTTTCTCCCTCTTTTCCCAATTTTCTCCCTCTTTTCCCAATTTTTTCCCGATTTCCTCCCTCTTTTCCTGTTTTTTCCCGATTTCCTCCCTCTTTTCCTGATTTTTTCCCGATTTCCTCCCTCTTTTCCCGATTTTTTCCCGATTTCTCCCTCTTTTCCCAATTTTTCTCCCTCTTTTCCTGATTTTCTACCTCTTTTCCTGATTTTCTCCCCCTTTTCCCAATTTTTCTCCCTCTTTTCCCCATTTTCTACCTCTTTTCCCGATTTTCTCCCCCTTTTCCCAATTCTTCTCCCTCTTTTCCTGATTTTCTCCCTCTTTTCCCAATTTTTCTCCCTCTTTTCACGATTTTCTCCCTCTTTACCCGTTTTTTTTCTCCCTCTTTTCCCGTTTATTTTTCTCCCTCTTTTCCCAATTTTTCTCCCTCTTTTCCCATTTTATTTTCTCCCTCTTTTCCCGATTTTCTCCCTCTTTTCCCGATTTTCTCCCTCTTTTCACGATTTTCTCCCTCTTTTCCCAATTTTTCTCCCTCTTTTTCCGATTTTCTCCCTCTTTTCCCAATTTTCTCCCGATTTTCCTGTTTTTTTTCCCGATTTTCTCCCTTTTTTCCGGATTTTTTCTCGATTTCCTCCCTCTTTTCCCAATTTTTTCCCAATTTTCTCCCTCTTTTCCCCATTTTTCCCACTTTTCCCGCTTTTTTCCCCCATTCCAGAGCCCAGCTTTTTCGGCTCCGAGTGGCACAAGCGCTGGTGCGTCCTCACCCAAAGGAATTTCTTCTACTACGCCAACGAGAAAAGTGAGTGGGAAAAGAATTCCCAACTTTCGGGAGGCTCGGGGCACGGAAAAGAGGGATGGGATCAAATCCCACCCTGGAAAACCCCAATTCCCGGCTCCTGGAAGGGGAAATCCCGGCCGGCTTTGGTTGATTTCCCACCCGAATTCCGACTGCATGGATAAGGAATGAGGGGAAAGGGATGGAAATGAAAGAATTCCAAGGTTTTCCTGATCCCTGGGTTGGGATTCGGCCCCAGGAGGGCCTGGATGGGAAATTTTCCAGTCGTGCTCCCTCAGATCCATGGGAACTCCAGCAGAGTTTGGGAATTGATGGATTTCCTCCTTCCCGCCCGAAACCAGCAGGAAAACTGGGAATAAACCACCCAAATCCATGGATTGCACCCAGCGGGGGTGGGAATAAACTCCCGTGGGATGGAGATGAGGCTTTGTCCCTTTTCCAGGCCCTTTATCCAGGGATTTCCAACCCTTTCTGATCTCGGAAAAGATTCCCAACTCCACCATTGCCAGCAGGGCGGGGTTGAAGCCAAAATTGGGGATTTGGGAATTTTTGGGAGAGATGGGAATTGAGCCTTTTCCAAAGGGTGTCCAGAAGGCAACAGAGGAAAGGAAATTCCACGGGAATTCCATGGGATTGGATCCTCTTGGCATCCCTCTGGAATTTCAGTTGGGATTTTTGAGTGCGGCCGCCTGGAATCTGCTCCCATAAATCCCGGAGGAAATTCCCATGGGAAAAAAACTGATCCAGGAGGGAAAAAAAGCCATGCCAGGAATCGGGAATTCCACCACTGGACATCCACAATTCCCAAAGATCTTCCCCAAAGTATTCCCCTCCCCCTCCCCCAGCATTTCATGGATGCATTCCCAGCGGGAATAAGCATCGGGATCGGGTTTTCCCGATTTTCTGCTGTTCCCATCTCCCGAGGATTAAAAGGGACAATTCCTTGGAATGGGAAATTTTATGGCATTCCCTTGGGATTTCCTTCCCTTGGAGCAAAGGGAATTTTCTGGGTCATTTTCCCATTCTCAGAATTTTCCCGGTCATTTCCCATTCCCAGAATTTTCCCGGCCATTCCCCCTTTCCCAAAATTTCCTGGACTTTTTTTCCTTCCCCGCCATTTCCCGGCCATTTGCCATTCCCAGAATTTTCCCACTCCGTGCCTCAGTTTCCTTCCGTATCCAGGGCTGGGAAAAAGGTGGAAAATCCGGAATTTCCGGCAATTCCCTTTTCCCAGGCAAGCAGCCCAAAGGCTCCTTTCCCATCGAGCGCTACCAGGCCCGCTTGGCTTCCCAGCTCCGGAAAGATTCCCGGAAAAAATGCTGCTTCGAGCTGCTGTGTCCCGGAAAACGCTCCTATGAGGTGGGAACCGGTGGGAAATGGGAATTTTGGGGGGAAAAATTGGAGTTTCGGGGGAAAAAAGGGCATTTTGGGGGGAGGAAATGGGAATTTGGGGGGGGAAATGGGAATTTTGAGGGAAAAAAGGGAATTTTCGGGGGGGAAAATGGGAATTTTGAGGGGAAATGGGAATTTTTGGGGGCAAAAAGGGAATGTCAGAGGGAGAAAAGGGAATTGTGATGGGAAAATGGGAATTTCAGGGGGAAAATGGGAATTTTGAGGGGAAAAAGGGAGTTTTGGGGGGGAAATGGGAGTTTTGGGGGGGAAATGGGAATTTTGGGGGGAAACCAGGAATTTGGGTGGGACAAAAGGGAATTTCAGGGGGAAAATGGGAATTTTGGGGGGAAAATGGGAATTTTGGGCGGGGAAATGGGAATTTTGGGCGGGGAAATGGGAATTTTGAGGGGAAAAAGGGAGTTTTGGGGGGAAAATGGGAATTTTGGGAGGGGAAATGGGAATTTTGGGCGGGGAAATGGGAATTTTGGGAGGGGAAATGGGAATTTTGGGCGGGGAAATGGGAATTTTGAGGGGAAAAAGGGAGTTTTGGGGGGAAAATGGGAATTTTGGGAGGGGAAATGGGAATTTTGGGCGGGGAAATGGGAATTTTGGGAGGGGAAATGGGAATTTTGGGCGGGGAAATGGGAATTTTGAGGGGAAAAAGGGAGTTTTGGGGGGAAAATGGGAACTTTGGGAGGGGAAATGGGAATTTTGAGGGGAGAAAAGGGAATTGTGATGGGAAAATGGGAATTCCAGGGGGAAAATGGGAATTACATGGGGAAAAAAGGGAATTGGGAGGGGAAAATGGGAATTTTGGGGGGGGGGAAGGGAATTTTGGGGGGAAAAAGGGAATTTTGAGGGGAAAAAAGGGAATTTCAGGGGGAAAAAGGGAATTTCGAGGGGGAAAAAGGGAATTTGGGGGGCGAAATGGGAATTTTGGCGGGGAAATGGGAATTTCAAGGGGAAAAAAGGGGATTTGGGGGGGAAAATGGGAATTTTGGGGTGTGGCCCAGGGGTGGGAACGGCGGATCGCTGTCCCCGCATCCCAGATCCCGCGGGATAAGGGATTCTCCCACAGTTCACAGCTCCGAGCCCGGCCGAGGCCGCGGATTGGGTGGAGCAGATCCAGTTCCTCCTCAGGGGTGAGTCCGGAGCCGCTCCCGGTTCTTTGGGATCTTCGGGAAGTGTTTTCCCACCTGGATCCGGCCTTTCCCTCCATCCACGGCGGGATTTGTGGGGAGTTCCTCCAGCTGGGGAAGGAGAAAATTCCAGAAACCCTCTGGGAAATTCCAGAACCTCTGGAAAATTCCAGAACCTCTGGAAGCCCAGGCTCCATCCCTTCAGGATTCATGCCTGAATTTGGGGTCATTCCTCGGGATTTTCCGCCTTTCCTCGGGTTTTTCCTTGGCTTTTTGCTGGATCTCAGGCGCAGGGTTTGGATCTCGATCCCACCCCTCTGGAATCGGGAGGATTCCCGGGTTTCCATCCCGTTTTCCCGGTTTTCCGGCAGACCTGAGCTCCCTGACCATTCCCTGTGAAGAGGATGAGGAGGAGGAGGAGGAGGAGGAGGAGGAAGAGGAGGAGGAGGAGGAGGAGGAGCTCTCCAATGACCTGGACGGCTCCAATTCCATGAACAATTCCCACAATTCCACCCTGATCCCGGAGGAGCCGAGCCCGGAGTTGGAAGGCGACGACATCTACGAGGTGCTGCCAGGTGAGCTCCCAAATTCCCAACTTTTCCCTGGAAAAACGTGAGGACACCTCGGCCATTCCCACACCGGAGCCGTTCCCGCATTTCCCAGTTTAACCAACCCGAAATTCCAAGGTTTTATCCCATTTCTTTGCTCCAAGTTTTTGATGGAGCCCCCAAATCCGAACCAATTTTCCCAGGGAATTTCCCATCCGGGAATTCAGCTCTGTCTGGGTGAAATTTGGGAAGAGAGGAACCTCTGGGATGTGTTCCCGGGAAAAATCCGCCTCTGGATGAGGGAAACGCTCCCTCCCGGAGCCGCGGGCAGGGCTGGAATTGGATTATGGGAATAAAATAATGGAATTAGAGCCGAGGTGACACAACCCAGAGCCACCTCCGCAATTCCAGGTGGTTTTCCTCCTCTTCCCGAGGCTGGAATTCCCATCCCAGAGAGCGTCTCTGTGTCCCAGTTCAAGGGTGGGAAGCAGATCCCGGTTTTTTCTTGTTTGTCCCAAGATTTCTCTCTCTGTGTTGGGGGGTTTGGATCCAAAAATCGACGCCAGGAAGTTGGGAAAGAGGGAAATGAAGCGGAAAACGGGGAAGTGAAGGGGGAAAATCGGGAAGAGAGCGGAAAACGGGGAAGTGAAGGGGGAAAACTGGGAAAATAAGTGGGAAAGTGAGGAATGAAGGGAGAAAACTGGGAATGAGGGGGAAAACCTTGGAAGCGAAGGTGGGAAATGAGGAATGAGGAGCTCGAACTGGAAATAAAGGGTTCTCATGGATTTCCTTGCGTTTCCATGGATTTCCTTCGGTTTCCATGGATTTTCCTGGATTTCCATGAGTTTCCTAAGATTTCCATGGCTTTCTGTGGATTTCCATGGGTTTCCATGGATTTCCATGTGTTCCCATGGATTCCCGTGGATTTCCACAGGTTCCCATGGCTTTTCATGGGTTTCCTTGGCTTTCCATGGATTTCCATGGGTTTCTGTGGGTTTCCATGAATTTCCAGGGGTTTCCATGAGTTTCCATGGATTTCCATGGATTTTCAAGGATTTTCTTGGATTTCCACGGATTTCCATGGATTTCCATGGATTTCTATGGGTTTTCATGGATTTCCATGGATTTCTGTGGATTTCCATGGATTTCTATGGGTTTCCATGGCTTTCCATGGATTTCCATGTCTTTTCATGTCTTTTCATGGAATTTCGTCAATTTCCATGGCTTTCCATGGATTTTCATATGTTTCCATGGATTTTCAAGGATTTTCTTGGATTTTCATGGGTTTCCATGAGTTTCCATGGCTTTCCATGGATTTTCATGTCTCCTCATGTCTTTTCATGGATTTTCATGGATTTTTGTAGATTTCCATGGCTCTCTGTGGATTTCCATGGATTTTCATTTGTTTCCATGGATTTTCATTTGTTTCCATGGCTTTCCATGGCTTTCCCTGTGTTCCCATGGATTTCCCCACCTTCCCGCCGATCAGACCTCCCAACCTTCCCACCCCATCCCACCTCCGGATCCTCCTCCATCCCAAAAACCCAGGAAAAAAAAAAAAAAAACAACAAGAAAAGAAGAAAATCCCAATCCAAGCCTCCCTCTCCCTCCTTCCCACCCGGCACGAAAAAACCCCGGAAAAAATCCCGGGAAAAGCTCCAGAGAGATCATTTCCTCGGCGTTAATGAAGTTTTACAAAAACAGACGCGGCCGAGGCCAAATAAAATTTCACAGGTGATAAATTTTTCCAATTTCCCGGGAAGGATTCGATGGGAATGTTAAATCAGGAGTGAAGGTGTCCGCTCGGAAGCGCCGAGCGCTGCCGGGGAATTTTATCGCCTGGAAAATTGAATCAAATTGCTCCATTAAAAAGGCGGCTCCGCCGAGATTCCGGAGCGTTCCGGGATGTGCCGGCGGTGCCGGAGCCGCCGGGATTGGGATGCGGAGTTTGGGAAGGGCTTTTCCCGAGGGTGGGGAGGGAGGGGGAAGCAGCGGAGTTTGGTTTTCCTGGATTTTCCAGCTTTTTCCTGTGATTCGTCACTGGAGAATCCCAGTATGGGATGGGATTGGGAAGGCAGAGCTTCGCTTCCAGGCCTGACTCCAGGAAAAGCCCTGGATCCATCCGATTTAATTCCATGAAAACCCCTGGATCCATCAGATTTAATTCCAGGAGAGCCCCTGGATCCATTTGATTTAATTCCATGAAAACCCCTGGATCCATTGGATTTAATTCCAAGAAAACCCCTGGATCCATTGGATTTAATTCCATGAAAACCCCTGGATCCATCAGATTTAATTCCAGGAAAACCCCTGGATCCTTCCGACTTAATTCCAAGAAAACCCCTGGATCCATCAGATTTAATTCCATGAAAACTCCCAGATCCGTCAGATCTAATTCCAGGAAAACCCCTGGATCCATGAGATTTAATTCCATGAAAAGCCCTGGATCAATCTGATTTAATTCCAAGAAAACCCCTGGATCCATTGGATTTAATTCCATGAAAACCCCTGGATCAATCCGATTTAATTCCAGGAAAACTCCTGGATCCATGAGATTTAATTCCAGGAAAACCCCTGGATCCTTCCGACTTAATTCCAAGAAAACCCCTGGATCCATCAGATTTAATTCCATGAAAACCCCTGGATCCTTCCGACTTAATTCCAAGAAAACCCCTGGATCCATCAGATTTAATTCCATGAAAACCCCCAGATCCGTCAGATCTAATTCCAGGAAAACCCCTGGATCCATGAGATTTAATTCCATGAAAAGCCCTGGATCAATCCGATTTAATTCCATGAAAACCCCTGGATCCATCAGATTTAATTCCAGGAGAGCCCCTGGATCCATTTGATTTAATTCCATGAAAACCCCTGGATCCATTGGATTTAATTCCAAGAAAACTCCTGGATCCATCGGATTTAATTCCATGAAAACCCCTGGATCCATGAGATTTAATTCCAGGAAAACCCCTGGATCAATCCGATTTAATTCCAAGAAAACCCCTGGATCCATTGGATTTAACTCCAGGAGAGCCCTTGGCTGGCCGGGAGGGGCTCATCCACTATTCCTGGATTTCCCAGCCCAAAATTCCCTGGGAATGTGCCCGGGAACAGCGAGGGAAGGACGAGGAGAGGGCAGGGACGGCCGGGGGGGCGGGAAGGGATTTCCATGGATGGGAAATGGGATTTCCATGGATGGGAAGGGATTTTCCATGGATAGAAACGGGTTTTCCATGGATAGAAATGGAATTTCCATGGATGGGAAGGGATTTTCCATGGATGGGAAATGGATTTTCCATGGATGGAAAATGGGATTTTCCATGGATAGAAATGGGATTTCCATGGATGGGAAATGGGTTTTCCATGGATAGAAATGGGTTTTCCATGGATGGGAAATGGGATTTTCCATGGATAGAAATGGGATTTCCATGGATAGAAATTGGATTTCCATGGATAGAAATGGGTTTTCCATGGATGGGAAATGGGTTTTCCATGGATGGAAATGGGTTTTCCATGGATGGGAAGGGATTTTCCATGGATAGAAACGGGTTTTCCATGGATAGAAATGGAATTTCCATGGATGGGAAGGGATTTTCCATGGATGGGAAATGGGATTTTCCATGGATAGAAATGGGTTTTCCATGGATAGAAATGGAATTTCCATGGATGGGAAGGGATTTTCCATGGATAGGAAGGGATTTTCCATGGATGGGAAATGGGATTTTCCATGGATGGAAATGGGATTTCCATGGATGGGAAATGGATTTTCCATGGATAGAAATGTTTTTTCCATGGATGGAAATGGGATTTTCCATGGATAGAAATGTTTTTTCCATGGATGGAAATGGGATTTTCCATGGATAGAAATGGGTTTTCCATGGATGGGAAGGGATTTTCCATGGATAGAAATGGATTTTCCATGGATGGGGCGGGATTTTCCATGGATGGGAATGGATTTTCCATGGATGAGGTTGGCATTCTCCCTCCAGGGACCCTTCCCAGCCCCATTCCCATCCCAGCCATTTTTCCAAGCCTTCCCAGCCCTTCTGGAATCCGCCTCTTTCCCGGGATCATTTCTTCCATCCCTTCCTCCTCCTCTTCCCGAATCCTCCTTCTCCCGAATTCCTCCTCCCACCCCCATCCTTCCTCCCATTCCCAGCCTGGAATTCCTCCCATTCCCCCTCTGGAATCTCCTTTTCCCCATCCCTCTCTTGCCACGGGAGCACCTGGAATTGATGGATTCGTTCTTCCCACTGCCCACAGCAATTCCCGTTTTCCATGAAAACTTTCTCCCACTTTTCCTCCCTCCGCACAATCCATGTGGGAATTCGGCATTCCTGGCATTCTCTCGGAGCCCTGGGCCTGATGGAGCCGTGACATTCCCGGTTTTTCCCTGATTTTTCCACCTTTTTTTCCTTGCCCAGATGAGGAGCTGGAGCCGCCATTCCCGGAGGACGAGGAGGATTTCGGCAGCGAGAACGGTAAGATCCCAATCCAAAGGATTCCAGCGCATGGATAAGGGGAATATTTGGGAATTTTGGCCACTTTGGAGCATCCTGGGCTGTGGAGAACGAGGGAATTCCCAGGATCCGAGGGATGAGGCTCTTCCCAGTGCTGGAATTCCAGCTGGGAAAAGCAGCTGTGGGATAAGGAGGCGTCTCCCAGAATTCCTGGGATAAGGGAGGTGCTTGGGATTTTTCAATGGGATTTGGATCCCGAAGAGGCCGGCGCAGGAATTTTGGGATGGATCCGACCCCCATGGATCCCACTGGAGATTCCCAGGATGCCTCCAAGGCCCTCCCGTCCCTCTGGGAAGCAGGAAAGCAGCCGTGGGATGAGGAGAATTCCTGGGAAAGGAGGGAAAACTGGGAAAAAGGAGGAGCTCGAATCCCTTGGCCAGCGAGTCCGTGTCGGAATCCCACGGAATTCCAAAGAGTTGTTTTCCATGATTTCCTTTCAATCCCTTGGCCCTGATGGTGTCCCATGGAATTCCAGCCTCGATATTCCCACATTCCTGGTGGATTTGGAGCCTTTCCCATCCCCCTTTCCCAGCTCGCTGCCGATCCCAGACGGGATTTGTCCTTTTCTTCTTAATCCCGGAATTTTCCAGCACTTCCCAAAGCCGCCCTGGCCTCATTCCCAATTTTTTCCTTCTCCTCTTCCCATCCCAGTTTTTTCCTCGCCTTTAATCCTTTCCAAAGGATCCATCCCAGCTTTTTTTTTCCCCCCTTTCCCAACTTTTCTCTGGAAGTCCCTGAGTCATTCCGGAGGCTCCCGGCTGTGCCATTCCCGAGCTCCGGAATGTCCTCGCTGATATTTTGGGAATCCAATCCAGCTGCTCCCTCCCCGCTCCATGCCCTGGAATCCCATTATCCACAATTCCTCCGGCTCCTGCTCCACATTTCCCGGTGATTCTTCCCGGATCCGAGCAGCCCAAGCCCTCGGAAGAGCCCCCACAATCCCAAAAATCCCCGGTTTTTCTGGATTGGATTATCCAGAGGGGTCTCCTCATGGAACTGGGAACATCGGGAGCTGCTCCCCATTGGGATTTGGGCTGGAATTCCAGGAATCCCGGGATTTTTGGGGTGTTTCGGGATGGATTTTTGGGCTAAGTCACTCTTCCAGTCCTGGAGCTCCATAAAATCCCTGGATCCATCCCAGGCTGGGAGTTTTCCCAGCCCACCCCTTCCCTGAACTCCGGGGCAGTTTTTGGGATGGGAATTCCATTCCTTTGGGATGGGAACTCCATTCCTTAGGGATGGGAATTCCATTCCTTTGGGGTGAGAATTCCATTCCTTAGGGACGGGAATTCCATTCCTTTGGGATGAGAATTCCATTCCTTAGGGATGAGAATTCCATTCCTTTGGGATGAGAATTCCATTCCTTAGGGATGGGAACTCCATTCCTTAGGGATGGGAATTCCATTCCTTTGGGATGGGAACTCCATTCCTTAGGGATGGGAACTCCATTCCTTAGGGGTGGGAATTCCATTCCTTAGGGATGGGAATTCCATTCCTTAGGGATGGGAACTCCATTCCTTAGGGATGGGAACTCCATTCCTTTGGGGTGAGAATTCCATTCCTTAGGGATGGGAATTCCATTCCTTAGGGATGGGAATTCCATTCCTTTGGGATGGGAACTCCATTCCTTAGGGATGGGAATTCCATTCCTTTGGGGTGAGAATTCCATTCCTTTGGGGTGGGAATTCCATTCCTTAGGGATGGGAACTCCATTCCTTAGGGATGGGAATTCCATTCCTTTGGGATGGGAATTCCATTCCTTTGGGATGGGAACTCCATTCCTTTGGGGTGGGAATTCCATTCCTTTGGGGTGGGAACTCCATTCCATTCCTTAGGGATGGGAACTCCATTCCTTTGGGATGGGGAATTCCATCTGGAGACGGCAAAGCTGGGAATGTTTCTCTCCAGAAGCGCTGCTGCGACATTTCCCAGAGATCCCAAATTTATCCCAGCGCAATTCCCTCATCCCCCCCATCCCAAACCCAGCAGAAATTCCTTTCTCCCCGAAAAATTCGGCAAAACCGAATTACCGGATCCCATTCCCAAACTCCCGACTCCGTGGCGAGCGCAGCCTCCAGGCCGGGAAATCCCAAAGTTTGGCCTTTCCCGGGAATTCGTGAGGTTGGACATTCCCGTTGGACATTCCCGACAAATCCCTGCCCGCCCTGAGCCCTTGCTTTGCCTTTTCCCAGGGAATTCCCGCTGGGATTGCTCCAGCTTTTACCAGGGGCTCTGGGACTGCCGCGGGGAGCACCCGGACGAGCTCTCCTTCCGCCGCGGCGACCTGGTCCGCGTGCTCAGCAAGGTGGGAGCTTTCACTGGGTTATACTGGGTTATACTGGGTTGTACTGGGTTTAATGGGTTTTAATGGGTTTTAGTGGGTTTTAATGGGTTTTAATGGGTTTTAATGATTTTAATGGGTTTTAATGGGTTTTGCTGGCTTTTACTGGGTTTTAATGGTTTTACTGGGTTTTACTGGGTTTTACTGGGTTTTAATGATTTTTACTGGGTTTTAATGGTTTTACTGGGTTTTAATGATTTTTACTGGGTTTTAATGGTTTTACTGGTTTTTAATGGGTTTTACCGGGTTTTACTGCGTTTTAATGGGATTTACTGGGTTTTACTGGGTTTTAATGCGTTATACTGGTTTTAATGGGTTTTACTGGGTTTTAATGATTTTCATGGGTTTTAATGGGTTTTGCTGGTTTTTACTGGGTTTTAATGGTTTTACTGGGTTTTACTGGGTTTTAATGATTTTTACTGGGTTTTAATGGTTTTACTGGTTTTTAATGGCTTTTACCGGGTTTTACTGCGTTTTAATGGGATTTACTGGGTTTTACTGGGTTTTAATGCGTTATACTGGTTTTAATGGGTTTTACTGGGTTTTAATGATTTTCATGGGTTTTAATGGGTTTTGCTGGTTTTTACTGGGTTTTAATGGTTTTAATGGGTTTTACTGGGTTTTACTGGTTTTACTGGGTTTTAATGCGTTATACTGGTTTTAATGGGTTTTACTGGGTTTTACTGGGTTTTGCTGGGTTTTAATTGGTTTTACTGGGTTTTAATGCGTTATACTGGTTTTACTGGGTTTTACTGGGTTTTACTGGGTTTTAATGGGTTTGACTGGTTTTAATGGTTTTTAATTGGTTTTAATGGGTTTAATGGGTTTTAGTGGTTTTTAGTGGGTTTTGCTGGTTTTAATGGGTTTTGCTGGGTTTTAATGGTTTTAATGGGTTTTAATGCATTATACTGGTTTTAATGGGTTTTAATGGGTTTTACTGGGTTTAATGGGGTTTGATGGTTTTTACTGGGTTTTACTGGGTTTTGCTGGGTTTTGTTGGTTTTACTGGTTTTTACTGGTTTTTAATGGTCTTTACTGGGTTTTGCTGGTTTTTAATGGTTTTTACTGGGTTTTATTGGTTTTACTGGTTTTTACTGCTTTTTAAAGGTCTACTGGTTTTTACTGGGTTTTAATGGTTTTTACTGGTTTTTACTGGGTTTTACTGGTTTTTTGCTGGTTTTTAATGGTCTTTTCTGGTTTTTACTGGTTTATACTGGTTTTTACTGGGTTTTACTGGTTTTTTGCTGGTTTTTAATGGTCTTTTCTGGTTTTTACTGGTTTATACTGGTTTTTACTGGTTTTTAATGGTTTTTACTGGGTTTTAATGGTTTTTACTGGTTTTTACTGGGTTTTGCTGGTTTTTAATGGTCTTTTCTGGTTTTTACTGGTTTATACTGGTTTTTACTGGTTTTACATTCACCCTCAGCCAGCCCTCACCCAGGAAAGGTTGCAGCCACCCCGGAGCAGGTGAGGCTGGAATTCCAGAGGGAAAACCACCTCCCAGCCCTGTCCGGAGCGTGTTTTCCATGGGAAAACCGGGATGGGATTCTGGCGTCCGTGTCGGGCTCCTCCACATCCCGGAATTTTCCAGGATGGAAAACTCGGAGCTCCGGGGCCTCTTTGGGGCCTCTCCCGCTTCTCCCTCCCGCTCTGGAAAGCTGCGAATTCCCCATTTTTGGGGCTCCTTTTGGGAATTCCAGGCCGCATTCCCTGACTGGGCTGGGTTTTTCCAGGGGATGATTCCAGGAGCATCCTGGAGTTGCTTCCATCCCCCTCGGGGCCACATCCCGGAATCCCGGTGGGAATTCCGCCGTTTCCAGCGGCTCCAGCTGTGGCTGCCGTGGGGAATTCCTCACTCGGAACCGATGGATCCTGCGGCTTTTCCCCCCGTAAATTCGGGATGCGGCGAGCGGAGGCGGCTCCGGGAGGAGGGAAAAGGAGGGAGAGGCAGCGATGGGAAAAGGAGGAGGAGGAGGAGGAGGAGGGAAAGGTTGGGAATGTTCACTCAGCTGCGCCTTAATTTCCTTTTCAATCTTGTCCCAATTAATTTCGCGGAATTAATCTCGCGGCGGCTGCTGGGTCTGAGCACGGAATAGCGGCTCCTATAAAATCCCATCTGGCGCCTTCCCGGCGCTCCTGCCGTTCCCGGGAAAAGTGGACACGGGGTGGAGGGAATGGGGTCGGGAGAAATCATGGAATTGTCGGCGCTGGAAAACGCTGCCGAGCTCGGCGTGATCCCAACCTTGGCAACCGACCCCGCCCGGGTGTTCCTTGGGCATTTCCAGGGAATTCGGGCTCTGTTTTATCCCAGGAATTCTGGGGTTTGCCCACTGGGTTGCTCCCCAGTGCCACCAGTGCCGCGGGGTTAATGGGGACACTGGTGGCAGCTCCAGGGGTGACAGCGGCTCATCCCCAAAACCCAGCGGGATAAAACACTGGGAATTCATTCGGGAAGAGGGAAGAGTAATTCCCATCCCTAATTCCCATCCCTGGAAGTGTCCATCGCCGGGTTGGACGGGGCTTGGAGCGAGCTGGGATAACGGGAAGTGTCCCTGCCCTTGGCGGGAAGTGGGGAATGGGATGGGATTCGAGCTCCTTCCCACCCGACCCATCCCGGAATTCCGGAATTCCAACAAAACCCCGGGCTCCGCTCCCTTTTTCCCGGCTGAGCGATTCCTCCGCCGGGATAACGATGGGAACGCGGCGCCCGTAAAACCGGGATCCGTTCCTTCCCTCCATCGCTTCCCATGAAAGCCGCGGGACGGAAGGGGCGGCAGAGAATTCCCGCATCCCAAGCCCGAGCCAAAGGCGCTGGTGACATCTAGTGGCATTTTCCATGGATTTTGGGGCCGGGAAGAAGCCCTGACCCCTCCCCACCCCCCATCCTCCCCTTCCCCGGAGGCGGCGTGTGATGAGTTGGGTCGGGGCTCAGCTGTGCCCGCATCCCAGGGATGATCCCGCTGGGAATGTCGAGCCTCGGGATGGGCGGCGGGGTCAGCTGGAAGGCAGCGGTCAGCCCCTGGTCACCCCCCGGTCAGCCCCCGGTCACCCCCCGGTCACTCTCGGTCACCCCTGGTCACCGCCTGGTCACTCTCGGTCACCCCTTGGTCACACCCTGGTCACCCCTGGTGACCCCTTGGTCACCCTCTGGTCACCCCTGGTCATCCTCGGTCACCCCCTGGTCACCCCTTGGTCACCCCTGGGCACCCTTTGGTCACTCCCAGTCACCCCTTGGTCACCCCCTGGTCACCTTTGGTCACCCCTTGGTCACCCCCGGTCACCCCTTGGTCACCCCCGGTCACCCCCCGGTCACCCCCGGGCACCCTTTGGTCACCCTCTGGTCATCCCCGGTCACCCCCCGGTCACCCCCAGTCACCCCTTGGTCACCCCTGGTCACCCCTAGTCACCCCTTGGTCACCCTCTGGTCATCCTCGGTCAGCCCCGGTCACCCCTTGGTCACCCCTTGGTCACCCCTGGTCACCTTTGGTCACCTTTGGTCACTCCTGGTCACCCCTGGTCACCTTTGGTCACCTTTGGTCACTCCTGGTCACCCCCGGGCACCCCTTGGTCACCCCCTGGTCACCCCTTGGTCACGCCCGGGCACCCCTTGGTCACCCCCTGGTCACCCCTGGTCACCCTTGGTCACCCCTTGGTCACCCCCGGTCACCTTTGGTCACCCCCCGGTCACCCCCAGTCACCCCCCGGTCACCCCTTGGTCACCCCTGGTCACCTTTGGTCACCCCTTGGTCACCCCCTGGTCACCCCTTGGTCACCCCCGGGCACCCCCCGGTCACCCCTTGGTCACCCTTTGGTCACTCCCGGTCACCCCAAGGGCAGAACCGCTCCTGGCAGCTCATTCCAGCCGGGAATGTTACAAATTATGGGATGGGGGCAGGACAGGGATGGGCACGAGGCTGATCCCAAATCGTGCCCAATTCCCAGGGATTCACCTGCGCATCCCTGATCCCGAATCCCAAATTCCACCCAATTCCCAGGGATTCACCTGCGCATCCCTGATCCCAAATTCCACCCAATTCCCAGGGATTCACCTGCACATCCCTGATCCCAAATCCCAAATTCACCCCCTTGTCCCTGGTGCTGCATCCCAAATTTTGGTGCTGCATCCCAAATTTCTCCACAGGGCCTCACCTGCCCATTCCTGCTGCTGCATCCCAGATCTTGGTGCTGCATCCCAAATCTTGGTGCTGCATCCCAAATTTTGGTGCTGCATCCCAAATTCCCCCCTCGTCCCGCATTCCCAGCTCCGGTCGTTGCCCCGGGCCTGGCTGATCCCGATCCCTGCAGACCCTGGGAGCCCCAAATCCATCCCTGGAATCCCGGGAATCCCGGGAAGCCGCTGATCCATCCCTCCCCCCACCCCCTCCTCATTCCATGAGCTCCTCCCGGGGAATTTGGGGTGTCGGGAATAACTCCGGGAATCCGTTTTTATTTTTTTCCTGGAATGCGCCCTAAAAAGGCCGATGAATTCCCGGGAAAAGCTGGAATTCCTTTTTCCCTTCCCAGAGTTGCCGGGATGAGCTCCAGCCGTGATTCCTTATCCCATAAATCCCGGGAAGGCCGCGGCGCTGAATTCCCGAGGATTTATGGGATATTCCCAGGTTTCCTTTGGAATTCATTACTGAGGGTGACAATTCCAAAGGCTCCGGGATAACCGGGAGCTGCTCCGGGCTCGGGATTTTGGGATGAGCGCCTTTGGAATTTCCTGGGATGGGCCTTGGGTGGAAAACCGAATGAATGGAAGAAATGAAATGAATGAATCGATGGGAGAAAATCGTTAATTAAGAAATAAATAGGGAAAGAAGTCAATTATGAATTGATAAATGAAGAGATGGGTTAATGATAAATTAATAAAAATCAGGGAGGGAAATTAATGATAAATTAATAAACAGGGAGAGTCATGTTAATGAATGAATTAATAAATTCATTATAAATTAGTGAATAAACAGTTAAATTAATATTAATAAATAAACAGGTTAAATAATCAATTATAAATTAATAAATAAGCCGGTAAACAAACAGGTGAATTAGTGTTAATTAATAAATAAACAGGTAAATAAATAGATTATTAATTAATAAATAAACAGGTACATGGAAAGGTAAATTAATTATTATTCATTAATAAATAAACGGGTAAATAAATATATTATAAATTAATAAATAAACAGGTAAATAAATATATTATAAATTAATAAATAAACAGGTAAATAGAGGTTAAATAATTCATTATAAATGAATGAATAAACAGGTAAACAGACAGGGAAATTAACGTTCATTAATTAATAAATAATAGGCAAATAAAATACATTCAGGGGGATAAAAGTTGGGGTAAATAAATGAATACGGAGGTTAAAAAAGGAGTAAAAATGGAGGTAAATTAATAAATGTGGAGAGAAAGAAATTAATAAAACCGGAAATAAATTGATAAAACTGGAAATAAATTTGAAAAACTGGAAATAAGTTCAAACTGGAAATAAATTAATAAAGCTGGAAATAAATTAATAAAACTGGAAATAAATTAATAAAGCTGGAAATAAATTAAAACTGGAAATAAATTAAAACCGGAAATAAATTAAAACTGGGAATAAATTAACGAAGACGGAAATAAATTAACAAAGCTGGAAATAAATTGATAAATAAATCTCCAGGTGGAGAAATCAAGAAACCAACAGCTGAGGCTTCCGCGATTAAATAAAGACATCAATTAATCAATCGATCAATTAATTAATTAATTAATTAACCGCTTCCCCCCCCCCCCCCCTCCCCAGAGGCGAATTCCTGCCCATTCCCGGTTTTTTTTTGTGCAGGGAAGTGGGAATTTCTCTTATTCCGGGAAAACGGGAGCTGCGTCCTCATTCCCGGCTGGAATTTTTTTCCGGGGGGGGTTTTCTGGAAAACCGGGAATGTTTTCTCTGGGATGGATGAGGAGGAGGAGGAGGAATGATGGCTGGAGGGGTGGATGAGGCTTCTGGGTCTCTTCCAGGGCTGGATATTCCATGGGTTTCTTGTGTGCTGTTAATGACATTAATTATTCTCTACCTGTTGTGTGGAGCGGCGATTCAATCGTTCTGTCTTTAATTTGGTCTTTTTCTCTCTTTATCTTTTCATTTTGGTGTTTCTCTTTGGAGTTCGATTTTTATATTTTCTATTTTTTTTTTTTTTTGGTTGGTTGTGGTTTTCTATTTTACGTTTTGGTTTTTCTTTCTGGGTTTTCATTTTTTTTCTTTTTTTTTAATGCTTTGTATTTTAACTTTTCTATTTTAACTTTTCTATTTTCCGTTTCCATTTTCCCATTATTTCCATTTTCCCATTATTTCCATTTTCCCACTTTCCCATTTTCCCATTATTTCCATTTTCCCATTTCCTTTTCCCATTTTCCCATTTTCCCATTATTTCCATTTTCCCATTTCCATTTTTCCATCATCTCCATTTTCCATCATCTCCATTTTTCCATTATTTCCATTTTCCCATTTCCTTTTCCCATTTTCCCATTTTCCCATTATTTCCATTTTCCCATTTCCATTTTTCCATCATCTCCATTTTCCATCATCTCCATTTTTCCATTATTCCCATTTTCCATTTCCTTTTCCCATTTTCCCATTTTCCCATTATTTCCATTTTCCCATTTCCATTTTTCCATCATCTCCATTTTCCATCATCTCCATTTTTCCATTTCCTTTTCCCATTTTCCCATTTTTCCATTATTCCCATTTTTCCAATTCCATTTTTCCATCATCTCCATTTCCCATCATCTCCATTTTCCCATTTTTCCATTTTCCCGTTTTTCCATTTTTCCATCATCTCCATTTTCCATCATCTCCATTTTCCCATTTCCATTTTTCCATCACCTCCATTTTCCCACCATTTCCATTTCTCCGTTTTCCATTTGATTTTCCCCCCTATTTCCTCCTTTCCACTTCCCTTTTTTTCCTCCCCGTTTTCCATTTCCCACTTTACTTTTTCCATTTCATAGCCCTTATCCAATATTCCCTCCCGGTTCCCTCCACCCCTGCAGGCAGATTTGGGAATTTTTTTCATGGAAAACAACGGGAAAAACAGGGAAAGGAAGGGAAAAAAAAAAAAACCAAAACCCCAATCCCGCTTATCCAAAACATCCCAGGAAAGGTTTCAATCCCAGAAATCCCTCCCGGGCTGAGCCTGCGGAGCTCGCGGCTCCTTTTTCCCGGTGCTGATCCCAAATCCCGGCGGGAATCTTTGTTGATGAGCTAATTAGGAAGCGCCGGGAACACAATTCCAGCGGTGCCGGGCTCCGTGTCCCCATTCATCCATGGAATCGGGAATAAAACCCGCAATTCCCTCCCCGCCCTTCCCGCAGATCCCAACAAATCCCGAGTTTCAAAGCATCCCCCAAAAACAACCGAGCAGCGGGAATTCCGGGATGGGGGCGGCTCGGGGGAGGCTGGATTGGGGGAAAATGGGAATTCTCGAGATGCCGCATCCCGCTCATCCCGCGGCTCCGTCTTCCCGTCCTTTTTTCCCGGTTTTGTTCTGTTTTTTTTTCCATCCCTTTCCCAAACTGCTCCATCTGGAAATGAAGGAAGATCCCGATTTTGTGGCGGGGGAAGGGAAGGGGAAAAGGGGAATTTGGAATCCCTAAATAAGACCTGAATTCCCGATTCATCCCTGGATTTGTCCCCAGGCCACAAGTGCGGGGTTTAATTAAAACCCCGGGAATCGCATCCCGAGGAGTCCCGGGATGAGGGAATTTGTGGATCAGGGGCAGCGCCGGGATGAGGGAAGGGGCGCCTGGAGCAGCGCTGACCCCAAGGATGAGCTTCCCTCCTCCATGGATTTGGGATTCTGGGATGCGGGAGGGGCCGGTGGGTGATTGGGATTAGGAAAGGGGCTGGGAATGGGATCCTTGGGATTGGGGTCACTGGGAGCAGCTCCCCCCTCTTTCCTTGGACAGGGAATCCCAAGGATCCCATTCCCAGCTGCTCCCAGTGACCCCAATCCCAAGGAAAAGGAGGAGCTGCTCCCAGTGACCCCAATCCCAGGGAAAAGGGGGAGCTGCTCCCAGTGACCCCAGTTCCAGAGAAAAGGGGGAGCTGCTCCCAGTGACCCCAGTCCCAAGGAAAAGGGGGGAGCTGCTCCCAGTGACCCCAATCCCAAGGAAAAGGGGGGAGCTGCTCCCAGTGACCCCCAGTCCCAGAACAGAGAGCGGAACCCGCTCCCAGTAACTCCAGTTCTGGGAGCAGGGATGGGAACCCAATCCCAGTGACCCCCAGTTCGGGAGCAGAATGGGGAATCCATCCCAGTTCCCCCCAGTCCCAGTTCTCCCAGTTCCCCCCAGTCCCAGTTCTCCCAGTGCCCCCATCCCAGTCCCAGTTTCCCCAGTTCCCCCCAGTCCCAGTTCTCCCAGTGCCCCCATCCCAGTTCAGGCCCCTCTCCCCACATCCTCCAGAGCCATCCCGAGGGAAAAACCCCAAACCTCCCAATGCCGGGGGTTTGGGATCTCCGGACAATCGGGATCTGGAATCCGGCCGGGGAAGGGAGCGGCGCTTTGGGGCTGGGATTGGGATTCGGCCGAAAATCCGGGAAGAAAACGGGGCCGGCTCCGCCAATTCCCGAGAAAGTTGTGGTGGTGCCGTGTCCCCTTTCCCAATCCCCATCCCTGGGTTGTCCCCGCACCCCTTTCCCTCCCCAAAATCCAGGGAATCGCAGGCAGCGATCGCCGCCGCCTTTGGAGGGGGAAGCGATTTTGGATGGGATCCATCCCGGAGCGGGCACTGGCTGCTCCCAAATCCGCGCCCCGCTCCCTTTTCCCGGGATTTGGGATTCAGGGATGGAGGGATGGATGGAATTTTCAGAGCCGAACTCCGCTCCTCTCCATCAGGCGGCACTTTAAAATAATTGGCCGCAGCTCAAATTTCGGGCAGGGAGTGTGTGATAAAGCGAATAAAAATCGCTCCCGGTATTTTATTTTATTTGTATTTTATTTTATTTTATTTTATTTTATTTTATTTTATTTGTATTTTATTTCATTTTATTTTATTTTATTTTATTTGTATTTTATTTCATTTTATTTGTATTTTACTTTATTTTATTTTTTGTATTTTATTTTATTTTATTTTATTTGTATTTTATTTGTATTCTATTCTATTCTATCCTTTTCTATTCTATTTTATTTCATTCTGTTTCATTCTATTTTATTCTATTTCATTCTATTTTATTTTATTCCCTCCCTTTTTCTTCCCCGCTGGGATAGGTGGGAAAGGCTTTCTTTCTTTCGAGTCTCCCATTAAAGTTACACCTCGAGCTCGGCAAGTTTTGCCCGTGAAAAATGGGCGCGCTTTTTTTGTTGTTTCTTTTGGTTTTGTTTTGTTTTTCTCCCTGCCCCCCCCCCCCTCCCCCCCCCGCTCCCTCCCAGCTCTGCGCGGCGTTATTAAAATGCTAATTCCGGAAGAAAAAGGAGTTAAATATCTGCCGATGGTGCAGCCTAATTGCAGCCCATAATGAGCTCTCGAAATGTGAGTGCCCCCGACACACGGAGAGCATAAACAGCCGCCAACACCTCATTAGCGCTCGCGTTCATTTATTCTGCCGACCTGGCGATGACCCCGCCGAGGGTCGGGAGGAGCAGGTGGATCCGCCGGAGCGGCCCCCGGGGATGCGCCGAGCGGAGCCGGCAGCGGCTGCCATGGCAACGCTGGGGATGCGCCAGCGCCCGCGCCTCTCCCGCGGGTCCCCGCGCAGCGCTGGAGCCCCCCGAGTTCACCCCCTGCACCCCCAGATCGTCCTGGACCCCCCGATCCTCCTGCACCCCGCGCATCCCCCCCATCCCTGCATCCCTGAGCCTCCAAATCTCCCGGACCCCGCGGGTCCCCGCGCAGCGCTGGAGCCCCCCGAGTTCACCCCCTGCACCCCCAGATCGTCCCGGACCCGCGAACCCTCTGGATCCTGCACATTCCCCCCCAATTCCTGCATCCCTGAGCCTCCAAATCTCCCGGATCCCGCTCAGCCCCGCTCAGCCCCGCGCAGCCCCCGCGGGTCCCCGCGCAGCGCTGGAGCCCCCCGAGTTCACCCCCTGCACCCCCAGATCGTCCCGGACCCGCGAAGCCTCTGGATCCTGCACATTCCCCCCCAATTCCTGCATCCCTGAGCCTCCAAATCCCCCGGATCCCGCTCAGCCCCGCTCAGCCCCGCTCAGCCCCGCTCAGCCCCGCGCAGCCCCCGCGGGTCCCCGCGCAGCGCTGGAGCCCCCCGAGTTCACCCCCTGCACCCCCAGATCGTCCTGGACCCGCGAACCCTCTGGATCCTGCACATTCCCCCCCAATTCCTGCATCCCTGAGCCTCCAAATCTCCCGGACCCCGCGGGTCCCCGCGCAGCGCTGGAGCCCCCCGAGTTCACCCCCTGCACCCCCAGATCGTCCTGGACCCGCGAACCCTCTGGATCCTGCACATTCCCCCCCAATTCCTGCATCCCTGAGCCTCCAAATCTCCCGGATCCCGCTCAGCCCCGCTCAGCCCCGCGCAGCCCCGCTCAGCCCCGCGCAGCCCCCGCGGGTCCCCGCGCAGCGCTGGAGCCCCCCGAGTTCACCCCCTGCACCCCCAGATCGTCCTGGACCCGCGAACCCTCTGGATCCTGCACATTCCCCCCCAATTCCTGCATCCCTGAGCCTCCAAATCTCCCGGATCCCGCTCAGCCCTGCTCAGCCCCGCTCAGCCCCGCTCAGCCCCGCGCAGCCCCGCTCAGCCCCGCGCAGCCCCCGCGGGTCCCCGCGCAGCGCTGGAGCCCCCCGAGTTCACCCCCTGCACCCCCAGATCGTCCTGGACCCCCCGATCCTCCTGCACCCCGCGCATCCCCCCCAATCCCTGCATCCCTGAGCCTCCAAATCCCCCGGACCCCGCTCAGCCCCGCGCAGCGCTGGAGCCCCCCGAGTTCACCCCCTGCACCCCCAGATCGTCCTGGACCCGCGAAGCCTCTGGATCCTGCACATTCCCCCCCAATTCCTGCATCCCTGAGCCTCCAAATCCCCCGGATCCCGCTCAGCCCCGCTCAGCCCCGCGCAGCCCCCGCGGGTCCCCGCGCAGCGCTGGAGCCCCCCGAGTTCACCCCCTGCACCCCCAGATCGTCCTGGACCCGCGAACCCTCTGGATCCTGCACATTCCCCCCCAATTCCTGCATCCCTGAGCCTCCAAATCCCCCGGATCCCGCTCAGCCCCGCTCAGCCCCGCTCAGCCCCGCGCAGCCCCCGCGGGTCCCCGCGCAGCGCTGGAGCCCCCCGAGTTCACCCCCTGCACCCCCAGATCGTGCTGGACCCCCCGATCCTCCTGCACCCCGCGCATCCCCCCAATCCCTGCATCCCTGAGCCTCCAAATCTCCCGGACCCCGCGGGTCCCCGCGCAGCGCTGGAGCCCCCCGAGTTCACCCCCTGCACCCCCAGATCGTCCTGGACCCGCGAAGCCTCTGGATCCTGCACATTCCCCCCCAATTCCTGCATCCCTGAGCCTCCAAATCCCCCGGATCCCGCTCAGCTCCGCTCAGCCCCGCTCAGCCCCGCGCAGCCCCCGCGGGTCCCCGCGCAGCGCTGGAGCCCCCCGAGTTCACCCCCTGCACCCCCAGATCGTCCTGGACCCCCCGATCCTCCTGCACCCCGCGCATCCCCCCAATCCCTGCATCCCTGAGCCTCCAAATCCCCCGGACCCCGCTCAGCCCCGCGCAGCGCTGGAGCCCCCCGAGTTCACCCCCTGCACCCCCAGATCGTCCCGGACCCGCGAACCCTCTGGATCCTGCACATTCCCCCCCAATTCCTGCATCCCTGAACCCCCAAATCCCCCGGATCCCGCTCATCCTCCCTGCTCCCCGCTCATCCCTGAACCCCGGATCCTCCTGGCCCCCAAACATTCCCCGATCCCGAGCATCCCCCCCATCCCTGCATCCCTGAACCTCCAAATCTCCCGGATCCCGCTCATCCTCCCTGCTCCCCGCTCGCCCCGAACTCCCCTGGCACCCCTGGATCATCCTGGAGCTGGTGAAGCCCCTGCACCCCAAACATTCCCGAATCCCGGTTGTCCCTCCCCACTTCCCGCATCCCTGAACCTCCAAATCCTCTGCATCCCGCCCATCCCCCTGCACCCCCTGCACCCCCGGACCCGGCGCATCCCTGGCCCAGCAGGTCTTGGAGCCAGAATCGATCCCAGAATCGATCCCAGAATCGATCCCAGAATCACGTTTGGGTTGGAAGGGACCCTAAATCCCATCCGGTCCCGCGGGCAGGGACAATTCCCCAATGCCAGGCTGCTCCCGGCCCCGTCCAGCCTGGCCTTGGGCACTGCCAGGGATCCAGGGGCAGCCTCAGCTTCTCTGGGAATTCCATCCCAGCCCCTCCCCAGCCTCCCAGGGATGGATTTATTCCTCGTGTCCGGTCTGAATATCCCCTTTTCCCACCCCAAAACCATTCCCTGTGTCCTGGCACTTCAGGTCCTGCTCAGAATTCCCTCCTCTTCCTTCCAACACCTCGTTAAGCCACAGAGAGGGATCGGCCTGGGGGAAACTGAGGCAGGGATACACCTGAGCTGGAGCATCCCGGCTCCAGGAGCTGTGCCGGGCTTTTTGGGGGGTTTTTTGGGGAGTTTGGGGGTTTTTTTTGGGGTTTTCCCCCCTCTCTCCTGAACCTCCACACCCGTTCTGTTTGGAGCAGAATGGAAGAGAGGAAGGAGATGGAGAAAAGTGATTTCTGGGAATAATTTTTCCTCCATCCCCTCCCGTTTGCCGCCAGCACAACTTGCCACAGGTTTTTACCAAAAAACCCAAAAAAATAAACTCTTTATTTTAATTTTTTTTTCCTCCTCTCCCCCCCTCAAATCCAAGGCGCTCAGGACCCCAAAGCAAAATTCCCTCTTCCTTCCAATCCCTCTTTGAGCCACAGGGAGGGATCAGCCTGGGGGAAACTGAGGCAGGGATCAGGGAGCTGGAGCATCCCGGTTCCTCGGGATCCCGACGCGGGAATTTTGGGGTTTTTTCCCCCCTCTCCTCTGAGCCTCCACACCCGTTTTGTTCGGAGCAGGATGGGAGGGAGGAAGGAGATGGAGAAGGGCGATTTCTGGGAATAATTCCTCCCAAAACCAATTCCCACTCCCTCCCGGTTTGGTTTTTTTTTTTCCCAGCCCCACCACCGCAACTCCCCGCAGATTTTTCCCCACTCCCCATCAAAAAAAAAAAACCCCAAAAAACCTCTTTATTTTAAATTTTCATTTCCCCCTCCTCTCCCCCTCTCCCCCCCTCCAAATCCAAGCACCCCAAACCCCCAAATCCTCGAGAAACCCTCCCCAAACCCACGGCCGTGGCCTCCCCCTGCCCTCTCCGCGCCCCCCGTTCCTCCGTGCACTCCAGATGAACCGGAGCGAGCGCGGCCGCGGCCCTCGGAGGTGATTTAGGGGAATATTAAAGGCGCTGCGGAGCTCCTGGCGCGGGCAGAGCGGCGCAGATGGGCTCGGCAGATTAAACATTTCCGTCACATCGGCTCCAGCCGCGCGGCGCCTCGGGCTTGGCAGCGCGCTCGGCGCGGAATAAAGATGAACCCGGCTCTTCCCAGGCCTCGGCGGGGCTTTGGTGGCCCCCAGCGCTGGTGGCTGGCCCCGTGCGCGTCACCCCGAGTGTCCCCCGAGTGGGCTTCGGTCAGGGTTGGGGCTCTGGTTGGAGGTTTTTATGGGAAATAGTTCCAAATTTGGCCCTCGAGTGTCCCCTGAGTGTCCCCCGAGTGTCCCTCGGCCAGATTTGGGGCTCTGGTTGGAGGTCTTTATAGGAAATGGTTCCAAATTTGGCCCTCGAGTGTCCCCTGAGTGTCCCCCGAGTGTCCCCTGTGTGTCCCTCGGCCAGATTTGGGGCTCTGGTTGGAGGTTTTTTGTGGGAAATAGTTCCAAATCCGGCCCTTGAGTGTCCCCCGAGTGTCCCCCGAGTGTCCCCCGAGTGTCCCTCGGTCAGGGTTGGGTGGTGTTGAGGCTCTGGTTGGAGGTTTTTTATGGGAAATAGTTCCAAATCCGGCTCTCGAGTGTCCCCCGAGCGTCCCCTGTGTGTCCCTCGGTCAGATTTGGGGCTCTGGTTGGAGGTTTTTTATGGGAAACGGTTCCTTGGATAAATCCTGGATCCCTCTGCTCAGGCTGGGCCCACTTGGAAAGGCTGAGGAGGAGCTGGGCACGTGTCCAGCTGTGGCCAGAGCTGTCCTTGTGGTCACTCCAGGCTGGGCACTCCAGGCTGGGCACTCCAGGCTGGGCACACCCCCCGGGGCCCATCAGCTTTGTCCTCCCCCAGGGGCCCTCGGCTTCGTCCCCGTCCCTCACCCCGAGGGCTCCGAGCCCCCCCCCGTGTGCCGGGTTCTTCCCGCTGGGATGGGGTGGGGAGGGCCCAGTGGGATGGGACAGATCCCGGTGGGATGGGGCAGATCCCGGTGGGATGGGACAGATCCTGATGGGATGGGGCAGATGGATCCTGGTGGGATGGGACAGATCCCGGTGGGATGGGACAGATCCCGGTGGGATGGGGCAGATGGATCCTGATGGGGTGGGACAGATCCCGGTGGGATGGGGCAGATGGATCCTGGTGGGATGGGACAGATCCCGGTGGGATGGGGCAGATGGATCCTGATGGGGTGGGACAGATCCCGGTGGGATGGGACAGATGGATCCTGGTGGGATGGGACAGATCCCGGTGGGATGGGGCAGATGGATCCTGATGGGGTGGGACAGATCCCGGTGGGATGGGACAGATCCCGGTGGGATGGGGCAGATCCCGGTGGGATGGGGCAGATGGATCCTGGTGGGATGGGACAGATCCCGGTGGGATGGGGCAGATGGATCCTGATGGGGTGGGGCAGATCCCGGTGGGATGGGGCAGATGGATCCTGATGGGGTGGGGCAGATCCTGGTGGGATGGGACAGATCCCAGTGGGATGGGACACGAGGAGCGTGGCCAGGTCGGACAGGGCTTGGAGCACCCTGGGATGGTGGGAGGTGTCCCTGGATGGGATTTCAGGTCCCTTCCCAACCCAAATCATTCCCGGGATTCCGTCCTGGCTGCGCTTTCGGGGGTTCCTCCAGCTGGGGCCGTTCCCGCCCCCAGCTCGGTGACACCGGGATGTCCCCCCCGATGGGGACAGGGGGAATCCATGGCCGGGTCAGGCAGGAATTCCAGTTCCCACTTGGAAAAGCAGCTGGGAGCTTTTGCTGGTCCCGTGTGCCAGAAATTCCCGGATTGGGGGGGGGGGGGGGGGTTATCCCGGCCAGCGGCTCTGGGAATCTCGGGAATGGGATGTGGGAAGGGCTTTGGGAGGGTTCCTTCCCCCTGGGACAAATCCCAGCGTTCCAGGAAGGCACGGAGAGCGTCCTGGGGGAGAGGGCGGGGTTGGGGTGACCCCAAATGCGATTCCCAGCCTTGAAAAGGTGAGAGATTCCCAGTTCAGGGATTCCTGCTGATTCCTGGGAACGAGGAGGATGGGCTTGGGGTGACCCCAAATCCAATCCCCAGTTCTGGAAAGGCGCCAGATTCCCAGTTTGGGGATTTCTAGGGATGGAGGGAATGGGGTTGGGGTGACCCCAAATCCAATCCCCAGCCTCGAAAGGGTGAGAGATTCCCAGTTTGGGGATTCCTGCTGATTCCTGTGAGAGATTCCCAGTTCGGGGATTCCTGCTGATTCCTGGGAATGGGGAGATGGTGTTGGGGCCACCCCAAATCCAATCCGCAGCCTCGAAAAGGCGCCAGATTCCCAATTTCCCGACTTCTGGGAATGTGGAGGATGCTCTGCTTCCCGGTTGCTTCCCAGTTCTCCCAGGGACCCCCCCGGCGCCTCCCGCATCCCATCCCCTTCCCCTCCCGCTCCCCTCCATCCTCCCGGAGCGCTTTTCCAGCCCCGCTTTTCCACGAACCCTCTCCTAAACCCCCTCCCTCCCCTCGCAGCCGCCGCGCGCAGAGCCCTCATTAACGCCTAATTAGTCCGAGCCCACCAAAACCCCATCCTCGGCTTCCCTCCTCCTCCTCTTCCTCCTCCCCTTCCCTCTCCCGCTTCCCAAAAGCCGGCGCGGGGCTGGAATTCCAGCGGGTCGGAAAGGAGCGGAGCAGAGTTCAGCCCCCGGCGGGGCTCCGCGCTGGCTTGGATCGTTTAATAAAAATTAGCATAATTAACGAACATCTGCGCGAGCCAGCGCGGGGCAATTTGGCACCGGGAGCCGAGGGCTCGAACGCCGCCGCCGCGGCTTTAATGCGCTTTGAATTCCTGCTGGCAGCGAGCGGCGGAAATCCCGGGCCGGGCCCGGCTGCGGAGCGATCCCGGGGCGGGGCGGGGCGGGGCGGGGCGGGGATGCTCCGGGAGCGGGGATGCCCCGGGACAGGGATGCTCCGGGAGCGGGACAGGGATGCTCCGGGACAGGGATGCCCCGGGACAGGGATGCTCCGGGAGCGGGACAGGGATGCTCCGGGAGCGGGGATGCTCCGGGACAGGGATGCTCCGGGAGCGGGACAGGGATGCCCCGGGGACAGGGATGCCCCGGGACAGGGATGCTCCGGGAGTGGGGATGCTCCGGGACAGGGATGCCCCGGGACAGGGATGCCCCGGGACAGGGATGCTCCGGGACAGGGATGCCCCAGGAGCGGGACAGGGATGTTCCGGGAGCGGGGATGCTCCGGGACAGGGATGCCCCAGGAGCGGGAATGGCCCGGGACAGGGATGCTCCGGGAGCGGGGATGTTCCGGGAGCGGGACGGGGATGCTCCGGGAGTGGGGATGCTCCGGGACAGGGATGCTCCGGGAGCGAGACGGGGATGCCCCGGGACAGGGATGTTCTAGGAGCGGGGATGCCCCGGGAGCGGGGATGCTCCGGGAGCGGGAATGGCCCGGGAGCGGGACGGGGATGCTCCGGGGACAGGGATGCCCCGGGACAGGGATGCCCCGGGACAGGGATGCCCCGGGAGCGGGAATGGCCCGGGACAGGGATGCTCCGGGAGCGGGACAGGGATGCCCCGGGGACAGGGATGCTCCGGGACAGGGATGCCCCAGGAGCGGGACAGGGATGTTCCGGGAGCGGGGATGTTCCGGGACAGGGATGCTCCGGGGACAGGGATGCCCCGGGAGCGGGAATGGCCCGGGACAGGGATGCTCCGGGGACAGGGATGCTCCGGGAGCGGGGATGTTCCGGGACAGGGATGCCCCGGGACAGGGATGCTCCGGGACAGGGATGCTCCGGGACAGGGATGCCCCAGGAGCGGGACAGGGATGTTCCGGGAGCGGGGATGCTCCGGGAGCGGGAATGGCCCGGGAGCGGGGATGCTCCGGGAGCGGGAATGGCCCGGGAGCGGGGATGCTCCGGGACAGGGATGCTCCGGGACAGGGATGCTCCGGGACAGGGATGCCCCGGGACAGGGATGCCCCGGGGACAGGGATGCTCCGGGACAGGGATGCTCCGGGACAGGGATGCTCCGGGAGCGGGGCGGGGCGGGGATGCTCGGGGAGAGGCGGAGGTGCGGCGGTTTGTAGGGATTAACTGGGATTTTTAGGGCTAAAATTGGGGTTTTTAGGGAAAAAAAATGGGATTTTTAGGAAAAAAAATGGGATTTTTAGGAAAAAAAAAATGGGATTTTTAGGTATTAGTTGGGATTTTTAGGAAAAAATTCGGATTTTTTAGGTATAAATTGGGATTTTTTTAGGGATAAAATTGGGATTTTTAGGGATTAATTGGGATTTTTAGGGATAGAAATGGGGGTTTTAGGAATTAATTGGGGTTTTTAGGGATTAATTGGGATAGAGATAAAATTTGGGGTTTTAGGAATTAATTGGGATTTTTAGGTATAAATTGGGAATTTTAGGAATAGGGGGGTTTAGGGAAAAAATCGGACTTTTAGGAAAAAAAATCGGATTTTTCCAAATAAATTGGGATTTTTTCGGTATAAATTGGGATTTTTAGGAATTAATTGGGATTTTTCGGGGAAAAAAATCGGATTTTTCGGAATCAATTGGGATTTTTAGGAAATCAATTCAGATTTTTCGGAATCAATCAGGATTTTTCGGAATTAATTGGGATTTTTCGGGAAAAAATTCGGATTTTTCAGAATCAATCGGGATTTTTAGGAATCAGTCAGGATTTTCAGAATCAATTCGGATTTTTAGGAATCAGTTCGGATTTTCAGGAATCAATTCGGATTTTCAGGAGTTAATTCGGATTTTTAGGAGTTAATTCGGATTTTAAGGAATCAATTCGGATTTTAAGGAATCAATTCGGATTTTCAGGAGTTAATTCGGATTTTTAGGAGTTAATTCGGATTTTCAGGAATCAATCAGGATTTTCAGGAGTTAATTCGTATTTTTAGGAATCAATTCGGATTTTCAGGAATCAGTTCGGATTTTTACGAGTTAATGCGGATTTTTAGGAATCAATTTGGATTTTTCGGAATCAGTTCGGATTTTCAGGAGTTAATTCGGATTTTAGGAGTTAATTCGGATTTTTAGGAATCAATTCGGATTTTAAGGAATCAATTCGGATTTTCAGGAGTTAATTCGGATTTTTAGGAATCAATTCGGATTTTAAGGAATCAATTCGGATTTTCAGGAGTTAATTCGGATTTTTAGGAATCAATTCGGATTTTAAGGAATCAATCAGGATTTTCAGGAGTTAATTCGGATTTTAAGGAATCAATTCAGATTTTCAGGAGTTAATTCGGATTTTTAGGAGTTAATTCGGATTTTTAGGAATCAATTCGGATTTTCAGGAATCAATTCGGATTTTCAGGAGTTAATTCGGATTTTTAGGAGTTAATTCGGATTTTCAGGAATCAATCAGGATTTTCAGGAGTTAATTCGGATTTTTAGGAATCAATTCGGATTTTCAGGAATCAATTCGGATTTTTAGGGGTTAATTCGGATTTTCAGGAATCAATTTGGATTTTTCGGAATCAGTTCGGATTTTCAGGAATCAATTCGGATTTTTACGAGTTACTTCGGATTTTCAGGAATCAATCAGGATTTTCAGGAGTTAATTCGGATTTTCCGGAAACAATTCGGATTTTCAGGAATCAATTGGGATTTTTCGGACTCAATCGGGATTTTTGCTCGAAATTTGGACTTTTCGCCCCTTCCCCTCCTGGCTGAGGAGGAGCTCCCGGCTCCTTGGATGATGCCGGGATTTGGGATCAGGGCCGGGATTAGCTGCAAACGGGGATCGCTCAGAGATGGGGGTGGGGGGCGGCGCAGCCCGCGGCCTTTTAGGGCTAAATTTGGATTTTTCCGTCAATTTGGATTTTCCTTTAAATTCGGGGGTTTTCCTTAAGTTTGGAATTCTTTTCCCCTTCCTGGATGTCGGGATCGCTCCATGCCCCGCTCCGGGCTCCGGGCTGGGATTTGGGGTTAAAGCCCAAAGAATCAGGGTGTGAATTAAGCACTGAGTTCCCGAGCAAAGCCCGAATCCCGAACCCCAAACCCCAAACGTGACCCCAAACCCCAAACGTGACCCCAAACTCCAAACGTGACCCCAAACCTGACCCTACACCCCAAACCCCAAACCCCAAAACTTCAAACCCCAAACCCCGAACCTGACCCCGAACCCCGAACCCCGAACCTGACCCCAAACCCCAAACGTGACCCCAAACCCCAAACCCCAAACGTGACCCTAAACCCCGAACGTGACCCCAAACCTGACCCTACACCCCGAACCCCAAACCCCAAAACTCCAAACCCCAAACCCCGAACCTGACCCCAAACCCCGAACCCCGAACGTGACCTCAAACCCCAAACCTGACCCTACACCCCAAACCCCAAACCCCAAACGTGACCCCAAACCCCAAACGTGACCCCAAACCCCGAACGTGACCCCAAACCCCAAACCTGACCCTACACCCCAAACCCCAAACCCCAAACGTGACCCCAAACCCCAAACGTGACCCCAAGCCCCAAACCTCAAACCCCGAACCCCAAACCCCGAACGTGACCCCGAACCCCAAACCCCAAACGTGACCCCAAATCCCGAACCCTGAACGTGACCCCAAAACCCCAAACCTGACCCTACACCACGAACCCCGAACCCCAAAACTCCAAACCCCGAACCCCAAACCTGACCCCAAACCCCGAACCTGACCTTACACCCCGAACCCCAAACTGCAAATCCCAAACTCCAAACCCCGAACCTGGCCCCAAACCCCAAAACTCCAAACCCCAAACCCAAAACTGCAAATCCGAAACCCCAAACCCCGAACCCCAAACTGCAAATCTCGAACCCCAAACCCCGAACCCCAAACCCCGAGCCTGACCCTGCACCCCAAACCTCAAACCCCGAACCCAAAACTGCAAATCCCAAACTGCAAATCCCAAACCCCAAACCCCGAACCCCAAACCCCAAAACTCCAAACCCCGAACCCCAAACTGCAAATCCCAAACCCCGAACCCCGAATCCCAAACCCCGAACCTGACCCTACACCCCAAACCCCAAACCCCGAACCCAAAACTGCAAATCCCGAACCCCAATCCCTGAACCCCAAACCCCAAACCTCCAAACTCCGAACCCCGAACCCCAATCCCTGAACCCCAAACCCCAAACCTCCAAACTGCAAATCCCGAACCCCAATCCCTGAACCCCAAACCTTAAACCCCGAACCAAAGAATCCTTTCCAAACCCCCCGTCCCTCATCCCGCCCTTCTTGGGGTTGGGGGTCAGGTCCGGGGTATTCTTTGTGGGATTTGGGGTATTTTTTATGGGTTTGGGGTATTTTTTATGGGTTCGAGGTATTTTTTGTGGGATTTGGGGTATTTTTAATGGGTTCAAGGTATTTTTAATGGGTTCGAGGTATTTTTTGTGGGATTTGGGGTATTTTCTATGGGTTCAAGGTATTTTTAATGGGTTCGGGGTATTCTTTGTGGGATCTGGAGTATTTTTTGTGGGATTTGGGGTATTTTCTATGGGTTCGAGGTATTTTTTATGGGTTCCGGGTATTTTTTATGGGTTTGGGATATTCTTTACGGGTTCGGGGTATTCTTTGTGGGGTTCTGGCGGTCAGAGCCCCAAAGGAAGGGCCTGACCCCAAGCGCAGTGCCCGTGACCCCACAGGAGTACCCCGGGCACGGCTGGTGGGTCGGGGAGCTCCGGGACGAGATCGGGATCGTCCCGAGGGAATTCCTGGCGCCCGCCTTCGAGCTGGAGGAGTGACAGGTTTGGGGTCGGGTTTGGGGTTTGGGGTTCGGGGTGCGGGGTTTGGGGTCGGGTTTGGGGTCAGGTTTGGGGTGCGGGTTTCAGGGTTTGGGGTGCGGGTTAAGGTTGGTAATCCTAAATTCCAACCTTTGGGATATTTGGGGATTGGGATTTAGGGTGCGGGATTTGGGGTGTGGGGTTGGGGTTTGGGGTGCGGGGTGCGGGATTTGGGGTGTGGGGTTGGGGTTTGAGGTTTGGGGTGCGGGGTTTGGGGTCAGTTTTGGGTTTGGGGTCAGGTTTGGCGTTTGGGGTGCGGGATTTGGTGTGTGGGGTTGGGGGTTTTGTTTGGGTTTGGGGTGCGGGGTTTGGGGTGTGGGGTTTGGGGTTTTGTTTGGGGTTGGGGTTTTGGGTTTGGGGTCAGTTTTGGGGTGTGGGGTTGGGGTTTGGGGTCAGGTTTGGGGTGCGGGATTTGGGGTGTGGGGTTGGGGTTTGGGGTTTTGTTTGGGGTCAGTTTGGGGGTTGGGGTTTGGGATTTGGGGTCAGGTTCGGGGTTTGGGATTTGGGGTCAGATTCGGGGTGTGGGGTGCTGGGTTTGGGGTTTTGTTTGGGGTCAGTTTTGGGGTTGGGGTTTGGGATTTGGGGTCAGATTCGGGGTGTGGGGGGCGGGGTTTGGGGTTTTGGGGTCAGTTTTGGGGTTGGGGTTTGGGATTTGGGGTCCGATTCGGGGTGTGGGGTGCTGGGTTTGGGGTTTTGTTTGGGGTCAGTTTTGGGGTTGGGGTTTGGGATTTGGGGTCAGATTCAGGGTGTGGGGGGCGGGGTTTGGGGTTTTGTTTGGGGTCAGTTTTGGGGTTGGGGTTTGGGATTTGGGGTCCGATTCGGGGTGTGGGGTGCTGGGTTTGGGGTTTTGTTTGGGGTCAGTTTTGGGGTTGGGGTTTGGGATTTGGGGTCCGATTCGGGGTGTGGGGTGCTGGGTTTGGGGTTTTGGGGTCAGTTTTGGGGTTGGGATTTGGGGTCAGGTCCGGGGTTCGGAGATCGGGGGATCCATCCCGGGGTCTCCGTGGTGCCTTTGGCTCCATCTCCCGCTTTTCCCTGGATCAGGCGGGACCGGGAGCGGCGGGGGCAGCGCGGGGCCAGCGCCAGCCCGGCGTGGGTCATTCCCTGGATTCCAAATCCCACAAATCCCATGGGATTCACGTGGCAGAGCCACCTCCGTGGGACCGAGCGGTTTTATCCCAAAAATCCCTCCGGGAAGCATTCCATGGGGAAACTGAGGCACGGGGCGGGGCTGGGAACGGGGAGGGCTCAATCCCAAATTCCCTGGACGTCTCCCACCCTCGTTCTCCCGCTTTTCCCGGGTCCATCCCAAATCCCCTGGAGAACTCCAGGTGTTCCCGCATCCCAAATCCAGGTTTTAGCCCATCCCAGATCCCGGGGTTTCTCCTCAATAAATCCCTTTTTCCTCTCCAAGTTTGGCTGCTCCAGACTTTGTGGCGGGGCTGGAGCTGGGAAGGGGCGCAGGGAATGGTCGGGAATGGTTGAGAATGCTGGGGAATGACCGGGAATGATGGGGAATGCTCGGGAATGGCCAGGAATGACCGGGAATGGCCGGGAATGGCCGGGAATTGTCGGGAATGGTTGGGAATGACCAGGAGTGCCCAGGAATGACTGGAAATGGTTGCGAATGATTGCGAATGGTTGGGAATGCCCAAGAATGGCCTGGAATGGCCGGGAAAATGACCAGGAATAAACCGGGAATGGTTGGGAATGGCCAGGAATGGCCGCTCTTCCTGACCCCCCCCGCTCCGAGCGCCCCCGCTCCGCTCCAGGCCATGCGGGTGAATCCCACTTTTCCCACTCTTCCCGCTGTTCCCGCTTTTCCCGCTTTTCCCACTCTTCCCGCTCTTCCCGCTCTTCCCGCTTTTCCCGCTGTTCCCGCTTTTCCCGCTGTTCCCGCTGTTCCCGCTTTTCCCGCTTCTCCCGCTCCCGGCTCCAGCGCCCCTAGGTGGGGGTAGGGCCCTGCCGGCTGCGGCCTCGCCGGGAACGGAGCCCCAAAATCCGCCGGGAACGGGGCCCCAAAATCCGCCCCCCCCGGGGCCGCTCCAGGGCACAGCTGGGCAGATGCTGGAGCCAGGAAAAGCGGGATGGATCCCACGGGATGGATCCCAGGGGGTGAATCCCACGGGGTGGATCCCACGGGATGGATCCCAGGGGATGGATCCCAGGGGATGCAGCGGGAGCCATCGCGGTGCCGCCCCCTCCCCACGTCTCGCCGCGGGTTGGGTGGGGAGGGGGCGGAGGGCGCCCCGAGCTCAGCCGGGCAGGGCTCGAATCCCTCTGGAATTCCCAGGCTGGGCTGGATTCCCTCTGGAATTCGAGGAATGGGGCTGGAGAGGGGCTGGAGAGGGGCCATGGAGCGGATCCATGGGGACAGAGCGGATCCATGGATTCGGGGCAGATCCATGGGGATGGATCGGATCCCTGGATTCGGATCGGATCCCTGGATTCGGATCGGATCCCTGGATTCGGAGGGGCTCCCTGGATTCGGAGGGGATCCCTGGATTCAGATCGGATCCCTGGATCCCGAGCGGATCCCCGCGCACATCTGCCCGCACAGCCGCGCCATTCCGAGCGGCTCTCTCATGAATATTGATGCACGTCGATGAATATTCATGAGGGGAGCAGCCAATGGCAGCGGCGCTCGGGGCAGCTGCCGGCCCCGGCCCCAAACTCCTCCCGACATTCCCTCCCCTTCCCTGGAGCATCCCGGGAATGGAGCAAAAAACCCCAAACCCTCCCCAAAATCCGCCCCGAGCCCCGCCCGGCCCTGGAGACACCGGCTGGGGGGGATCTGTGGGGTTTGGGGCGGAGCCGCCGTCGGGAATTGGGGTTGGGATCGGGGATGGGCTGGGAAAGGAGCTGGAGCAGCTCTGGGAGAGTCCCTGTGGAATTTTGCTGGAAGTCCGGGGAGCTGGAGGAGCTGAAACTCTGGGAATGAGAGCTGGGAGAGGAGCAGGAGCTGCGGGAAGGGATTTGTGCGTCCGTGTTCCCTAAATCCCCGAATTCCCCACGCTCCTCCCGGCCCCGAGCTCGGCAGCTCCCGGCAAATTCTCCTCGACTTCGGTTTTATTTTTATTTTCATTTTTATTTGTTTTTATTTCATTTTCACGTCCAGCCAGGGCTCGCCAGCCCTGCCCACACCAAGTGCTCAGAGGGAGGGGACACCAAAACCACCCGAGCCGCTCCTGCTTTCCCAGAAATTCCAGCCTGGAACGGCCCCCAGCAGCGGGAAGGGACCCAAATTCCAACCCCATCCCTCCCTTTTCCCAGCGGGAAGTGCCGAGGACACGGAGCCCGGCGGCACTGCCACCCCCCGAGCCCCGCTCCCGCTCCGGCCAGGGAGCCACGGCCACCGTGGGAAGCACGACCACGGCATTCCCGAGCTCCCAGATCCCTCCTCCGGGAGCAGAGCGAGGAAACGCGGCCGGGGAATAGCGGGGAAAAGCGGGAATCCGCTGGGAAAGAGCTCCCAGTGCTGCCCAGTCCACCCAGTCCGGTGCCTCCGCACGGATCCCTCTCCGAGCCAGGGCTCCGGAGGGGTCACTCTGTGTCCGGCCGGGCTGTCCGGGCTCTCCAGAGGGGTCACTCCGTGTCGGGCCGGACATCCCGGGGGGGCTCCTCCGGAGGGGTCACTCCGTGTCCGGTTGGGCTCTCCAGAGGGGTCACTCCGTGTCCGGTTGGGCTCTCCAGAGGGGTCACTCCGTGTCCGGTTGGGCTCTCCGGGCTCTCCAGAGGGGTCACTCCGTGTCCGGCCGGGCTCTCCAGAGGGGTCACTCCATGTCCGGTTGGGCTCTCCAGAGGGGTCACTCCGTGTCCGGTTGGGCTCTCCAGAGGGGTCACTCCGTGTCCGGCCGGGCTCTCCAGAGGGGTCACTCCATGTCCGGTTGGGCTCTCCGGACTCTCCAGAGGGGTCACTCCGTGTCCGGCGGGGCTCTCCAGAGGGGTCACTCCGTGTCCGGCCGGGCTCTCCAGAGGGGTCACTCCGTGTCCGGCCGGGCTCTCCGGCCGTGCCTCGTCCATGCCGAAGTCGCCCCAGTACGGGAAGCTCTCCAGGCAGCCTTGGGCGCTTCCCAGGCCGGCACAGCTGGGAGAACAGAGCGGGTCAGGCTGGAGAAGGGATCCAGGGAATGTCCTCGGCACGGGAGCACCGAGCCCGGAGCTGGAAAAGGGGGATATTCCCATCCCAGGGACATTCCAGCCCCCGGCTCCTGCCCCTCGAACCTCTTCCTCCAACCATGAGACTCCTTAAAAACTCCCGCTGGAATCCAGACACCTCTTATTTTCCAGGAAAAGCAGGCACGGGACAGGGCAGGAAGCCCAAATGTGGTTGGATTTCCCTAATTTTATGGGGTTTGGAGCATCTCTGAGACCCCCAGACCTGCCAGGGGAGTCTGGGCTTGTCCAGCTTTTCCAGGGATTTGCAGCAGCGCAGTTGGATCCTCACCCCAGGCCCTTTCCTGCCGCAAAATCCCATCCTGGGATGCAAAACGAGGAGCTGGGATTGTCCCAGGATGCTCCTCCTCGCTCCTGGATGTTTCCTGCTGCAAAATCCCATCCCGGGATCCACAGCCAGGACCCGGGACAGCCCTGGGATGCTCCTCCCCTTCCCTGCCTGTTCCCTGCCACAAAATCCCATCCCGGGATGCTCCTCCTCGCTCCTGGACGTTTCCTGCCACAAAATCCCATCCCGGGATCCACAGCCAGGACCTGGGACTGTCCCAGGTTGCTCCTCCTTTCCTCAGGCCATTCCCTGCCACAAAATCCCATCCCGGGATGCTCCTCCTCGCTCCTGGACGTTTCCTGCTGCACAATCCCACCCCAGAATACCCAGTGAGGTCCTGGGATGCTCCTTCCTTTCCCTGCCCGTTCCCGGCCTGGGATGCAGGGCCAGGACCTGGGACTGTCTTGGAATCCGGGATGCTCCTTCCCTTCCCGGCTGCACAATCCCATCCCGGGATCCACAGCCAGGACCTGAGACTGGCCCAGGCTGCTCCTCCTTTCCTCAGGCCATTCCCTGCCACAAAATCCCACCCTGAGATGCCCAGTGAGGCCCTGGGATGCTCCTTCCCTTCCCAGCTGCACGATCCCAGCCCGGGATGCCTGGCCCAGAGTCACTCCTGCCCCATGTCCCGTGTGCTGTGTCCCCTGTCCCGTGTGCTGTGTCCCGTGTCCTGTGTCCCATGTCCTGTGCCCCATGTCCCATATCCTGTGTCCCATGTCCCATATCCCCTGCCCCATATCCTGTGTCCCGTGTGCTGTGTCCCATATCCTGTGTCCCCTGTCCCCTGTCCCATGCCCCATGTCCCGTATCCCCTGTCCCTTGCCCCGTCCCCTGTCCTGTATCCCCTCTGCTGTGTCCTGTGTCCCCTGTCCCATATCCCATGTCCTGTATCCCCTGTCCCCTGTCCCGTATCCCCTCTGCTGTGTCCTGTGTCCCCTGCCCCACATCCCCTGTCCCCTGTCCCATATCCCCTGTCCCATATCCCGTATCCCATATCCCCTGTCCCATATCCCATATCCCGTGTCCCCTGTCCCATATCCCCTGTCCCATATCCCATATCCCGTGTCCCCTGTCCCATATCCCCTGTCCCATATCCCCTGTCCCCTGTCCCATATCCCATATCCCCTGTCCCATATCCCCTGTCCCATATCCCCTGTCCCATATCCCCTGTCCCCTGTCCTGTGTCCCTTGCCCCATATCCCCTGTCCCATATCCCCTATCCCCATATCCCCTATCCCATATTCCCTGTCCCATATCCCCCGTTCCCTGTCCCTTACACGTCTCCGGGGTGGCCGGGCGGTGCCGGGGCCGGCGCGGGGCTGTGCCCGCGGTGCCCCCAGGCGCAGGGGGCCATGGCGTAGCGCAGGATGGCCTCGGTGACGCCGTGCGGGCCCCGGCCCTGCACGCACGCCTCGATGGCGGGCACGGGCAGCTGGCTCTGCAGGAACAGGTGCAGGCGGCTGTCGGAGAGCAGCACCACGCTCTGCAGCACCCTGCGGGGACAGCGAGGGCACAGGGACAGGTCAGCCCTGTGGGGACAGCGAGGGCACAGGGACAGGTCAGCCCTGCGGGGACAGCGAGGGCACAGGGACAGGTCAGCCCTGCGGGGACAGCGAGGGCACAGGGACAGGTCAGCCCTGCGGGGACAGCAATGGGCATAGGGACAGCGATGGGCACAGGGACAGGTCAGCCCTGCGGGGACAGCGAGGGCACAAGGACAGGTCAGCCCTGCGGGGACAGCAATGGGCATAAGGGACAGCGATGGGCACAGGGACAGGTCAGCCCTGTGGGGACAGCGAGGGCACAGGGACAGCGAGGGCACAGGGACAGGTCAGCCCTGCTGGCACCTCCTGCGGGGACAGCGAGGGCACAGGGACAGGTCAGCCCTGCGGGGACAGCGAGGGCACAGGGACAGGTCAGCCCTGCGGGGACAGTGAGGGCACAGGGACAGGTCAGCCCTGCTGGTACCTCCCTGCAGGGACAGCGATGGGCACAGGGACAGCAATGGGCATAGGGACAGGTCAGCCCTGCTGGCAGCTCCCTGCGGGGACAGTGAGGGCACAGGGACAGGTCAGCCCTGTGGGCACCTCCCTGCAGGGAGAGCAATGGGCACAGGGACAGCGATGGGCACAGGGACAGGGTCACCTCTGCTGGCACCGTGTCAGCCCCCACCCTGGGCATGGAGAGAGGAGGGACAAGAGGGGACACAAAGGGGGACACAAAGGGGGACACAAGGGTCACCCAGCCCTCTGCTGTCACCTCCCACCCTGGGCATGGAGAGAGGAGGGAGAGGAGGGGGACACGAGGGAGATGGGGGGGACATGAGGGGGACGGGAGGGACAGGAAGGGACATGAGAGGGACACAGGGATGGGAGGGACAGGAGAGGGACAAGAGGGGGACACAAAGGGGGACGGGAGGGGGACGGGAGGGGGACGGGAGGGGGACGGGAGGGATGGGAAGGGGACACAAAGGGGGACACGAGGGGGGACACGAGGGTCACCCAGCCCTCTGCTGTCCCCTCCCACCCTGGGCACGGAGAGAGGAGAGGAGAGGGAGAGGGAGAGGGACATGAAGGGGAATGAGGAGGACACGAGGGACAAGAGAGTGATGGGAGAGACACAAGGGACAGGAGGGGACACAAGGGGCACACGAGGAAGGGACAATCACCAGGGACACCCAGCCCTCTGCTGTCACCTCCCAGCCACCCCTGGGTGCTGTCCCCTCCTCCCAACCCTTCCCAAACCCCAAACCCCAAATCCCCAAATCCCCAAATCCCGCTCTCACTTCTCCAGGAACTGCTGCAGCCCCTGCCTCCTCTTCTCGATGAACTCATCCGTGCTGCCCACGAAGAACGCCGCGGATTTCCCGGGCAGCTCCGGCACGGGCCTGAGGGCACGGGGAAAACTCGGGATTGGCACTGCCAGGATCCCAAATCCCAGCTGGGGCTTGGATCCCGGGAAGGAGGGATTCCGTGTGGGGGTGATTTGGGGTGCTGGGAGGGTGGGAGCAGAGGGGGAAAGGGGAGTTGTGGGGTCCAGGAGTTTTTGGGGTGGGGGAGATGCGACGGAGAGAGGGGTTGGGAAGCTGGAAAAGGGGAAACTGCAGGGGGGGAGTGGGATTTTGGGGGGGAAAGTGGGATTTTGGGAAAGGGGAGAGAGTGGGATTTTAGGGGGAGACAGTGGGATTTTGGGAAAGGGGAGAGAGTGGGATTTTAGGGGGAGACAGTGGGATTTTGGGAAAGGGGAGAGAGTGGGATTTTAGGGGGAGACAGTGGGATTTTGGGGGGAAAAGAAAAGGGGAATTTGGGGGGGAAGAAAGAGGGGATTTTGGGAGGAAAAAAGTGGGATTCTGGGAAAGGGAAGACAGGGGGATTTTGGGGGGAGAAAGTGGGATTTTGGGGGGAAGAAAGAGGGGGATTTGGGAAGGAAAAAGTGGGATTTTGGGGGGGAAAGTGGGATTTTGGGAAAGGGGAGAGAGTGGGATTTTAGGGGGAGAAAGTGGGATTTGGGGGGGGGAAAAGGGGAATTTTGGGGGGGAGAAAGAGGGGGATTTGTGAGGGAAAAAGGGGGATTTTGGGGGAGGGGAAAGTAGGATTTTGGGGGGGAAAAAGTGGGATTTTGGGGGGGAATGCTTACACCAATCCAGCGTTTTTCTGGAGCTGCCTCCTCAGCCACACGAACTCCCGGTACCGGCGCCGCACACACGAGGTCTTGGCGGTGAAGGCCTTGCTGTTGGTCTGGGAAAATCACCCAGCACGGGGGTTATCCATGGGAATTCTCCATGGGAATTCTCCACGGGATTGAGGGGCTGGATCTGCCTGGACTGAGGATCCAGGATGGGAATTCTCCATGGGAATTCTCTGTGGGATTGAGGGGCAGGATCTGCCTGGATTGAGGATCCAGGATGGGAATTCTCCATGGGAATTCTCCATGGGAATTCTCTGTGGGATTGAGGGGCTGGATCTGCCTGGATTGAGGATCCAGGACGGGAATTCTCCATGGGATTGAGAGGCAGGATCTCAGTCCCTGCAGGATCCAGGACAGGAATTCTCCATGGGAATTCTCCATGGGATCGAGGGGCAGGATCTGCCTGGATTGAGGATCCAGGATGGGAATTCTCCATGGGAATTCTCTGTGGGATTGAGGGGCAGGATCTGCCTGGATTGAGGATCCAGGATGGGAATTCTCCATGGGATTGAGGGGCTGGATCTGCCTGGACTGAGGATCCAGGACGGGAATTCTCCATGGGAATTCTCTGTGGGATTGAGGGGCAGGATCTGCCTGGATTGAGGATCCAGGATGGGAATTCTCCATGGGAATTCTCTGTGGGATTGAGGGGCAGGATCTGCCTGGATTGAGGATCCAGGATGGGAATTCTCCATGGGAATTCTCCATGGGACTGAGAGGCAGGATCTCAGTCCCTGCAGGATCCAGGATGGGAATTCTCCATGGGAATTCTCTGTGGGATTGAGGGGCAGGATCTCAGTCCCTGAGGGATCCAGGATGGGAATTCTCCATGGGAATTCTCCATGGGATTGAGAGGCAGGATCTCAGTCCCTGCAGGATCCAGGATGGGAATTCTCCATGGGAATTCTCCATGGGATTGAGAGGCAGGATCTCAGTCCCTGCAGGATCCAGGACAGGAATTCTCCATGGGAATTCTCCATGGGATCGAGGGGCAGGATCTGCCTGGACTGAGGATCCAGGACGGGAATTCTCCATGGGAATTCTCTGTGGGATTGAGGGGCAGGATCTGCCTGGATTGAGGATCCAGGATGGGAATTCTCCATGGGAATTCTCCATGGGATTGAGAGGCAGGATCTCAGTCCCTGCAGGATCCAGGATGGGAATTCTCCATGGGAATTCTCTGTGGGATTGAGGGGCAGGATCTCAGTCCCTGAGGGATCCAGGATGGGAATTCTCCATGGGAATTCTCCATGGGATTGAGAGGCAGGATCTCAGTCCCTGCAGGATCCAGGATGGGAATTCTCCATGGGAATTCTCTGTGGGATTGAGGGGCAGGATCTCAGTCCCTGCAGGATCCAGGATGGGAATTCTCCGTGGGATTGAGGGTCAGGATCTCAGTCCCTGCAGGATCCAGGATGGGAATTCTCCATGGGATCGAGGGGCAGGATCTCAGTCCCTGCAGGATCCAGGATGGGAATTCTCCATGGGAATTCTCCATGGGAATTCTTTGTGGGATTGAGGGGCTGGATCTGCCTGGACTGAGGATCCAGGATGGGAATTCTCCATGGGAATTCTCTGTGGGATTGAGGGGCAGGATCTGCCTGGATTGAGGATCCAGGATGGGAATTCTCCATGGGATTGAGAGGCAGGATCTCAGTCCCTGCAGGATCCAGGATGGGAATTCTCCATGGGAATTCTCCATGGGAATTCTCCACGGGATTGAGGGGCTGGATCTGCCTGGACTGAGGATCCAGGATGGGAATTCTCCATGGGAATTCTCTGTGGGATTGAGGGGCAGGATCTGCCTGGATTGAGGATCCAGGACGGGAATTCTCCATGGGAATTCTCCATGGGATTGAGAGGCAGGATCTCAGTCCCTGCAGGATCCAGGATGGGAATTCTCCGTGGGAATTCTCCATGGGATTGAGGGGCTGGATCTGCCTGGACTGAGGATCCAGGATGGGAATTCTCCATGGGATCGAGGGTCAGGATCTCAGTCCCTGCAGGATCCAGGGTGGGAATTCTCCGTGGGATCGAGGGGCAGGATCTCAGTCCCTGCAGGATCCAGGATGGGAATTCTCCGTGGGATCGAGGGGCAGGATCTCAGTCCCTGAGGGATCCAGGGTGGGAATTCTCCATGGGATCGAGGGGCAGGATCTCAGTCCCTGCAGGATCCAGGATGGGAATTCTCCATGGGATTGAGGGGCAGGATCTCAGTCCCTGCAGGATCCAGGATGGGAATTCTCCGTGGGATTGAGGGGCAGGATCTCAGTCCCTGCAGGATCCAGGATGGGAATTCTCCGTGGGAATTCTCCGTGGGATCGAGGGGCAGGATCTCAGTCCCTGCAGGATCCCCTCGCCGCCGGCTCTCAGACCCAAACCACGACGGGATCCCGAGGATTCCCCCCTCCACAGCTCGGGATTATCCCGCTCCAGAGCCTCTCCCAGCTCCCATCCCAGCCCTGCCGCTCCTTTTCCATGCCCCAGCCCCGGCTCACGTGCAGGAAGATCTTGTAATCCACGTAGGAATTCCAGGAGCCCTCGTTCTGCACGCGGGGATCCTGCACTCGCACCGTGGTCAGCTCCTGCGGGACACCAAAACCACCGATCCAGCCCCATTCCCGGCTTCTGCAGCTCCCCAGGAACCGCACAGAGCCCTCCGGGCTTTCCCAATGCCACCGGCAGCTCAGCCCCCACCGACCCTTCCCTGCATCCAACCCGCCCGAATTCCAGCTGGGAATAAACCGGGAATGGCCTCACTTCTTCTCGGTTCTCCAACATCCTAGAGGCAGAGCCCAGCGGGAAACATCTGGGAAAGAAAAGAGCAGGGATTTAGGAAGAGAAGTGCTTCAGTGGATTCTGCACCCGCTCAGCGCTGGGATGTGGCTCCTCCCGAGCCGGAAAAACGGGAAGGAATCCCACTGATTCCCGATTTTCCCTGTCGTACTCAGGCACGGCCGCCTGGAAACCCCGAGGGGGGGTGGGGGGAAATTCCTGAAGCTCTTTTGCCTTCACGGGAAGGAAAAGGCTCCTCGGGACAGGGATCGGACACGGAGGGGCCGGACCAGCCCCGGGAGCGGAGCCAGCCCGAGCTGCGGGGGCTGAGGGCGAGCCCGGCCCGGCCCCGCCGGGAGAGGCCGCGGCCGGGGGTGAGGCCCAGCCCAGCGCCGCCTCCTCCTCCTCCTCCCCCCCAGCGGCCGTGGGGACACCGAGAGACCCCGAGGGGACCCAGCCAGGACCCCCCTGCCCGCCCCAAACCTTCCCCCAGCACTCCCTCCCCTCAGGGCCCCCTCACCTCGCACAGGCCGCGGCCCCTTTAAGCGGCGGCGGAGGCGCGCGCTTTTATAGCGCGGGAAGGGCGGGCGCTTCCGGTGTGGGGCATGCTGGGAGTTGTAGTCCGACGGCAGCTGTGGTTCGGAGTGCCCCTCCCACCTTCCCCGGCCCGGGACAAGGAGGGACATGGAGGGGCTGGAGTGGGGCCAGGGAAGGGAACGGAGCTGGGGAAGGGCAGCGGTGGAGTCCCCGTCCCTGGAGGCGCTCAAAAACACGCGGATGTGGCACTTGGGGACACGGGTTAGGGGTGGCATGGCAGTGCTGGGGGTATTGGTTGGACCTGGCGATCTCAGAGGGCTTTTCCAACCCGAACGATTGCAAGATTCCATGAAAAAAATCCCACTGAGATGCTCTGAGCGCGGGCACAGGCTGGGCGCATCCCACTGGACGTGGCATTCGGGCCTCCGAACTGGACAAGGTTGTTTTCGGCCACATCTTGGACTCGAAGACCCTCGAGGTCTTTCCCGCCGTTAATGACTCCAATCATCCAATTAACAGCAGGCAGAAAACACAGCCACCGGACCAACCCGGACTACACCTCCCATCATGCCCCACGAGCGCGGCGCACTACACCTCCCAGCACACCCCGCGCGCAGGCGGCGGCGCCGCCGCGCTCCGCGGACTACACCTCCCATCACCCCCCGCGCGCCCACACCCGAACGCACTGCGGCTTGGCGGCGGCGCGGACTACACCTCCCGGCGTGCCGCGGGCGGGCGCCGCGCAGGCGCGGTGCGCGCGGCGGGCAGCGGCGCTGGCCGGGCTCTTTTGTTCAGGGCGGCGGACGGAGCGCGGCCAGGCCCGGGCCCCCCCCGACCCCCGAGCGCGGCCCCCGCGCCCCTTCCCTCGGACACCGGCGGCGGGGCTGTGCAAGGTCAGCGGGGACCGCGCAGCGGGCGCGGAGCGGGAGCGGGAGCGATTGGGGGCGTGGGGGGGCTCGGTGCTGAGGGGGGAGAAGGGGGGCGGGGCGGCCGTTGGGGGAGGGGAGGTGCTGTGAGGGGGGGATGGGGGAGGGGAGAGGCCTGAGGGGCTGAGGGGGGAGGGGCGGGGAAGGGGGGGGAGGAGATTTAGGGGGGGTTTGGGGGGGCTGGAGGGGTCAGTGAGGGGGGTTGGGGTCAGTGAAGGGGGAATTTGGGGATGGGGTCAGTGTAGGGGGTTGGGGTCAGTGAGGGGGGAATTTGGGGATGGGGTCAGTGTAGGGGGAGTTGGGGATGGGGTCAGTGAGGGGGAGTTGGGGATGGGGTCAGTGTAGGGGGGTTTGGGGTGCAGGGGAGGGGGTCAGTGAGGGGGGAATTTGGGGATGGGGTCAGTGAGGAGGTTTGGGGGGCTGGGGAGGGGTTTTGGGGCCGGGGTCAGTGCAGGGATGGATTTGGGGCTGGGGTCAGTGCAGGGATGGATTTGGGGTCAGTGCAGGGATGGTTTTGGGGCTGGGGTCAGTGCAGGGATGGATTTGGGGCTGGGGTCAGTGCAGGGATGGATTTGGGGTCAGTGCAGGGATGGATTTGGGGCTGGGGTCAGTGCAGGGATTTAGGGTTGGGGTCAGTGCAGGGATGGATTTGGGGCTGTGGTCAGTGTAGGGATTTGGGGTTGGGGTCAGTGCAGGGATGGATTTGGGGCTGGGGTCAGGGATGGATTTGGGGCTGTGGGGGAGGGGAGCAGCGAGGGAGGGGTTTGAGGTTTTGGGGGCGATGGGAAAGGGGTGAGAGAAGAGCTGGGGGGGATTTGGGGAGGGGGTTTAGGGGAAAGGGGTTGGGAGAAGCTTTGTGGGGTCTTGGGGTGCTGGGAGGGTGGGAGCAGAGGGGGAAAGGGGAGTTGTGGGGTCCAGGAGTTTTTGGGGTGGGGGAGATGCCACGGAGAGAGGGGTTGGGAAGCTGGAAAAGGGGAAACTGCAGGGGGGGAGTGGGATTTTGGGAGGGAGAAAAAGTGGGATTTTGGGAGGAGAAAGAGGGGGATTTGTGAGGGAAAAAGTGAGATTTTGGGGGAAAAAGAAGTGGGATTTTGGGAGGAAAAAGTGGGATTTAGGAGGGGTGAGAAAGTAGAATTTTCGGGGGAGAGAAAGGGGGATTTTGAGAGGGAGAAAAGTGGGAATTTGGGAGGAAAAAGTGGGAATTTGGGAGGAAACAGTGGGATTTGTGAGGGGAAAAGTGGGATTGTGGCCGGGAGAGCAAAAATGGGATTGAGAGGGAGAGAAAGTGGGATTTATGATGGGGGGAAAAAAGTGGGATTTGGAGTAGAGAAAGTGGGATTTGGGGAGGAAAAAGTGAGATTTGAGGGGACGGAGCTTTACAAACCCCCTGGAACGAAGGGAGGAGGAAGTGCAGGGAAAAGTGGGAAGGAGCAGGATCGGGATCCAGGCTCCAGCTGGGAGCGGGGAGGGACAAATGTCAGCTTTTGGCGGGGAGAATGAGCGGGAAGGGGAACGCCGGGATGGCGGCAGATCCCGGGAATCCGGCCCTGGAGACACCGACTGGGGGGGATCTGTGGGGTTTGGGGTGGAGCTGCCATCGGGAATTGGGCTTGGGATCGAGGATGGGCTGGGAAAGGAGCTGGAGCAGCTCTGGGAGAGTCCCTGTGGAATTTTGCTGGAATTCCGAGGAGCTGAAACTCTGGGAATGAGAGCTGGGAGAGGAGCAGGAGCTGCGGGATTTGGGTGGCGGGATAAAGCTTTTTCCAGGGAAAAAAAAGATGGATTTGGAGCTGTCCTTGGAGGGTTTGGGGTGGAGCTGCCATCGGGAATTGGGGTTGGGATCGGGGATGGGCTGGGAAAGGAGCTGGAGCAGCTCTGGGAGAGTCCCTGTGGAATTTTGCTGGAATTCCGGGGAGCTGGAGGAGCTGAAACTCTGGGAAATGTCTGGGAGAGGAGCAGGAGCTGCGGGATTTGGGAGCTGTGGGATTTGGGTGGTGGGATAAAGCTTTTTCCAGGGAAAAAAAAGATGGATTTGGAGCTGTCCTGGGAGCAGGGAATGGCTTGGGGTTATCCTGGGAATGTGCCCTGTTTCCATGTGTGTCCTGTGGGTGAATTTTGGGTGGGAAAAGCTCTGGAATGTGGATGGGGGTGCCGGGGGGATGCCAGGGATGGGTTTGGAAGCAGCTCTCTGTGTGTTCCCATAAAACTGAGGCATCCGAGGGGAAAAATCCTGGGATTTTGGGGGAATAATTCCAGGTTTCGCTGTGGAAGAGCCTGGAAATGTGGGGGAAGAAACCAAAAAATAGGGAAAAATCCCCCAAATCCCTTTGAAAATCCAGAGGGGGAGGTGGGGCTGGGCATCCTGGAATCCATGGGAATGCTCCAGCCCTGGGGAAATGCTCAAAAATCCTGGGAATGCGGCCCCTCCATCCCTTGGGAATGCTTTGTGGGAATCCTCAGGGAGGAGGAGAACATCCCCAATCCCTGCTGTGATTCCAGGACTTTTCCACTGGAGTGAAATTCCCTTGGAATTCCCGGGTTTTCTCCCCTTCCAGCAGGGAATGAACATTCCTGCCGGGAATCCAGCTGGGAATGAGGCAGAGCCTGAGGCTCCTTCCCAACCTTTTCCCGAGTTTTCCTTCATTCCCAGGGCTTTGGGGTGTCCTGGATGGGTTTTTCCCTCCAGGAATTTGTTCTTTCCCTGTCTCTCCTCCACTGAAATCCAAGGATTTTGGCTTTGCCTGGATCCCTGGGGGAGGAGCAGCTTTGGATTCGTGGGGGTTTTTTTGGGGATAAACCGAGCTTTTGTCATGGCTTAAATGTTACAAAATTGGAGCTGAATTTTAGGGAGTGTCCAGGGATGGAAATGGCCCAAAAATAGCCCCAAAAATGCCTCGAAATTGAACCTAAAATGAGCCCGGAAATGAATCCTAAAATGCCTCAAAATGGACCTAAAAATCCTCAAAAATTGAACCCAAAAAATGCCCCAAAAAGAATTCAAAAATGAACCCAAAAATGCCTGAAAATTGAACCCAAAAATGCCCTAAAATGAGCCCAAAATGCCCTAAAATGAACCCAAAATGGACCCAAAAATGCCCTAAAATGAACCCAGAAATGAACCCCAAAATGAACCCAAAATGCCGCAAAATGAACCCAAAAATGCCGCAAAAAAGCCTCAAAAATGAACCCAAAAATCCCCAAAAATTGAACCCAAAAATGCCCCAAAAAGAATCCAAAAATGAACCCAAAAATGCCCTAAAATGAACCCAAAATTGAACCCAATAATGCCCCAAAATGGACCCAAAAATGCCCTAAAATGAACCCAGAAATGAACCCCAAAATGAACCCAAAATGCCCTAAAATGAACCCAGAAATGGACCCAAAAATCCCCTAAAATGAACCCAAAAGTGCCCTAAAATGAACCCCAGAATGCTCCAAAATTAACCCCAAGATGCCCCAAAATGGAGGCAAAAATGCCTCAAAATGGACCCCAAAATCCCCTAAAATTGAACCCCAAAATGCCCTAAAATGGAGCCAAAATGAGCCCAGAGATGCCCAAAATGGGCCCAAAAATGGACCCCAAATTCCCCAATTTGGACCCAAAAATGCCTCAAAATAAACCCCCAAAATGGACCCAAAAATCCCCTAAAATTGAACCCAAAAATGCCCCAAAAAGAACCCAACAAAAGCCACAAAAATTAACCCCAAAAATGAACCGAACATGCCCCAAAATACCCAAAAATGTACCCCAAAATTCCCAAAAATATCCCCAAAAAGCCACAAAACCCCCAAAATGAACTGAAAAATGACCCCAAATGAACCCAAAAGTTCCCAAAATGACCCCAAAAAAAAAAAAAAAAGCCCCAAAATTGATCCGGGCTCTGGATCCAGGGATTTCCCAGCTCTGGATCCAGGGATTTCCCAGCTCCGGATCCAGGGATTTCCAGGCTCTGGATCCAGGGATTTCCAGGCTCTGGATCCAGACTTTTCCCAGCTCTGGATCCAGGGATTTCCCAGCTCTGGATCCGGACTTTTCCCAGCTCTGGATCCAGGGATTTCCCAGCTCTGGATCCAGGGATTTCCCGGCTCTGGATCCGGACTTTTCCCGGCTCTGGATCCAGGGATTTCCCGGCTCTGAATCTGGACTTTTCCTGGCTCCAGATCCAGGGATTTCCCAGCTCTGGATCCAGGGATTTCCGGGCTCTGGATCCAGACTTTTCCCAGCTCCGGATCCAGGGATTTCCCAGCTCTGGATCCAGGGATTTCCCAGCTCTGAACCCAGACTTTTCCCAGCTCTCCATCCCTGCTGCCTCTTCCCACCAAGCCCTGGCTGGATTTTCAGGAATTCTTGCTTCCTTAAATGGCTCTGGAAGCTGTGGAAAACTCTGGGATGAGGAGCTGGATAAAATCCCGGAGCCTCAATCCCTGATCCAGCAAGGAAACGACCACGGAGAGGGGTCGGGATCAGGGAATGTGCCTGGGATTTCACCGGGATTAACAATTCCCGGAGCAGGAGTTGATAGAAACCCCACTGTTCCCAAAATCCCACTGTTCCCAAAATCCCACTGATCCCAAAATCCCACCACTGTTCCCAAAATCCCACTGTTCCCCAAATCCCAGCAGTGCTTCCAAGGATTTCCCATCCCAATGGGAAAATCCCGGTGTTCCCCAAATCCCACCAGTGCTCCCAAAATCCCAGTGTTCCCAAAATCCTGTGGGTGTTCCCAAAATCCCATCGGTGTTCCCAAAATCCTGGTGCTCCTGAGGAGCTCCAGGCAGGGCAAGGAGAGAATATCCTGGAAAATCCCACCAGTGTTCCCAAATCCCATCACTGTTCCCAAAATCTCACCGGTGTTCCCAAGGATTTTCCATCCCTATGGGAAAATCCCAGTGTTCCCAAGGAGCTCCAGCCAGGCAGGGAGAGAAAATCCTGGATGGGAGAATCCCAGTGCTCCCAAAATTCCACTGTTCCCAAAATCTCACTGTGCCAGGGTGGGAATATCCCAGAGTTCGCAAAATCTCACCGGTGCTCCCAAAATCCCAGTGTTCCCCAAATCCCACCAGTGCTCCCACAGTCCCACTGTTCCCAAAATCCCACCATCCCCACAATCCCACCATTCCCAAAATCCCGCTATCCCCAAAATCCCACCGTTCCGAAAATCCCACTGTTCCCAAAATCCCACCGTTCCCAAATCCCACCATCCCCAAAATCCCGCTATTCCCCAAATCCCACCATCCCCAAAATCCCACTGTTCCCAAAATCCCACCATCCCCCAAATCCCACCATCCCCACAATCCCACCACCATCCCCAAAATCCCACCATCCCCAAAATCCCACCGTCCCCAAAATCCCACCATCCCCAAAATCCCACCGTCCCCAAAATCCCACCGTCCCCAAAATCCCACCGTTCCCAAAATCCCACCATCCCCACAATCCCACTGTTCCCACAATCCCACTGTTCCCCAAATCCCACCAGTGCTCCCAAAATCCCACCGTCCCCAAATCCCACCATCCCCAAATCCCACCATCCCCAAAATCCTGCTATTCCCCAAATCCCACTATCCCCAAATCCCACTATCCCCAAAATCCCACTATTCCCCAAATCCCACCATCCCCAAAATCCCACCATCCCCAAATCCCACCATCCCCCAAATCCCACTATTCCCCAAATCCCACCATCCCCAAAATCCCACCATCCCCAAATCCCACCATCCCCCAAATCCCACCATCCCCAAAATCCCACCATCCCCAAATCCCACCATCCCCCAAATCCCACCATCCCCAAAATCCCACCATCCCCCAAATCCCACCACCCAAAATCCTGCTATTCCCAAAATCCCACCATCCCCAAAATCCCACCATCCCCAAAATCCCGCTATTCCCCAAAATCCCACCATCCCCCAAATCCCACCATCCCCCAAATCCCACCATCCCCAAAATCCCACCATCCCCAAATCCCACCATCCCCCAAATCCCACCATCCCCCAAATCCCGCTATCCCCAAAATCCCACCATTCCCAAATCCCGCTGTCCCCAAAATCCCACCATTCCCAAAATCCCACCACCCCCAAATCCCACCATCCCCAAAATCCCGCTATTCCCCAAATCCCACCGTTCCGAAAATCCCACCAATGCTCCCAAAATTCCAACCTCCCCAAATCCCACCATCCCCAAATCCCACCACCCCCAAATCCCGCCATCCCCAAAATCCCACCAATGCTCCCAATATCCCACCATCCCCAAAATCCCAACCTCCCCAAAATCCCACCGTTCCCAGAATCCCACCATCCCCACAATCCCACTGTTCCCCAAATCCCACCAGTGCTCCCAAAATCCCACCGTCCCCAAAATCCCGCTATTCCCCAAAATCCCGCTATTCCCCACAATCCCACCATCCCCAAATCCCACCATCCCCAAAATCCCGCTATTCCCCAAAATCCCACCATTCCCAAAATCTCACCATCCCCCAAATCCCACCATCCCCAAATCCCACCACCCCCAAAATCCCACCGCCACTCCCACAACCCCACTCTTCCCACGCCGACAATCCCCCAATCCATCCTGCCAAGCAAATCCCAGCGGGGCTTCCCCCCTCCAATCCAATCCAATCCAACGGGGTGGTGGAAAAATCCCTGGAATTCTCAGGCGGGAAGGGACTCACGGGAGCCGTTGTGTTTGCCGTGCCGCAGCAGCGTCGCCCGGCCGCGGAGAAGCTGGCCGGCACAATGGGAAAAAAGCAGAACAAGAAGAAAGTGGAAGAGGTGCTGGAGGAGGAGGAGGAGGAATACGTGGTGGAGAAGGTGCTGGACCGGCGGGTGGTCAAGGGCAAGGTGGAATATCTGCTCAAGTGGAAGGGATTCTCCGAGTAAGCGTCCCCGAAAATCGGGATCGTCCTTTGGGATTTGCTGGAGGAGGTTGGGTTTTCCGGGAGTGAGGGCGGTTCTGGTGCTGATCCCGGTGTTGTGGGGGGTTTTCCGTGCTGGGGTGGGTGTGGGGAGGAAGTGGGGGGTGGGGGGTGGTGGTGGTGGGTTCAGAGTGGTGCTGAGGTGGGGGGGATGTCCTGGTGTGCCCAAAATCCAACCGGCGTGCCCAAAATCCAACCGGTGTGCCCAAAATCCAACCAGCGTGCCCAAAATCCAACTGTGCCAGGGTGGGAATGTCCTGGTGTGCCCAAAATCCAACCGGTGTGCCCAAAATCCAACCAGTGTGCCCAAAATCCAACCAGTGTGCCCAAAATCCAACCGGCGTGCCCAAAATCCAACCGGTGTGCCCAAAATCCAACCAGCGTGCCCAAAATCCAACTGTGCCAGGGTGGGAATGTCCTGGTGTGCCCAAAATCCAACCAGTGTGCCCAAAATCCAATCAGTGTGTCCAAAATCCAACCAGCGTGCCCAAAATCCAACCAGCGTGCCCAAAATCCAACCGGTGTGCCCAAAATCCAACCGGTGTGTCCAAAATCCAACTGTGCCAAGGTGGGAATGTCCTGGTGTGCCCCAAATCCAACCAGTGTGCCCAAAATCCAACCAGTGTGCCCAAAATCCCACTGTGCCCAAAATCCCACTGTGCCAGGGTGGGAATGTCCTGGTGTGCCCAAAATCCAACCGGTGTGCCCAAAATCCGACCAGTGTGCCCAAAATCCGACCAGTGTGCCCAAAATCCAACCAGTGTGCCCAAAATCCCACTGTGTCCAAAATCCAACCAGTGTGCCCAAAATCCAACCAGTGTGCCCAAAATCCAACCAGTGTGTCCAAAATCCAACCAGTGTGCCCAAAATCCCATCAGTGTTCCCAAAATCCCGGTGCTCCTGAGGATCTCCAGGCAGGGCAAGGAGAGAATATCCTGGGAAATCCCACCAGTGTTCCCAAATCCCATCACTGTTCCCAAAATCCCACTGTTTGCCAAATCCTGGTGTTCCCAAGGATTTCCCATCCCGATGGGAAAATCCCGGTGTTCCCAAGGAGCTCCAGCTGGGCAGGGAGATTCTGGATGGGGAAATCCCACCAGTGTTCCCAAAATCCCGGTGTTCCCAAGGATTTGCCATCCCAGGCAGGGCAGGGAGAGAACGGCCTGGATGGGGAAATCCTACTGTTCCCAAAATCCCACTGTGCCAGGGTGGGAATATCCCAGTGTTCCCAAAATCCCAGTGCTCCCCAAAATCCCACCAGTGTTCCCAAAATCCCAGTGCTCCCCAAAATCCCACCAGTGTTCCCAAAATCCCACTGAGCCAGGCCAGGAATGTCCCAGTGTTCCCAAAATCCCATTGGTGTTCCCAAAATCCCACTGTGCCAGGGTGGGAATATCCCACTGTTCCCACAATCCCACTGTTCCCAAAATCCCACCGGTGTTCCCAAAATCCCACTGTTCCCACAATCCCACTGTTCCCAAAATCCCACCACTGTTCCCAAAATCCCATCACTGTTCCCAAAATCCCACCAGTGTTCCCACAATCCCTCTGTTCCCAAAATCCCACTGTTCCCAAAATCCCACCACTGTTCCCAAAATCCCACTGTTCCCAAAATCCCACCGGCGTTCCCAAAATCCCACCAGTGTTCCCAAAATCCCTCTGTTCCCAAAATCCCACCAGTGTTCCCAAAATCCCTCTGTTCCCAAAATCCCACCACTGTTCCCAAAATCCCTCTGTTCCCAAAATCCCACTGTTCCCAAAATCCCACCACTGTTCCCAAAATCCCACCACTGTTCCCAAAATCCCTCTGTTCCCAAAATCCCACTGTTCCCAAAATCCCACCACTGTTCCCACAATCCCACTGTTCCCAAAATCCCACTGTGCCAGAGTGGGAATATCCCAGTGTTCCCAAAATCCCACCACTGTTCCCAAAATCCCACTGTTCCCAAAATCCCACCAGTGTTCCCAAAATCCCACTGTTCCCAAAATCCCACTGTTCCCAAAATCCCACCAGTGTTCCCAAAATCCCTCTGTTCCCAAAATCCCACCACTGTTCCCAAAATCCCACTGTGCCAGGGTGGGAATATCCCAGTGTTCCCAAAATCCCACCACTGTTCCCAAAATCCCACTGTTCCCAAAATCCCTCTGTTCCCAAAATCCCTCTGTTCCCAAAATCCCACCACTGTTCCCAAAATCCCACTGTGCCAGGGTGGGAATATCCCACTGTTCCCAAAATCCCACCACTGTTCCCACAATCCCACTGTTCCCAAAATCCCACCGGCGTTCCCAAAATCCCACCAGTGTTCCCAAAATCCCTCTGTTCCCAAAATCCCACCACTGTTCCCACAATCCCACTGTTCCCAAAATCCCACCACTGTTCCCAAAATCCCACTGTTCCCAAAATCCCACCACTGTTCCCACAATCCCACTGTTCCCAAAATCCCACCGGCGTTCCCAAAATCCCACCAGTGTTCCCAAAATCCCACTGTTCCCAAAATCCCACCAGTGTTCCCAAAATCCCACCAGTGTTCCCAAAATCCCTCTGTTCCCAAAATCCCACCACTGTTCCCAAAATCCCACCAGTGTTCCCCAAATCCCACTGTGCCAGGGTGGGAATATCCCAGTGTTCCCAAAATCCCACCACTGTTCCCAAAATCCCACTGTTCCCAAAATCCCACTGTTCCCAAAATCCCTCTGTTCCCAAAATCCCACCACTGTTCCCAAAATCCCACTGTTCCCAAAATCCCTCTGTTCCCAAAATCCCTCTGTTCCCAAAATCCCACCACTGTTCCCAAAATCCCACTGTTCCCAAAATCCCTCTATTCCCAAAATCCCACCACTGTTCCCAAAATCCCTCTGTTCCCAAAATCCCACTGTTCCCAAAATCCCACCACTGTTCCCACAATCCCACTGTTCCCACAATCCCACTGTTCCCAAAATCCCACTGTTCCCAAAATCCCACTGTGCCAGGCTGGCAATATCCCAATACAACCTGGAAAGAAATCCCAGCAGGGTTCCCCCCTTCCAATCCAGTGGGGGAGAATCCAAGGAATTCTCTGCTGAGAAGGGAATCAGCTCCTTCCCTCCAGCAATCCCAAATCGCTCTCCCCCACCATCCCCACGATCCCTTTCATCCCGGGATTTTCCCAGCTCTGGAAAAACGAGTGAGGAGTTTTTTTCCGTTTGCTCGCAGCGAAGACAACACCTGGGAGCCCGAGGAGAACCTGGACTGCCCGGATCTGATCGCGGAATTCCTGCAATCCCAGAAAACGGCGCACGAGAGCGACAAATCCGAGGGCAGCAAGCGCAAGGCGGAGTCGGACACGGAGGAGAAGGGCGAGGAGAGCAAACCAAAGAAAAAGAAGGAAGAGGTGAGGCCGGGATCGCTCCCAGTCGGCTCCCAGTTGGCTCCCAGTCTGCTCCCAGGCTGCTCCCAGTCGGCTCCCAGTCGGCTCCCAGTTCATTCCCAGTCGGCTCCCAGTCGGCTCCCAGTCGGCTCCCAGGCGGCTCCCAGTCGGCTCCCAGTCTGCTCCCAGTCGGCTCCCAGTCGGCTCCCAGTTCATTCCCAGTTGGCTCCCAGTCGGCTCCCAGGCTGCTCCCAGTCGGCTCCCAGGCTGCTCCCAGTCTGCTCCCAGTCGGCTCCCAGTTCATTCCCAGTTGGCTCCCAGTCGGCTCCCAGTCTGCTCCCAGTTGGCTCCCAGGCTGCTCCCAGTTGGCTCCCAGGCTGCTCCCAGTCGGCTCCCAGTCGGCTCCCAGTCTGCTCCCAGTCGGCTCCCAGGCTGCTCCCAGTCTGCTCCCAGTTCCATTCCCAGTCGGCTCCCAGTCTGCTCCCAGTTGGCTCCCAGGCTGCTCCCAGTCGGCTCCCAGTTCATTCCCAGTCGGCTCCCAGTTGGCTCCCAGTCGGCTCCCAGTTGGCTCCCAGTTCCGTTCCCAGTCTGCTCCCAGGCTGCTCCCAGTTCCGTTCCCAGTCAGCTTCCAGTTAGCTCCCAGTTCGTTCCCAGTTCATTCCCAGTCTGCTCCCAGTCGGCTCCCAGGCTGCTCCCAGTTGGCTCCCAGTTGGCTCCCAGTTGGCTCCCAGGCTGCTCCCAGTTCATTCCCAGTCAGCTCCCAGTCGGCTCCCAGTTGGCTCCCAGTCGGCTCCCAGTCTGCTCCCAGTCGGCTCCCAGTCGGCTCCCAGTCTGCTCCCAGTCGGCTCCCAGTCGGCTCCCAGTCTGCTCCCAGGCTGCTCCCAGGCTGCTCCCAGTTGGCTCCCAGTTGGCTCCCAGTTGGCTCCCAGGCTGCTCCCTGGCTGCTCCCAGTCTGCTCCCAGTTGGCTCCCAGGCTGCTCCCAGTCGGCTCCCAGTTCATTCCCAGTCGGCTCCCAGTTGGCTCCCAGTTGGCTCCCAGTTCCGTTCCCAGGCTGCTCCCAGTCGGCTCCCAGGCTGCTCCCAGTTCCGTTCCCAGTCAGCTTCCAGTTAGCTCCCAGTTCGTTCCCAGTTCATTCCCAGTCTGCTCCCAGTCGGCTCCCAGGCTGCTCCCAGTTGGCTCCCAGTTGGCTCCCAGTTGGCTCCCAGGCTGCTCCCAGTTCCGTTCCCAGTCAGCTTCCAGTTAGCTCCCAGTTCGTTCCCAGTTCATTCCCAGTCGGCTCCCAGTCGGCTCCCAGGCTGCTCCCAGTCTGCTCCCAGTTGGCTCCCAGTTGGCTCCCAGTTGGCTCCCAGTTCATTCCCAGTCAGCTCCCAGTCGGCTCCCAGTTGGCTCCCAGTCGGCTCCCAGGCTGCTCCCAGTTGGCTCCCAGCTGGCTCCCAGTTGGCTCCCAGTCTGCTCCCAGTCGGCTCCCAGTTGGCTCCCAGTTGGCTCCCAGTCGGCTCCCAGTTCCGTTCCCAGTCAGCTTCCAGTTAGCTCCCAGTTCGTTCCCAGTTCATTCCCAGTCGGCTCCCAGGCTGCTCCCAGTCTGCTCCCAGTTGGCTCCCAGTTGGCTCCCAGTTCATTCCCAGTCAGCTCCCAGTCGGCTCCCAGTTGGCTCCCAGTCGGCTCCCAGGCTGCTCCCAGTTGGCTCCCAGCTGGCTCCCAGTTGGCTCCCAGTCTGCTCCCAGTCGGCTCCCAGTCGGCTCCCAGTTGGCTCCCAGTCTGCTCCCAGTCTGCTCCCAGTCTGCTCCCAGTCGGCTCCCAGTCGGCTCCCAGTTGGCTCCCAGTTCCGTTCCCAGTTGGCTCCCAGTTCTGTTCCCAGTCAGCTCCCAGGCTGCTCCCAGTCGGCTCCCAGTCGGCTCCCAGTTGGCTCCCAGTTCGTTCCCAGTCGGCTCCCAGTCGGCTCCCAGTCTGCTCCCAGTTCGTTCCCAGTTCATTCCCAGTCGGCTCCCAGTCAGCTCCCAGTCGGCTCCCAGTCGGCTCCCAGTTGGCTCCCAGTCGGCTCCCAGTCGGCTCCCAGTCGGCTCCCAGTCTGCTCCCAGTCGGCTCCCAGTCAGCTCCCAGTCGGCTCCCAGTCTGCTCCCAGTCTGCTCCCAGTCGGCTCCCAGTCGGCTCCCAGTCTGCTCCCAGTCGGCTCCCAGTCGGCTCCCAGGCTGCTCCCAGTCGGCTCCCAGTTGGCTCCCAGTTGGCTCCCAGTCTGCTCCCAGTCGGCTCCCAGTTGGCTCCCAGTTGGCTCCCTGGCTGCTCCCAGTCAGCTCCCAGTCTGCTCCCAGTCTGCTCCCAGTTGGCTCCCAGTTGGCTCCCAGTTGGCTCCCAGTTCATTCCCAGTCAGCTCCCAGTCGGCTCCCAGTTGGCTCCCAGTCAGCTCCCAGTCTGCTCCCAGTCGGCTCCCAGTCGGCTCCCAGTCGGCTCCCAGTTGGCTCCCAGTCGGCTCCCAGTTCATTCCCAGTCAGCTCCCAGTTCATTCCCAGTCAGCTCCCAGGCTGCTCCCAGTCTGCTCCCAGTCGGCTCCCAGTTGGCTCCCAGTCGGCTCCCAGTTCATTCCCAGTCAGCTCCCAGTCAGCTCCCAGTCGGCTCCCAGGCTGCTCCCAGTCTGCTCCCAGTCGGCTCCCAGTTGGCTCCCAGTCTGCTCCCAGTCTGCTCCCAGTCTGCTCCCAGTTGGCTCCCAGTTGGCTCCCAGTTGGCTCCCAGTCTGCTCCCAGTCTGCTCCCAGTCGGCTCCCAGTCTGCTCCCAGGCTGCTCCCAGGCTGCTCCCAGTTGGCTCCCAGTCGGCTCCCAGTCGGCTCCCAGTCGGCTCCCAGTTCATTCCCAGTCTGCTCCCAGTCGGCTCCCAGTCGGCTCCCAGTTCGTTCCCAGTTCATTCCCAGTCGGCTCCCAGTCTGCTCCCAGTCTGCTCCCAGTCGGCTCCCAGTCGGCTCCCAGTTGGCTCCCAGTCTGCTCCCAGTCGGCTCCAAGGCTGCTCCCAGGCTGCTCCCAGTTGGCTCCCAGTTCATTCCCAGTCTGCTCCCAGTTCGTTCCCAGTTCATTCCCAGTCTGCTCCCAGTCTGCTCCCAGTCGGCTCCCAGTCGGCTCCCAGTTGGCTCCCAGTCTGCTCCCAGTCGGCTCCAAGGCTGCTCCCAGGCTGCTCCCAGTTGGCTCCCAGTTCATTCCCAGTCTGCTCCCAGTTCGTTCCCAGTTCATTCCCAGTCTGCTCCCAGTCAGCTCCCAGTCTGCTCCCAGTCGGCTCCCAGTCGGCTCCCAGTCGGCTCCCAGTCTGCTCCCAGTCAGCTCCCAGTCGGCTCCCAGTCGGCTCCCAGTTGGCTCCCAGTCAGGTCCCAGTCTGCTCCCAGTTGGCTCCCAGTCTGCTCCCAGTCTGCTCCCAGGCTGCTCCCAGTTGGCTCCCAGTTGGCTCCCAGTTGGCTCCCAGTCTGCTCCCAGTCGGCTCCCAGTTGGCTCCCAGTTCATTCCCAGTCTGCTCCCAGTTCGTTCCCAGTTCATTCCCAGTCGGCTCCCAGTTGGCTCCCAGTCTGCTCCCAGGCTGCTCCCAGGCTGCTCCCAGTTGGCTCCCAGTCGGCTCCCAGTTGGCTCCCAGTCTGCTCCCAGTCTGCTCCCAGTCTGCTCCCAGTTGGCTCCCAGTTGGCTCCCAGGCTGCTCCCAGTTGGCTCCCAGGCTGCTCCCAGGCTGCTCCCAGGCTGCTCCCAGTTGGCTCCCAGTTCATTCCCAGTCGGCTCCCAGTTCGTTCCCAGTTCATTCCCAGTCGGCTCCCAGTCGGCTCCCAGTCAGCTCCCAGTCTGCTCCCAGGCTGCTCCCAGGCTGCTCCCAGTCGGCTCCCAGTTGGCTCCCAGTCAGCTCCCAGTCTGCTCCCAGTCGGCTCCCAGTCGGCTCCCAGTCGGCTCCCAGTCTGCTCCCAGTCCACTCCCAGTCTGCTCTCAGTCCATTCCCAGTGGTTTCCCAGTTTTTTTCCTAGTCCACTTCCCAGTTTTTTTCCCAGTTTTTTTCCCAGTTCCTTTCCCAGTCCATTCCCAGTCCCGTTCCCAGTCCATTCCCAGTCCTGTTCCCAGTCCTGTTCCCAGTCCATTCCCAGTTCAGTTCCCAGTCCCACTCCCAGTTAGCTCCCAGTCTGTTCCCAGTCCATTCCCAGTGCTTTCGTAGTTTTTTTCCCAGCTTTTTCCCCAGTTCCTTTCCCAGTCTGTTCCCAGTGGTTTCCCAGGTTTTTTCCCAGTTCCGTTCCCAGTCCATTCCCAGTCCATTCCCAGTTCAGTTCCCAGTCCATTCCCAGTCCATTCCCAGTCCATTCCCAGTCCCGCTCCCAGTCCCGCTCCCAGTCCACTCCCAGTCGGCTCCCAGTCAGCTCCCAGTTCCATTCCCAGTCCATTCCCAGTCCCGTTCCCAGTCCGTTCCCAGTCCATTTCCCAGCTTTTTCCCAGTCTGTTCCCAGTCTGCTCCCGGAGCCCTGGGAGCATCCCCCCCTCCGTGCAATTCCGACCGTCCCTGCCCAGCCCGGAGCCGCCGATTCCCCCCGGGAATTCCCCAGCGCAATTTCCTTCGCTTTCCCCCTTTCCGCAGTCGGAGAAACCGCGAGGCTTCGCCCGAGGCTTCGAGCCGGAGCGAATCATCGGCGCCACCGACTCCAGCGGGGAGCTCATGTTCCTCATGAAGTGGTGAGCGAGGCTGTGCCCTCCCCGTGCCCCTTCCTGTGCCCCTTCCCCGTGCCCTGTGCCCCTTCCTGTGCCCCTTCCCCGTGCCCTGTGCCCCTTCCCGTGCCCCTTCCCTGTGCCCCTTCCTGTGCCCCTTCCCTGTGCCCCTTCCTGTGCCCCTTCCCGTGCCCCTTCCTGTGCCCCTTCCCTGTGCCCCTTCCTGTGCCCCTTCCCTGTGCCCCTTCCTGTGCCCCGTGCCCCTTCCTGTGCCCCTTCCTGTGCCCCTTCCTGTGCCCCTTCCTGTGCCCCTTCCTGTGCCCCTTCCCTGTGCCCCTTCCTGTGCCCCTTCCCTGTGCCCCTTCCTGTGCCCCTTCCCGTGCCCCTTCCCCGTGCCCCTTCCTGTGCCCCTTCCTGTGCCCCTTCCCCATGCCCCGTGCCCCTTCCCCGTGCCCCTTCCTGTGCCCCTTCCTGTGCCCCTTCCCCATGCCCCGTGCCCCTTCCCCGTGCCCCTTCCCCGTGCCCCTTCCCCGTGCCCCTTCCCCGTGCCCCTTCCTGTGCCCCTTCCCCGTGCCCCTTCCTGTGCCCCTTCCCCGTGCCCCTTCCTGTGCCCCTTCCCCGTGCCCCTTCCCGTGCCCCTTCCTGTGCCCCTTCCCGTGCCCCTTCCTGTGCCCCTTCCCCGTGCCCCTTCCCCGTGCCCCTTCCTGTGCCCCTTCCCGTGCCCCTTCCTGTGCCCCTTCCCCGTGCCCCTTCCCCGTGCCCCGTGCCCCTTCCTGTGCCCCTTCCCCGTGCCCCTTCCCCGTGCCCCCTTCCCCATGCCCCGTGCCCCTTCCCCCATTCCCCTTCTCCTGTGCCCCTTCCCATGCCCCTTCCCCCTTCCCCCCGTGCCCCTTCCCCCCGTGCCCCTTCCCCTCTGCCCCCTCCCCGTGTCCCTTCCCCTGTGCCCCTTCCCCCATGCCCCTTTCCCCTTTCCCCATCCCCCTTCCCCGTGCCCCCTCCCCGTGCCCCCTCCCCCATTCCCCTTCTCCCGTGCCCCTTCCCCATGCCCCTTCCCCCTTTCCCCATCCCCTTTCCCCATCCCCTCTGCCCCTTCCCCTGTGCCCCTTCCCTTTCCCCCTTCCCCTTTCCCTTTCCCCTTCCCCCCCTCTGCCCCTTCCCCGTGCCCCTTCCCCCGTGCCCCCTCCCCGTGCCCCTTCCCCCTTCCCCCCATGCCCCTTCCCTTCCCCCTTCCCCCTTCCCCTTCCCCTTTCCTCTTCCCCCCGTGCCCCTTCCCCCTTCCCCCTTCCCCTTTCCCCTTCCCCCCGTGCCCCTTTCCCCGTGCCCTTTCCCCTTCCCCGTGCCCCTTCCCCGACCCCACAGATGCCCAGTGGCACCGCTGGATCGGGAATTGTGCCGGAGCAGGAGCCAGGGTGGTCCCTCTGCCCGTGGCCGGTGCCACCCCAGGTGCCACCCCAGGTTCCGGCTGCTGCCCCGTGCCAGGGGGCTCGGGAGGGGCTGGGACTGGGTTAGGACCAGGGTTAGGATCAGGATCAGGGTTAGGACCAGGGTCAGGGTCAGGGTTAGGGTTAGGACTGGGATCGGGGTTCAGGTCAGGGTCAGGGTCAGGATCAGGGTTAGGATCAGGGTTAGGAGCAGGGTCAGGGTTAGGACTGGGATCGGGGTTCGGGTCAGGGTCAGGGTCTGGGTTAGGATCAGGGTCAAGATCAGGATCAGGGTCTGGGTCTGAGTCTGGGTTAGGACCAGGGTCAGGGTTAGGGTCAGGGTTGGGATCAGGGTTAGGATCATGGTCAGGGTCAAGATCAGGGTCTGGGTCAGGGTTAGGACCAGGGTCAGGGTCAGGGTCAAGATCAGGGTCAGGGTCAGGATCAGGGTTTGGATCAGGGTCAGGGTCAGGGTTAGGACCAGGGTCAGGGTCAAGATCAGGGTCAGGGTCAGGTTCAGGGTTTGGATCAGGGTCTGGGTCAGGGTCAGAGTCAGGATCAGGCTCTGCGTTAGGATCAGGGTCAGGGTCAGGATCAGGGTTGGGATTCGGTTCAGGGTAAGGGTCGGGATCAGGGTTAGGATCAGGGTTAGGATTAGGGTCAGGGTTGGTATCAGGGTTAAGGTCAGGGTTGGGGTCAGGGTCAGGGTTAGGACCAGGGTCAGGGTTAGGATCAGGGTTAGGATTAGGGTTAGGGTTAGGGTTAAGGTTAGGGTTAGGGTTAGGATCAGGGCCAGGGTTTGGGTCAGGGTTAGGGTCAGGGTTAGGGTTAAGGTCAGGGTTAAAGTTAAGGTTAGGGTTAGGTTTAGGGTTAGGGTTAGGATCAGGGTCAGGATCAGGGATAGGGTCAGGATCAGGGATAGGGTCAGGATCAGGGATAGGGTCAGGATCAGGGTTTGTGATCAGAGTTTAGAGTCAGTGTTTCGGGTCAATACCCAGGTTCTTTGGGACACCCTCATCCCTTCTCCTTCCACTCCCCCATCCCCCTTTTCCCAGCTCCTCCCTCACTCCCGTTCCTCTCCCACCCCAGGAAGAACTCGGACGAGGCCGACCTGGTGCCCGCCCAGGAAGGGTCAGGGTCAGGGTTTGGGTCAGGGTTTAGGGTTAGGGTTAAGGTTAGGGTTAGGGTTAGGGTTAGGATCAGGGCCAGGGTTTGGGTCAGGGTTAGGGTTCAGGTTAGGGTCAGGGTTTGGGTCAGGGTTTGGGTCCGGGTTAGGGTCAGGGTCAGGGTTTGGGTCAGGGTTAGGGTTCAGGTTAGGGTCAGGGTTTGGGTCAGGGTTTGGGTCAGGGTTAGGGTCAGGGTTAGGGTTAAGGTTAGGGTTAAAGTTAAGGTTAGGGTTAAGGTTAAGGTTAGGGTTAGGATCAGTGTCAGGATCAGGGTCAGGGTTTGGGTCAGGGTTAGGGTTAGGGTCAGGGTTAGGGTCAGGGTTTGGGTCAGGGTTTGGGTCAGGGTTAGGGTCAGGGTTAGGGTTAAGGTTAGGGTTAAAGTTAAGGTTAGGGTTAAGGTTAGGGTCAGGGTTTGGGTCAGGGTTTGGGTCAGGGTTAGGGTTAAGGTTAGGGTTAAAGTTAAGGTTAGGGTTAAGGTTAAGGTTAGGGTTAGGGTTAGGATCAGTGTCAGGATCAGGGTCAGGGTTTGGGTCAGGATCAGGGTTTGTGATCAGAGTTTAGAGTCAGTGTTTAGGGTCAATACTCAGGTTCTTTGGGACACCCTCATCCCTTCTCCTTCCACTCCCCCGTCCCCCTTTTCCCAGCTCCTCCCTCACTCCCGTTCCTCTCCCACCCCAGGAAGAACTCGGACGAGGCCGACCTGGTGCCCGCCCAGGAAGGGTCAGGGTTAGGATCAGAGTCAGGATCAGGGTCAGGGTTAGGGTTAGGATCAGTGTCAGGATCAGGGTCAGGGTTAGGGTCAGGGTTAGGGTTAAGGTTAAGGTTAGGGTTAGGGTTAGGATCAGTGTCAGGGTCAAGGTTTGGGTCAGGGTTAGGGTTAAGGTTTAGGGTTAGGATCAGTGTCAGGATCAGCGTCAGGGTTTGGGTCGGGATCAGGGATAGGGTCAATATCAGGGTTTGGGATCAGGGTTTAGAGTCAGGGTTTAGGGTCAATGTTAGAGTCAGTGTTTAGGGTCAATACCCAGGTTCTTTGGGACACCCTCATCCCTTCTCCTTCCACTCCCCCGTCCCCCTTTTCCCAGCTCCTCCCTCACTCCCGTTCCTCTCCCACCCCAGGAAGAACTCGGACGAGGCCGACCTGGTGCCCGCCAAGGAAGCCAACATCAAGTGCCCGCAGGTGGTGATCTCGTTCTACGAGGAGCGGTTGACATGGCACTCCTACCCCTCAGAGGACGATGACAAGAAAGAGGACAAGAACTAATTCCTGCTGGCTCCTCTCCGGGAAGCCTTCGGGGTGGTTTTGTTTGGTTTTTTTTTGTTGTTGTTTTGTTGCTTTTTTCCTGGTTTTTTTTTTTATTTTTTTGGGAAGCCGATCCGAACTTTGGTGGGGTTTGAGCAAAGGAAGGGTTTGGAGGCGGCTCCGCTCGGCCTGGGGGGAGCACCCAGAGGTGGCCTCAGAAGAGCCCCCCCTGAGCTCGCTGTCGGTGCCCTGCGGCCGCTCCTCTGCTCCCTCGGCCAGATTCCAGCAGATTCCCATGGAATCCCCAGATTCCAGCCCATTTGGGGTGGGGAGGGAGACTCGGGGGGATACAGAAAGTTGGGGATGGGGAGGGTGGGGAGGTTTTGGGGTGCTGGGGAGGGGGCTCAAAGCAACGGGAGCAGAAGTAAAACCCCTTCCATGAAGGACTCGCTGGGATGGCCGGGATGGGGATGGGGAATGCAGATGGATCCTGCTTCCCCTTCAGCCCCATCCCAGCAGCCGCCAGCCCCGGTGCCAAGAGCGTTCACCCCGCGGTTTGAAGGCGTAGCCTGCCTGGAGGTCTTGGATTTTCATTTTTATTTTCCTTTTTTTTGCGTCTTTTTGGGGGTTTTGGGGGGTCTTTTTGGGGTTTTTTTTTTTTCTTTCTTTTTTGGGTTTTCTTTCTGTCTTTTTTTGGGGTTTTTTCTTTCTTTTTTGGGGTTTTTTTTTTCTTTTTTGGGGTTTTTTTCTTTCTTTTTTGGGGTTTTTTTCTTTCTTTTTTGGGTTTTTTTTCCTTTCTTTTTTGGGTTTTTTTTCTTTCTTTTTAGTTTTTTTTTCTTTCTTTTTGGTTGTTTTTTTTCTTTCTTTTTGTTTTTTTTTTTTCTTTCTGTTTTGGTTTTTTTTTCTGTCTTTTTAGAGTTTTTTTCCTTTCTTTTTTCGGCTTTTTTTCTTTTTTTTTTTTTGGTTTTTTTTTGAGTTTTTTTCTTTCTTTTTTGGTTTTTTTTCTTTCTTTATATTTTCCTTTTTTTTGGTTTTTTTCCTTTTATTTGGTTTTTTTCCTTTCGTTTTTGGGTTTTTTCCTTTCTTTTTTGGTTTTTTCCTTTCTTTTTTTGGTTTTTTTCCTTTCGTTTTTGGGTTTTTTCCTTTCTTTTTTGGGTTTTTCCTTTCTTTTTATTTTCCTTTCTTTTTTAGTTTTTTTCCTTTCATTTTTGGGTTTTTTCCTTTCTTTTTTGGTTTTTTCCTTTCTTTTTTGGTTTTTTTCCTTTTGTTTTTGGGTTTTTTCCTTTCTTTTTTGGGTTTTTCCTTTCTTTTTATTTTCCTTTCTTTTTTGGTTTTTTTCCTTTCTTTTTTGGTTTTTTTCCTTTCTTTTTTTGGTTTTTTTCCTTTTTTTTTGGTTTTTTTCCTTTCTTTTTTGGTTTTTTTCCTTTCTTTTTTGGTTTTTTCCTTCTTTTTTTTTTGGATTTTTCCTTTCTTTTTTTGTTTTTTTTCCTTTCTTTTTTAGTTTTTTTTCTTTCCTTTTGGGGGCTTTTTTTATCCTTTCCTTTTCCTATTTCCTGGTGGTACCATTTGGGATGGGAGGGAGGGATTTGAGGCAATTTCATCTCTTTTAATTAAGGAGGGAAATGAGGTCGAGCCATGACATTACCAGATCATTTCCAGATTTTTTGGGGGGGGGGGGGGGGGGAATGTTTTTTTTTTTTTGGTTTTTTTTTTAAACAAAACCTGAATTCAACAAAGAAATTCCAATGGATTTTAAAAAATATTAAAAAATGAAGGGAGAGAGGTGGGGGAGAGGAGAAGATCCCAGGATTGACCTGGGGGCACAGAGACCCCAGAACTGATCCTCGAAAAACCCCGCGAGCGATTTTTAGGGGGAGGGGAGGGGGAGGGGGAAGGGAATTTTGGGGTGGGAGGGGTGGGAAAAATGGGGAAACTTTGTGAAAAATGCAAATTGTGATTCTGTATCGTCCTGCAGCAGAACTGCCACTTCTGACACGTGCATTGTACGGGGTGGGATGGATTTTAACCCTTTTCGAGCCTTTTTTATCCTGGGGGGGTGGGGGGTTTTTTTTTTGGGTGGGGGGAGGTTTGTTTTATTTTTTTTGGATGTTCTAAGGTGCTATTTCTTCAAATTTTTGGGGAGGGAGGGGGGAGAAAAATCCCCAAAAAAAAAAAAAAAAAAAAAGAGATTTCTGCATTTCTGACCAGTTTTCTGCCCTGGATTTGCCTGCCCAGCCAGCAGGGAGGGAATGTGGGAGGGACAGGAAGCCAAGAGCAGCACAAGGAAAAATCCAATCCATCCCAATTCCTCCCCAAAACGAGGTTGGGAAGAGGCCCAGGTTGAAATCCTGAACCTCCAGAGAGGGGAGGGGGGAGGAGGAATTTTATTGGGTTTGGGGGTGGTTTTTTTTTTTAATTCATTCATTTTTGCAATCAGATTTATTCCCCAAATCCTGAATTCTTTCGATGGTCCAGGGGTGGGATCTCGACTGGCATTGTACAAACCTTTTTTATGAGCATGTGTTTAGGTTCCTGTGAAAAAAAAAAAACAACCCGTGTGGAAATGTAAAGTTGGTGTTTGGATTTTCCCTTCGTCCCGAGCTCTGTCTGCTTTTTATTTTGGGTTCGTTTCGGGGTTTTTTTTGTTGTTTTTGGTGTCGTCGTTTCGTTTTTGATTCGTTGTTTTTTGGCTTTTTAATTTTTTTTTTTTTTTTTTTTTTGGTCTCAATAAAACTTTAGATTTCTAATCCTGATTTTTTTTAAACCAGTTTTGGACCTTTTTTACAGATTTTTTTTTTTTTTCCTTTGGAGGGGCGGTGGGGAGGGGTTGTTTTGGTTTTCTTTTTTAATCTTTCCCTTTACCTTGCTCCCTTTCCTCCAGCTCTTTGTGTGATGAGTGACCAGGTAGAGCAGGACACGGAGGGAAGGTGAGCGCTGAGCCAGGTTAGAGCTTTGCAGCAGGTTCTGGAGCAGGTTCTGCAGCAGGTTCTGGAGCAGGTTCTGGTTTGATTTTGGCCTCCAGCTGCAGAAGAGAGGCTCAGCCAGAGCCCTGAGCCGTGCCTTTGGGATCGTGGGATGAGTTCCCAGCTCCTCGGGTGGGTAAGTGACCTTTCATTCCCTTCTCGGCCCTGCTCTGGGGGGGTTGGGTGGCGTTCGAAGGCTCTGGCAAAGGTTTGGGGGCCCCAGGTGGCTCCTGGTGGGCTTGGAGTGGAGGGAGCTCCTGGGCTGGAGGAGCGGGGGCGGCTCCGGGCCTGGGGGGGGGAGAGGCAGGAGGGGTCTGGAGGAGGAGGGGGGGGATGAGGAGGAGGAGGAGGAGGAGGAGGAGGATGAGGGCTCCTGGAGGAGGAGGAGGAGGAAGAGGAAGAGGAGGAGGAGGAGGATGAGGGCTCCTGGAGGAGGAGGAGGAGGAGGAGGAGGAGGAGGAGGAGGAGGAGGATGAGGATGAGGGCTCCTGGAGGAGGAGGAGGAGGAGGAGGATGAGGGCTCCTGGACAAGGAGGAAGAGGAGGATGAAGGCTCCTGGAGGAAGAAGAGGAGGATGAGGGCTCCTGGAGGAGGAGGAGGAGGAGGATGAGGGCTCCTGGAGGAGGAGGAGGAAGAGGAGGATGAAGGCTCCTGGAGGAAGAAGAGGAGGATGAGGGCTCCTGGAGGAGGAGGAGGAGGATGAGGGCTCCTGGAGGAGGAGGAGGAAGAGGAGGATGAAGGCTCCTGGAGGAGGAAGAGGAGGATGAGGGCTCCTGGAGGAGGAGGAGGAGGAGGAGGAGGAGGAGGAGGAGGAGGATGGGGGCTCCTGGAGGAGGAGGATGAGGAGGGCTCCTGGACAAGGAGGAAGAGGAGGATGAGGGCTCCTGGAGGAAGAAGAGGAGGATGAGGGCTCCTGGAGGAGGAGGAGGAGGATGAGGGCTCCTGGAGGAGGAGGAGGAAGAGGAGGAGGATGAGGAGGGCTCCTGGACAAGGAGGAAGAGGAGGAGGAGGGCTCCTGGAGGAGGAGGGCTCCAGGAGGAGGAAGAGGAGGGTTCCTGGAGGAAGAGGAGGGCTCCTGGAGGAGGATGGTGGTTCTGGATGAGGATGATGGTGGCTCCCTGGAGGAAGAGGATGGTTCTGGAGGAGGATGATGATGATCCCTGGAGGAGGATGGTGGCTCCTGGAGGAGGATGAGGGCTCCTGGAGGAAGAGGATGGTTCTGGAGGAGGATGGTGTTTCCTGGGAAGAATGATGGCTCCTGGAGGAGGAGGATGGTTCATGGGGACGATGATGATGATTCCTGGAGGAGGAGGAGGATGGTGGCTCCTGGAGGAGGAGGATGGCTCCTGGAGGAGGAGGATGGCTCCTGGGAAGGATGGTGGTGGCTCCAGAAGAAGGAGAATTATTCCTGGAGGAGGAGGAAGATGGCTGGGGGAGCAGGGTGGAGGCTCCTGGAGGACAGCGGTGATCCCTGGAGGCTCCTGGAGGACAGCGGTGATCCCTGGAGGCTCCTGGAGGACAGTGGTGATCCCTGGAGGCTCCTGGAGGACCGTGGTGATCCCTGGAGGCTCCTGGAGGACCGTGGTGATCCCTGGAGCAGGGTGGAGGCTCCTGGCTCCGAGCTCTCCTGCTCCAGGATGGATCAGGGAGGTTTTGGGGCCCCACCACCCCTCGGTGCCTCTTGGAGAGCGTCAGAGGCTGCAGGTGCTGGGGGAGCTCCAGGAGCTGCTGGGATCCAGATCGGGATCGGGGCTGAGGCTCCGCAGGGCTGCACGCCCTGGATTTGGGCATCTGCCATGGCACTGGCACCTGCAGGGAAACCGAGGCACGGGAAAACCTTCCTGACTGTGGGGTTTTCCTGGGATTCCTGAAGGGAAAGGGGCAGGGAAGGGCACTGTGCCCCCAGAATCCATCCTGGCTGGGAATGAAAGGGGCAAGGATCAGCGGATTCCCGGCTGGCAGGGGCCCGAGCTGGGGGGACGGAGCTTCCTGGGGCTCCAAAGGGCTCAGATCACCCGGAGCTTCCCGATGGATTCGGGCACAGGAGCAGAGAGAGAGCCCGGGAAGGGCAGTGGATCCAATCCCGGGGAGAGCAGAGGATCCAATCCCGGGGAGAGCAGTGGATCCAATCCCGGGAAGAGCAGTGGATCCAATCCCGGGGAGAGCAATGGATCCAATCCCAGGGAGAGCAGTGGATCCAATCCTGGGCAGAGCAATGGATCCAATCCTGGGCAGAGCAATGGATCCAATCCCGGGAAGAGCAGTGGATCCAATCCTGGGAAGAGCAGTGGATCCAATCCTGGGCAGAACAATGGATCCAATCCCAGGGAGAGCAGTGGATCCAATCCTGGGAAGAGCAGTGGATCCAATCCTGGGCAGAGCAATGGATCCAATCCTGGGCAGAACAATGGATCCAATCCCAGGGAGAGCAGTGGATCCCTTCCCCAGGGAGAGCAGTGGATCCAATCCCAGGGAGAGCAGTGGATCCAATCCCGGGAAGGGCAGAGGATCCCTTCCCCAGGGAGAGCAGTGGATCCAATCCTGGGAGGAGCAGTGGATCCAATCCTGGGAAGAGCAGTGGATCCGGTCCCAGGAAGAGCAGAGAGAGATCCTGGGGAGAGCAGTGGATCCAATCCCAGGGAGAGCAGTGGATCCGATCCTGGGAGGAGCAAAGGATCCAATCCCAGGGAGAGGAGTGGATCCCTTCCCCGGGAGAGCTCCCGGCACCATTCCAGGGAATCCCTGTGGGATTTTGTGCCAGCTGGGATCGCTGACATCCTGAAGGAATACCTGGAATAACCACCCAGGAGAGAGCGGGAAGCACCTTGGATTCGAGATGGATCTGAGGTGGATTCGAGATGGATCTGAGATGGATCTGAGGTGGATTTAAGGTGGATTTGAGGTGGATTTGAGGCTCCGCGTCCCCCTTGGCTGAGCTCCTGTCCCGGATCCGACACCAGGAGCAGGACTCGGACCCTTCCCATCCCTCAGGGAGAGGCTCAATCCCAAGGAAAAGGGATTTTGGCCCCTGGGAACGCCGGTGGGAGATGGCTGAGCGCTGCAAGTGGGATTTTGGTCGGATTTCCTGCTTGGGTTTGGCCAAGGGAGTGTGAAAGGAGAAAATCTGTGGGAATAACAGGGATTGGATCCACCAGAATCCCATCCCTGCCTCTCGTGCTGCAGCTGCAATTCCCAGGAGGAGTTTTCCATCCCTGCCTTGTTCATCCAGGCCCGGGGGGGACCCGCAGCAGCCCCAGAGGGGCTCGGTGGTGCCTCTCCAAGGGTGATCCGGGCGGGATTGAGGCGCTGGAAACGCTCCCAGCTGAAGGGTTTGGTGACGGATTTATCCCTCAGAGCCAGGGCAGGATTTGGGATATTCCATCCCTGCCTCCCAGGCCATTCCCAGCAGGAAAACCAGAGCCTGCGAGTCAGAATTCCAAGGAGAGGGGACACAGCTGGGAATTCAACCAGGAACTCAACCAGGAACTTCTCAAATCCTTGGATTTGAGAAGGAAAAAAGGGAAAAAAAAAAACCCCAAAGCTGCTTGTTCCCCACCGAGGAGGAGTTTTCCTTTTCCTTTTTCCTTTCCTTTTCCTTTTTCCTTTCCTCCTTTTCCTTTTTCTTTTTTCCTTTTTCTTCTTTCCTTTTCCTTTTTTCCTTTTCCTTCTCTCCTTTTCCTTTTCTCCTTTTCCTTTTCTCCTTTTCCTTTTCTCCTTTTCCTTTTCCCTTTTTCCTTTTCCTTTTTTCCTTTTCCATGCCCTGCAAGGTTGGAACAACTCCCTCCCATCCCCGCTGGATCTGGAGCTGCTCCTGCTGCTCAGATTCCCAGAATTCCACCCTAAAAGCCCCTCCAATCCCAAAGAAAACCCCACGAGGCAGCGCTGGGACAGTGAATAAGCCGTTTTTATTTTTGTCCTGTGCTCACAACAATCTCTCTTCTCTCCCTGACAGGTCACAGATCATTCAAAGCAACAAAGTTTTCTAAGAGGAAAAAAAGAAATAATTTAAAACACACGCACAGGGCTCTCCTCCCTCCCGAGCTCCTCCCCACATCCCCACTTGTGCTTCGTCTCTCCCACCTCCGCCACGCTCCAACCATTCCCAAAAAACCTGGAAAACGCTCCCAAACCCCACACACATCATCCCAGCGGGCTTTCCCTGCTGCCTTTCCAGCTGTGGGATGACCACGCTGGAATTCCTCCGTGGATCCCGTGCACAGGACTGGCTCGGAAAAAGCCGGATTTGATTGGAATTTTTTTTTCCTTTTTTTTTTTTTTTAAATTATTTTTTTAATTTCTATTTTTTTTAATTTTTTTTCTTCTTCTTCTTTTTTTTTTTTTTTTAATTATTATTCTTTTTTTTCTTTTTTTTTTGTTTTTCTTTTTTTTTTTTTCTGGTTGCTGGTAAAGTCAGAACACTCCCAGCTGTGCTATATGGAAATACAGCTCTAGGATGGTCTCCGAGCTGGAGACCAGACAGTGATCAAGGCACTACCCCCACCCCCCTCCTGAAAACAAAGGAAGTCAGACCAACACCTATAGGGACAGAAGAGAATCCTATAATGTGATCACACGGTTACACGGAATTTTATGGCAAAAAGAGAACATTGAGCAGCTTTGAACGTTCGGGCTTCTCCTTTTTTTTTTTGTGTTTTTTTCTTTTTTTTTTTTTGTTTTTTTTCTTTTTGTATTTTTTTAAAGGGTTTTTTGGGGGTTTGTTTGGTTTTTTTTTTTGAAGCTTTTTCGTTTGGTTGCTTTTGTTTTTACTCAACACAAGCACTTCTAGACCCTAAAAGAGATTGGGGAGAGGAGGAAAAAAAAATCGGGGCAGGAACCCCCTCCCCTCCCTCCCCCCTCCCCCCAAAAAACCCAAGCGCGGTTACGGGACGCGGCACCTCCGGCATCATCGGGGTCCCAGCGCCCCCCTTGTGCTCTTGGCCGACCCAGGAGAGGCCTGGACCCCCCAAAATCCTCCCTGGGAGAAGCCGGGGGTGGCTCCGAGGGCGCCGGGGACGCGGCTCCTGCTGCTGCTCCTGCTGCTCCTTCCCCCTCTCCAGCCCCGCTCCTCCCTCCCTTCCCCATCCCGAAGCTCCTCGTGGCTCCCTCCCGCCCCTCGCTGGCCTTTTTTGGGCTCCCGGGATGGTTTTGTAGCCCCAGAGGCAGCTGAGAGCTGCCTCGGGCTGGGAAGGGTTAATGGAAGTCACGCCACTGCTGTGTCTCCACGTGTGCACTGGGCTGATGGGATCGAGGAAGGGATGGTGGATAAATCTGGAATCGGATCTCACACACACACGCACACACACCGATGGCAAAAAACGGGGAGAAAGGAAAAGGAGGGGAAAAAAAATAATTAAAAAAAAAAAAAAAGAAACAAAGCCCAAAAAATAAAAATGAAAAAAAGAAAAAAAAGGAAAAGGGGGAAAAATAAAAGTAAAAACAACCAACTACCTGAAATCACAGAACTTTGGAAGTTCAGAAAAACGTCTCTCCTATAACTTGTTTTGAAGTCCGTTCACTTAAATCTTTTTTTTTTCCTTGTTTTCTATTTTTGTTTTTTTTCCTCTTATTTAAAGCCAGTTCCTAACAGTAGTTTGTGGTTTTTTTTTTTTGTGGGGGTTTTTTTTTTTTTGTATTTTTTTTTGTTTTGTTTTCCACCTCTTGCCAACCTCCCCAGCAGCAGCAGCAGCGATGCCAAGCTCGTCCCTGCTCTCCCAGGATCCCCGGGGATGTGGGTGGTGGCAGCCGGGCCGGGGCTCCATCCATCCTCTCCCCCCGGAGCCCGCAGCGGCTCCCGCAGCGGCTCCCGCAGCGTCCCCCGCGCTCGCCGCTCCCGCGTGTGGTTCGAGAAGACAGAATCGGATAAGAAGGCATCAAAGTTCCCTCCGCAAGCACTTCCAGGCTCAGCCCTTCTCCCAGTTCCTTTGGCAGTGCTGCCGCTGCCTTCACTTCCTCCTGTCCTTCTGCTTGCGCTCCTGGCGCCGCGCTTGGGGCTCGGCGGCCGCGGGCGCGCGGGGGATCAGCAGCACGCTGCCGTCGCTGCCGTACTGCAGCGCGTACTGGCTGGGCGAGTAGGGCCGCCCCTGCTCGTCCCGCAGCCGCCCGAACACCTCCTGGTACAGGCTCTGCACCTTCTGCTTCATCTGCCGGATGGATTTGAGGAACTCCACCTTCTCCCTGAGCAGTTTGGACTTGTCGCGCTGCAGGTCCTCCACGTCGCGTTCCAGGTTGAGGATGGTGTCCAGTTTCCTCTTGCGGCAGTTCTGGGCGGCCATCTTGTTCTTGCCGCGCCGGCGGATGTCGCGGATGAGGCTGAGCTGGGCCTCGCTCAGTTGGTACTTGGACAGCAGCTCGTTGAACTCCTCCACGGGCAGGTTGATGATTTTGTCGTTGGTGAAGGGGATCTTCATGGCCCTGGCGCGGTGCTCGTCGCGGCTCAGCTGCTTGTCCAGGAATTCGGACGGTTTCTCCTTGCCGCTCTTCTTGCCGGCGCTGGGCGCTTTGGGCTCCTCGGGGTCCAGGGTGCCCGGGGCCATGTTGTAGGTGTGGTTGTGGCCAACGTGCTCCAGGTAAGGCAGGTAGTGGAGCTGCGCCGGGTCCTGGTAGCTCATGCGGCAGAACTTGCTGTACTCTGGCTGGTATCCAACCGCGCCTTCCGCTTCCTCAAAGTCCACGTTCTCCGAGTCCGAGCTGTAGCCCACGGCGCCTTCCTCGGAAAACGAGGAGGAGGAAGAGGATGAAGAGGAAGAGGACGAGGAGGACGAGGCTTCTGAGCTGCTCAGCGACGCGGGACTGTGGCCAGAATCCAGGGAAAGACCTGAGTCGGAGTCAAACTCCTCTTCCAGCTGCGAGGCCTGCACGGGGTTGAAGCCCTCCTCGATGGCCAAGTCCATCAGGCTGATCTCATCCAGCATGGCCTCATCCAGGAGCCCTCCCAGGGGGTCGGGCAGCTCGGGCCCGGCCGTCTCGTTGCCCGTGCTGTTCATCTGGGGCGGGAAGAAGATCCCGCTCAGGTTGGTGGAGCCGAAGGTGCTGTTGAGGCCGGTGGAGTTGTCCGGCGCCAGCTGCAGCAGGGCCGAGCCGCCCGCCATGGAGGGGCTCTCGATGTCGGAGCTGAAGAGGGAGAAGTCCTGGGAGCAGCTGCCCAGCGAGGCCTGATGCAGGCTCACGTTCTGGTTGATGGGGGTGCCGGGGGCCAGGCTGTAGTTGGACGTCAGGAGGTCCCCGCTGGTGCCACCGTAGAGGCTCTCGGCGCTCGTGCTGTTCACCTCCATGGCCTGCAAGAGACGCGGGAGCAGCTCGGTGGAGGAGCTCCGGCGCTGCCAAGGACGCTTCCAGATCCCACGGCAGGAGCTCTCCCCGTGCAGCTGCGGCGTCACCGCGGTGTCACCGCAGCGCCAGGGCCGTCCCCAAGCCGCGACCGTCCGGGAACCGCCCGAATTCACGGAGCGGCGTGGCCACACCTGGAGGAACAAAGCCCCTCCTGGAGCTCACCTGCATCTCCATGATGGACATGAGGTCCTGCCACTGCTGCTCCAGATCGAAGGGCGACTCTGTCTCGGCCAGGAGAGGGGACAGCAGGCTGGGGGGGCTGCCCGGGGCCCGGCTCTGCCCGGGCACGGCTTCGCTCAGGGCGGAGACATCCGCAGCTGGGAACTGAGCACGTGAGGGAGTCAGGGCTGGGCGCCTGGGGAGGCTCAGGGATGGTCAGAGGTGCTCAGGGATGCCCAGGGATACTCAGGGATACTCAGGGATGCAGCCACCCCCAGCCCAGCGCCCTTCCTGCCCGCTTTGCCACGAACTAATGAGGAGCAAATCCAGGAAGCTTTAATTAATCGCAGCCCCCTCCTCCCCTGGTGGTTTCGCAGGATGCCTGGAGCCTCCTGGAGCAGCCAAACCCAATTTGCTGCTGCGGGAGAAGCGCGGGAGGCACCGAAATCCCGGTGAGCGAGGTGGGCAAAACCTTGGGATCCACCCCAGGCGCTCACCTCGGAATTCTCCCCAAAAGGGAAGGTGGCCTCCAGCAGCCTAAGGCACTCCTCCAAGGACAGGGCTGTCTGATCCTCCGCACCGGGCACCTGGTGGGGAAGGAAACACAAGGAATGGGAGCGGCAGCAGCGGGATTTGGGATCTGGGAGGTGGTGCTGAGGAACGAGCTCCCTTCCAGCAGGGCTTTAGCACAGCGCATCCAAAAAAGAGCCAGAGGCCCCACCCAGTGCTCCTTCACAGGCTCCATCCTCCCGCTCCGGGCAACGGGAAAGCGCCGCCGCCGCTCCCGGCCAGCTCCCGGCCAGCTCCCGTTCCCTCCTGCCACGCAAGGACTCGGCGCGGGCCAGGGTGACTCTGCGGCTGCCCAAAGCCCGAGGACGTGCGGGGACGCGGCCGGCCCTGCCCAAATCCTGCTGCCCAAATCCTGCTGCCCACCTGGGCAAACCCTGCTGCTGCTGCTGCTGCTGGGCACAGCCCCCGCACCGGCACCGGCAGCGCCGGAGGGCCCCGGGCTCCCCGGGAGCGCAGCCCCCAGCCCGGCCGGCCCAGGGCTGTTACCTGCGCTGGGAAACTCTCCCCGGTCTCTCCATCAACTAGCGGGATTCTATCCAAGACCTCATTCCCTGCACTCCTCCAGCTGTCCCCGCGCTCCCTCCCATCGCTCAGCTCTTTGTCCACTTCGCTCTCTTTCTGACGGTGGCTGTAGTCAAAAATCTCTCGCCCAGCGCCGAGATCAATATCCTGTCTCCACAGGATGTCAATCAAATCGATGTCCTGCAAGACAGACCACATTTCCTTCAGCCCCTGACCTGGGTGGGTGGGGGGGGGGGGGGGGGGGTCCCCACCCAGCGGCCCCTCCCGAGGGACCCCCCGCCCGGTGCCCGGCCCGCACCCACCCGCCGGGCCCCCCTCCGCCGCCGCCGCCGCCGCTGCTGCCGCTGCCGGGGCTCCGGCGCCCCGCGGGCCGGCCGGGAGCGGCTCTGCGGGCTCCGCATGGCCGGCGCTGCCCTGCCCGCCGCCCATGGCCGCCCGTCCGCCGCCGGGGGAGGCGGCGGGGGCCGCCCGGGCCCGCGTCGCGGCGGTGGCTGCGCCGTGCCCGCCTTGCATCAGCCCGTGGTGCCATCCCGGCCATTTGCATAAGGGGTGGGGTGGCAGGAAAATCCCCGCATTCCCACCCACCTGATGCAACTTGAGCCGCCGCCGGGCCCCCTGCCCGCTCCCCGCCGCCACCGGGCTGCCCGCAGCACCCCCCCCCCCGCCCCGGGCACCCCCCCCCGCAGCCCCGCCGGTGCTCGGGGCGGCCCCGGTACCTTTCTCATGTCCCCAGCTGCCGCCCGGGCCGCGGCGCACGCCGATCATGGTCCCCGGGGGAGGAAGAAGAGGAGGAGGAGGAGGAGGAGGCGGCGGCGGGGCGGGCTGGCCGGGGCGCGGCGCCGCGCACGCATCGCCGGCCGGGGCGGCGGCGGCGGCGGGGGGAGCCGCGCTCCGCTCCGCCCCACCGGCCACAGGTGCCCGCGCGGCCCCGCTGCGGCGGCAGCAGCCGCCCCCCGCCCCCGGTGCGGCGGATGCTGCTGCTGTGGCTGCGGCGGCGGCCCCCGGGCGGCGGGGCCGGGAGGGGCTCGGCGGGGCCGGGAGGGGCTCGGGAGGGGCTCGGGAGGGGCTCGGCGGGGCCGCCCCCCCCCCCCACCCCCCACCCCCAACCCTCCCCCCGCCGTTCCCGGCTGCGGCGGCCGCCAAGCCCCGCCCCCTCGGCCAGGCCCCGCCCCCTCCCCGCCGGGATGCGGCGCTCCCGGGCCACGCCCCGTCCGCCGACGGCCCCGCCCCGCCCCGGGCGGTGGCCGCAGCCAATCAGCGCCAACGGGGGCCGCCGCCCTGACCAATCAGCGCCGGCGGGGGCCGCCCGCTCAGCCAATCAGCGCCCGCGCGGCGCCCACCGGGCCGCGCCCCCGCCCTGGCGCAGCGGGGCCGCCCCCCCCCCCCCCCCCTCGCCCGCACCGGGAATGGGGAGGGGGGAAGGGAACGCCGGGACCCCCGGGCGGGGAGCGGACACAGCCCGGGGTCACCTTGGCTCCGTCCCCCGGGACAGCCCGGCCCGGAGTGCGCGACCCCCGCTGAGCCCCCTCCCGTCCTCCTCCTCCTCCTCCCCCAGCTGAGCCTCGCCCCGGGCACGCCCCGGCCCCGGTAACCACAGCCCCCGGGAGCCGCGGCCAAGTGTAAGGAGATCCCCCGGAGGTGGGGGTGGGGGGGGTCACGGCGCTGAGCCCCCGCAGCTCATCACATGCTCCACGTATTTTTATCCTCGTGTTGTGGAAACGGCCCCGGGCACGGAGCCTCCGCCGCCCTCCCCACCCCCAATGCTGCAGAGGGAAGCGCTGGGATTTAATCCCAGCTTTGTCTTTAGCCCGACAACCGCCCCGGCTCAAAATGGGCATTTTTTTATCCGTGGGATAAAAATCAGGGGATTTCATAATTCGCCTGAAACCCCCCCCCCTCCCCTCCCCTTCCCCCCCTCGCCGGGTGCTGCAACGCCCCAAAAAAAAAAAAAACCAAAAAAAACCCCCCGCACAGCATTCCCGGGGCGAGTTCCAGCTTCCCAAAATTACTTATATCGCCCGTATTCCCCCGGCAAGGTCGCGCCTGGCCCGCACAACCCACCGGGAGTCGCAAGGTGCCAGGAAAAGTCATGGAAAAATTTCCAGCCCGGCCCCGGAGCCATCTGCAGCTCCATCCCCGCCCGGCCCGGCCACGGCGGGATGGAGGGAGAGCCCTGCAGGTGCTCCCGAGGAGCCGCAGAGCTGCCGGGATATTCCCGCTGGGAAGATTTGCGGCTGCTCCGAGTTTCCCGTAGAGTCGGGGTGAAAAATCCCACCCCAGAGATTTAAAAAAAAAAAAAAAAAAAAAAAAAAAAATTCAGAAAAAAACCCCAAAAATGAAGAGTGGGAGCAGCGAGTTGGGGGAGGAGGAGGAGGGCGCCGGGATGGTGTGAGGGAGTGACGTGGGAGCCAGACGGGATTTCCTGGAGCCACAACGGCCTCCCCCCTCCTGTCCAGGCAGGGTTTGGGGGGAAAACACGGAAAACTGAGCCCTGGGGAGCAGCAGGGATGCGGGAAGCGCCGGGAGCACGGAAGGTGCAGGCGCAGATCTCCCCCAGCCGGGGCTGGCTCCCGCTGCCAGCACATCCAGGCCCCGTGGAGGCCTCTGGAAAACGCAGCTCCCGGCCTCTCCCTTCCCAAATCCCCTCCCAAAATCCGATCCCTGCTTCCTTGCGCCGCACTGGGATCAGACTCGGCCGGGAATTGCCAGAGTGGGGAAGGGCGGCCGAGGCTCCGGGAGTGACCTTGCACAAGGCACTCCAGCCGAGCCTTCGCCATTCCCGAGGCCGGGAATCGCCTCCCTCCATCCCCAGGGAAGCAGCACAAGCTCGGCCTCGTGTCCCGTGTCCCTCTGGCACCTCCAAGGTCGCCGGCTGCCAACCCAGAGTGGGATTTTCCCCCCGGATCCCGCAACCTTCCGAAGCCGGGAGACCCCTGCGGGCAGGGAAAACCCACAGGGGAAAAACCCGCAGGGAAAAGCGGAACAGAATTCCCAGGGCAGCATCCCGCTGCTCCTGCATCACCTCCAGCCCCGGAACAACCTCCAGCTTTGTCTCTGCGGCGCTCCCAGCGCTTCCCACACCCATTCCCACACCCCGTTCCCGATCCCTGCCTGCTGCTGCACCACATGACAGCGGCTCCCGGCATCCGGCTGCTCTCCGGGCAGCTGGCACCGCTCAAATCCCGCTTTTCCAGGGCCAGGCGGGATTTGGGAGGTGCCAGAGCAATGCTGGAAGGACCCAAGGCTGGGAATCAGCACTGACACCCCCATTCCACAACCCTGGAAGGAGCCAAAGGCTGGGAATCAGCACTGACACCCCCATTCCACAACCCTGGAAGGACCCAAAGGCTGGGAATCAGCACTGACACCCCCATTCCACAACCCTGGAAGGACCCAAAGGCTGGGAATCAGCACTGACACCCCCATTCCATAGCCCTGGAAGGAGCTAAAGATATGGATCAGCACTGACACCCCCTCTACGACCCTGAAAGGACCCAAGGACATGGATCAGCACTGACAGCCCCTCTCCATGGCCCTGGAAGGACCTGAGGTTGGGAATCAGCACTGACAACCCCATTCCATGGCCTTGGATCACCATGGACAATTCCATTCCTCTACCCTGGAAGGACCCGAGGACATGGATCAGCACTGACACTCCCTCTACAACCCTGGAAGGACCTGAGGACATGGATCAGCACTGACACTCCCTCTACAACCCTGGAAGGACCTGAAGACATGGATCACCACTGACCACCCCCATTCCATCACCCTGGAAGGACCCAAGGCCATGGATCAGCCCTGGAAGGTCCTGAGGTTGGGAATCACCACTGACCACCTCCATTCCGTGACCCTGGAAGGACCCAAGGCTGGGAATCACCACTGACACCCCCTCTACAACCCTGAAAGGACCTGAAGACATGGATCACCACTGACCACTCCCATTCCATCACCCTGGAAGGGCCCAAGGCCACGGATCAGCCCCCCAAGACCCCCGGGGAGCCTCGGATGTGCCGTGCCAAAAGCAGCCCTGCCACAGCCACAGCAGCAGCTCCGGGGCCTGGAATTCCATCCCAGCCTTCCCAAAGGTTGTGGCTCGAGCAGGGAAACCAAATCCAGCTGCCAGTCCAGCTCTCCCAGGCCGGCTGGGGAGGAAAAGCGAGCGAGGAACGAGCTCCTGGCAGGGCTCCAGCCCAGTAACCCAACCACCAGCTCCACACCTGGGCCGGGGCTCTTTCCCAACGCTCCTGTTTATTTCCCAGCTGGATTGAGCTCGGTTTCCCAATCCCGAGTCACGCGGGGTCGGGGGAAGGGTGGGGAGCCCCCAACCCCTCCCTCCCCCTCCTTTCACTGCTCCTTTCAAAGCAGACAAAAAGGGAAAATCAGCCCGGAATTACCCCCGGAGCGCTGAAACCCAGCCCGTGCTCCTCCAGGATTGCGACATTCCGGAGCAGGGACAGCTTTTCCCAACAGCCAAACACGCACAACATCCAACCTTCTGCTTGCCGGGAGCTCAAAACCTCCCTTAAAACAGCAAAAAACCACCCAAAACAACCCCTTTTTTTCCTACCTCCTTAGTCAGATCTCCATTCCCAGGCGCTGCCACAGCTCCCAAATCTTCCAGCTCTTCCCCAAATCCCTGCTCAGCTCCGCTCTCCCTCACGCCGCCGCCGTCACCCGCGCTGCCATCCTGCAGCCCGCTCCCAGCGCCGGGCTGGCCTCCGGACACGGATCCTTCGGGATCTCTGTGCACCAACCAGGCACTGACCTCGGTGCTGGGCACCTGGAACCTGTCCAGAGCCCTCACCTGGCTGAGCAAGCGGCGGGCAGTGAAGTAATAGTCCAGCTCGACGCTTTTTGGGTGGATGCCATATCCGTCCAAGGTGTTCCGCAGGTTGTGGAACTGCGTCTGGGTGTAGGCAGAGCTCTGGCCCAGGATGATCTCCCGCAGAGGAGGGAGCTGGGAGTTCAGGTAGGTGTCCACGTCCACGCGGACGCCGATGAGGCTGAGCAGGATGGTGAACTGGATGAGGCCTTCGGTGAAGTATTTCTTCAGAGAGAGCATTTCTGGAGGGGAGGGAAAAAGAAGGGAGAAGCAGGGATGGATGGCAGTAAGGAGGGGGTGGTGGGTGAAGGCTGCACGCAACAGGTTGGGTGGGTTTGGCTTGGCTGCGCCCCATTTTCCAACAGAATCGGGGCAGAGCGAAAAAAACGGGGTAGGAGTTCTTTAAAGAGTGCTCCGAAGGTTTTGAGTTCGACGGGGCTGGGTTTTCCTCGCAAAAAGCAGGGAATTGGTGCACGGAGAAGCGGAGGAAATCAAAGGTTTAAACGGGATAAAAGCTTCGAGAACGCTCAAAAGGCTTTTAGTTCAACAGGGCTGGGTTTTCCTCGGGAAAAAAATCAGGGAATTGGCGCGTGGAGAAATGGAGAAAATCAAAGGTTTAAACCTCGAGAAGCGCGGAACTCTCCCCAGCAGCTCCACCCTCGCCTTCCCTTTTGTTTTTATACCACAGACCACGCGGAGACGCGGAATTCCATGCGACTTACTGTCCGAAAACTCCACATACAGCGACTTCCTCTCTCCCCCCACAGCTCCCCACGCTCCGGGACGGCGTCTGCTCCCTCCAACACCTCCTCCTTCCCCTCTCCGGCTCCTCTTCCTTTCCCTCTTCTGCTCGCGACGCTTTTTGAAGGAGCCTTTTATGAGTCAAAGGTCCCGACCATGGGAAGGTCCAAAGACTCCTCCGCTCCCGGCTGCGATTTCATCAGCAGCTGAAATGTAACCAGAGAGCAAACACGGTAACGCCGAGGCACCACCCTGCACACGGCCCTGCTGCTGCCCAGCGCCTTCCCCACGCGCGGGGCCCCGGGAAAACCGAGGGAATTTCGCTGGAATTGCCCATTTTCCTGCCGCACGCCCGCCTCGGCCGAGTTACCTTCGGCGACAACATTGTCCACGCTTCCCCTGCCCGAGCTATTCTTAGGCTGCTGCGTCAACTTCCCGCTCTCTGAAGGAATCCGGCTCCCTTTCCCTGCTCAGCCGGGCCACGGGTTTTCCATAAAACACCGGGAACGCTCCCGGGCCCGCCCCGCTCCGAGCTCCCCCAGCGCGCCGGGGCGGCTCCCGCTGTGCGGGGAGAAGCGCCCAGGCCCTGAGGGAAGGGCAGGGTGGGGCGGTCCCGAGCCCCGAGGGGGTTTTAGGGGGGGATCCCCGATTTTTGGGGGTCCCCAATGGGGGCCACGTGCGCTCCCCGTTCCCCTTTCCCGGGGGCCCTTTAAGACCCCGCGCGCCCCACGTGACCCCACCCCCCCCCGTGGCCACGTGACCCCGCCCCACCCGCGCGCGCGCTCCCGCGGCCTCGCCGTTCCCCTCAGCGCCGCCCGCCCCGCGCCCTCCCGCGCACGACGCCGCCGCCACCGCCACTACCGCCACCCCCGCGCCTTCCGCCCGCCGTCCCGGACCCTCCGCCACCGTTCCGCCCCCGCCGGTACCCGCCGGGCTCCGCCGCCGCTCCGGCCCCGCCGCCGCCGCCGCCGGCGCCGCTCCCGCTCCCCGCCCCGGCCCAACCGCCCCCCCCGCCCGCCTCGCGCGGCGCCGCCGCCAATCACCGCCCGCCGGAGGGAGGCGGGAGCAGGGAGAGGGCCAATGGGAGGCGGGTGGCCGAGCTTTGCTCCCACCCCCCCGGCGCTGCTTTGATTGGCAGGAGGATCGGCCAATGGGCATGCGGGGAGGTGCGGGCGGCCCTCGCGCTCGGCGCGGCTGAGCCAATGGGAAAGGAGGAGCGCGGCAGCGCGGCCCGCCCCGCTCTGCGGCAGGTTGACAGCGCGCCCGCCCAATGGCGCGCGAAGCCTCCACTGAGTGACAGCGGCACCCACCAATGAGGCGACGCGCAGGAAGCCGCGCGGTTGAGTGGCAGCGGCGCGCACCAATCGCTGCAGGGCGGCGGCACCGCCCCTTTGCTCCGCAGCGGTTGCCATGGTAACGGGCGCCCCGGGCCTTCAGCGGGGTGAGGCCGCCATGGCGGGGCCGCCACCGCCCCGCGGCTCCCCGGTGACCCCGGCGGGGCTCTGAGGAGCCGCACAGCGGCGGGGAGGTGGTTCCGAGGTGGCTCCTCAGCCTTGTTTCCCTCTGGAACATCCCGGGGCCCACCCCGGGCCGCCACAGGCGCTGGGGACGGTGATGCCGGTGAACGTCCCCCGTCCCCGCGGGGCCCCTGAGCCACCTGCAGACACCGGGGAGGGAGATTTAGGGGGTGCTGCCCACCCTGGGTAGGAGATTTGGGGCGCTGCCACCTCGATGGCCCCTGCGGGGACACAGGGACAGCGCCAGCCTCGCCCAGGGCCGATGTTCGGTGGTTTTGGGATGGCCAAAAGGCAAGGGCCGGGTGCCCAAGAATCTCCTCCAGGCCGGGATCTCCTGCTGGATCTGTAGGAAAAGAGGTGGAAAAGCGCTGTTGGCATCAGGCCCTGTCCTTTCCTTCCCCTTCCTGGGTCATCGACCACTAATCCACCCCAAAATCCCATAAGTGACCGCGGAGCAGGGTTCAAACCCGGCACCTCTGAGGTCGTTCACCCCTTCCCACATCGATCCGTGATCCCTGTGGGATTCCTGCCCACCCAAATCCTGCCCAAATCGGTGCCAGCGGGTGGGAGGCACAGGCAGCACCACCCAGATCCTGCTCTTCCCGCAGGTGGGAATCCCAGACACCTCTTCCCTGCCCCAGAAACCCGCCGGGACAAACAGGATGCCAGAGACAATGGTTCATCCAAGGGAAAAGAAAAACAAACAACATGGAAAAATCGCGGCAGGGCGAGGTTGGCCAGGTATTCCCAGGTTTTCCTAGGGTTTTCCAGGCTGTGTGTGCCCCCCCAAAAAACCTGGAGAACCCCAATGTTGAGGGCAGCGATGAGTCCAGGGAGGCAAGGATACAGCCAGGGACACGGGGAGCTGTTTGGGAGGCTGGAATTGCCCGGATCCCAGAGATTTTGGGTCGTGCTTTGGCTCTGCCACGGCTGCTCCCTCTCCCTAATCTCCTCCTGGAAAAGAGCCCATGGAACACCCTCTGGAGCCGGGGTGTGCCCAGCCCACGCCGTGCCACAGCCAGGAATTTCCATGGGCACAGCCCTGCCAGGAGAGGAGCCCCCAAATTCCGGGCTGGCCCTTGGTCCACGGCACCTGGAGCAGGACATTTGGGGGTGTTTTCCACCCTAAACCCTCCTTGGAAAGGATTTTGGGGGTGTTTTCCACCCTAAACCCTCCCTGGGCTGGATTTTGGGGGCGTTTTCCACCCTAAACCCTCCTTGGAAAGGATTTTGGGGGTGTTTTCCACCCTAAACCCTCCTTGGGTTGGATTTCGGGGGTGTTTTCCACCCAGGTCGAAGATTTGTGGGTGTTTTCCACCCCAAAGCCCCCCAGACCTGAATTTTGGGGGTGTTTTCCACCCTAAACCCTCCTTGGGGTTGGATTTTGGGGGTGTTTTCCACCCAAAAAGCCCCCTGGGTTGGATTTCGGGGATGTTGCCCACCCTGGTAGAAGATTTGTGGGTGTTTTCCACCCCAAAGCCCCCCAGACCTGGATTTTGGGGGGTGTTTTCCACCCTAAACCCCCCAGACCTGGATTTTGGGGGTGTTTTCCACCCAACCCCCCCCCCAAAGTTGGAGATTTGGGGCTGTTCCCACCCCCCCCAGGTTTCCCAGTGGGGCCGAATCCCTTCAGGGCTTTATCCTGGCCCTGGTTCCCTGTTCCCTTTTCCATGGGGGTGTCCTGGCAGCCCCCCAAACCCCTCCCTCGACTCCCCGGGGCCGTGGGCAGCTTCCAGCCGGGAATCCGAGCCGGGCTGCCCCTTTCTCAGGTTATTTTTAGTGTCCCCCAGGATTATTTGTGGCCCTGGCCCCGTCCCCGTGGCCACCTCGTGCCGGTGATGGGGGAGGGCACGGACCCCCTTCCCCACTTTTATCCTCCCCCAGGAAAACGCTCCAGCCCCGAAGATTAAAGCGAACGAGGCAAGATTTGGGTGCAGCGGGTGAAAATTCCAGGCTGGGAGAGGTCAGGGAATGGCAGCAGGGGCTGGGATTATTTGGGATGGATCCAGGAGCCCCTTCCCAGCTCTGGGATCTGCCCCCAGCCTTGATAATATCCAGGGCATAATTAGGCACTAATGAAGTTTATCCTTCCTGCTCCTTCCCAGCTGGATCCAACCCAAATCCAACTTTTTCCTGCCCAATCCAGGGTCGGGGTGGAGGATCCCCCGTTCCCTACAGACGCCCCCAAATTTGGGAAACCCAGCCTAAGGACACCCCCCACATTGGGATCAATCCCGTCCTGGGGAACCCCAGCCCTACAGACCCCCACCCCCAAAACCCAGCCCGGGGACCCCCCCCCCACCCCACTTTGGGATCACCCCCTTTTTGGGAACCCCCACCCACCTTGGGATCGCCCCTTTCCCGGGTAACCCCAACACTACAGAGCCCCCCCAGGCTGGCACAGCCTGTCCAGTGCCCTCCACCCCTCCCCGCGACCCCAAAAGCCCCCACGGGACCCCCAAAAGCCCCCACGGGACCCCAAAATCCCTCCCGGGACCCCCAAAATCCCTCCCCGTCCCCCCAACGCCGCGGCCCCAGCGCGGCTCTTTCCCGACGCTCCTTGCGACACCGCGCCTTTATTTGCATAGCCCCGCCCCACACGGCGCATCCACCCCCTTATAAGGTGTGCGACCACGCCCACTCCGTCGTAGCCCCGCCCCCTCCCGCCCCGCCCCGGCGCGCGCATTCGCGGTCCTGCAGCGCCACCTGCCGGCGGCTCGGGGGCAGCGCGCGCGGCCCCGCCCGGAGCGCCCCAAACCGGGACCCCCCCAAACCGGGACCCCCCAAACCGGGACCCCCCCTCTGGGACCCCCCAAACCGGGACCCCCCAAACCGGGACCCCCCCAAACCGGGACCCCCCCCTCTGGGACCCCCCAAACCGGGACCCCCCCAAACCGGGACCCCCCAAACCGGGACCCCCCAAACCGGGACCCCCCCAAACCGGGACCCCCCCCTCTGGGACCCCCCAAACCGGGACCCCCCAAACCGGGACCCCCCCTCTGGGGCCCCCCCAAACCGGCACCCTCCCTCCGGGACCCCCCAAACCGGGACCCCCCCTCTGGGACCCCCCAAACCGGGACCCTCCCTCTGGGACCCCCCCAAACCGGGACCCTCCCTCCGGGACCCCCCAAACCGGGACCCCCCCTCTGGGACCCCCCAAACCGGGACCCTCCCTCCGGGACCCCCCAAACCGGGACCCCCCCTCTGGGACCCCCCAAACCGGGACCCCCCCTCTGGGACCCCCCCTCTGGGACCCCGTCCTGACCCCCCCCAACCCCGGGCCCCTCCTGGGCCCCTCCCCAACCCCGGAACACCTTCTGGGACCCCCAAACCGGGACCCCCCTCCGGGACCCCCCAAATGCCCGGACCCCTCTCTGGGCCCCTCTCCAACCCCAGAACACCCTCCGGGACCCCCCAAATCCCCGGACCCCCCTCTGGGACCCCGTCCCGAGCCTCGCCCCAACCCCGGCTCCCCTTCCGGGACCGGAGCCGCCCCCTCCCCAACCCAGGACCGCCCCCCGGCCCGGGACCCCCCAAAATTCGGCCTGTGACAGTCCCGTCCCCTTTTTGGGGTCCCTACAAGCCTCCCCTTGGGGACCCCCCAGTTCTAGCCACCCCCCCTCAACCACAGGGGCTCCCCTCTCTTGGGACCCCCCCCCCCAACCCCAGTGACCCCTCTGCTATGGGACCCCCCCGGGGTCAGCTGAGTCCTCCCCGGACACCCCAAATTGTGGTGAACCCCCCCCATGCACCCCTTTCCCCACACCCCTCCTTAGTGCCCCCCAAACCCCCTCCCCCAGCCCCTCCTGCGCTCACCCTCACCCCAAAGGTGTCCCCAAAACGCGAGTGACACCCCAAACTCTGCCCCCCCCGCCCTCCCCTCGGACCCCTCCCCCCCTCCCCATCTCTGGGGGGCTTTGGGGGGCGGCCCCCCGGGCAGACATTGATGGATGGGACCCCCTCAGGGCCGGGCGGGGGGCGCAGCTGGCAGAGCTCCCGTGTCCCCCCAGGGAGACCCGCAGATGTCCCCGCAGCTGGGACCACCCCCCCCTCCCCAAAAAAATCTTCCTGTGCCCCCCCAAAAACCTTCCTGTGCCTCCCCCTCCGCCCGGCCCCAAAGCCCCTCCGCGTCCCCTGGGTGTCCCCTGGCCTGGATGTCACCCCCTCCTTGGGTGACAAAGGCTCGCTGGGGCACGGGGTGCCGGGGGGGGAGGGGAGGGGACACACCCTGGGGACACCAAGGTCCCCCCCCATCCCAAAAACCGGCGGCACCCCCAGATGGGGCAGGGCACGAAGCGCACCCCCAAACCCCGCCTGTGCCATCACTGGGGGGCTCTGTGGCCCCGCTGTCCCTCGGGGTGGCGACCTTGGGTCCCCCCTCTTTCCCTCCCTCCCTTCCCGGCCCGGGGCAGCGGAGAACAAAGGGGGGGAGGAGGAGGAGGAGGAGGAGGAGGAGGAGGAGGAGGAGCGCGAAGGCCCCGCGGTGACAGCTGGTGCCCCCCGAGTGACACGGGGACAAAGGCACCGCTGCGGGGACAAAGGGGCCGAGCGTCACCCGCGGGGTGGGGGGCACAGCAAGGATGGGGGACCCCGGCCCCACAACACCTCCCAGCCCCCCCACCCCAACCCCACAGTGATGCCACAGCAGCCCCGAGATTCCCACCCCAAAAATGTGGCGGCCTGAGTGTGAGTGTGTGTGTGTGTGTGTGTGTGTGTCACCCTGTACCCCAAATCCTACCAGAACGGGGGTGCGGCACCCCCAAAGAGTGACCCCCCAAATCCCACGTCACCCCAAAGCCTGGACGACCCCATTTCCACGTCACACCCAAAGCTGGTCACCCCCCCAAAGCTTTGTCACCCCCAAAGCCACGTCCCCCTGTCCTCAGGTCAGCCCTTCCTCCATCCCCACCCCGCCTGGGACCCCAAATCCGCGGGGAGGAGCATGGGGGAGTCTGGGGGTGCAGAGACCGGAGAGAGGAGGACACAGCCAGGCCGGGGGTGGCTTTTTTGGGGTGCCCGTGCTGGGGTCACCCAGTACCGGGGATGGGTGTTTTGGGGTGCCGGGGGGTCACAGAACAAGGGATGAGCGTTTTGGGGTGCCCTTTTTGGGATGTCGGGGAGGCGTGTTTTGGGGTGCGGGGGAGGGGGGGGTCACGGAACAGGGGATGAACATTTTGGGGTGCCGGGGATGGGTGTTTTGGGGTGCCCGTTTCGGGGCATTCACCGCTCCCGGCCTCTCCCGCCAGCCGGGTTCGTGTCGGGCACGGGGGGAGCACGGGAAGAGGAAGGGAAGGAGGAGAGGAAAAGCCCCCGGGGGCTCGGGGGGGACACCGGGGTTGGGGTGCCGAGGGCGGAGCCCCCCCGGGCTGTCCCCGCTGTCGCGGTGATGGATGGCCGGCCGGGAACCTCGGGGGGGCTGCACCCCCTTCCTGAGCCCCGTCCCTCCCCAAAAAACGCCCTGGCTGAGCCTCCCCAGCGCATCACACCCACGGGTTTTGGGGGGGTGAACCCCCCCAAAAATCAGCCCCCGACAATTTTCCCCTTCCCGGTGCCTTGGCTGTTCCTTAATTTCGATTCTCTCCTCATCCAAGGACACCCCAACAGCCGGGACCCCCCCAGATTCGGGATCCCCCCAACACCCGGGACCCCCCAATACCCGGGAGCCCCCCAGATTCGGGATCCACCCGGGACCCCCCAACACCCGGCAGCCCCCCAAATTCGGGATCCCCCCAACAACCGGGACCCCCCCAAGCGGCTCCGGCCGGGCCGTGCTCCGGCCCCACGCTCCCCCCCCGCCCGGAGCTGTCGCCGCCCCGGGTGACACATCGGTCCCCGGGCGCGCCGGGGCAGCTGTCGCGCCCCGTTCCGCGGGGTTTTAACGAGGAAATTTGGAGGCCGTGGAGCAGCTGCAGCGTCTGCCCTCGGGAAAGGGGGGATTTGGGGGGGCTCAAGGGGTGAGCGGGGGGTGCCCCTCTGCTGTCCCCATCCCGCTGGAGACCTTGGTAGCGGCTGCTCGTTCCTAAAAATTGGGCTGAGAGGGGATGGAGCGGGGTGAGGAGGGGGATGTGGAGCACCCTGAGGGGAGAGGGATTGGAGGGGTTCAGGGATGCGAGGAGGGAGGCGGGAAGAGGATGGGGAGGGAGGGAGGGAGGGACAGAGAGATGGAGGGTGCAAGAAAGGATCCAGAGATGGAGGGACGGACAGAGGGATGGACAGAGGGATGCAGGAAAGGAGGGATGGACAGAGGGATGCAGAGATGCAGGAAAAGATGCGAGGATGGAGAGAGGGACACCTGAGGGGCACCAACCCCAAATCCTGACAGCCCCCAAACACGGTGACTCCCGATCCCTCTGGGGGGATGGGAGGGAAGGATGAGCAGAGGGATGGATGGAGGGATGGAGGGATGGATGGATGGATGGATGGATGGATGGATGGATGGATGGATGGATGGATGGATGGATGGAGGGATGGATGGAGGGATGGATGGATGGATGGGGAGCGCACAGGACAGGCAGGGCCGGGTGGCCGCGGGGACATTTGGGGACAGCGCGGGGGCAGCGGGAGGGGGGCACAGAGCCGCCCCCCAGATGGCGGGGCCGGGGGGTGCCCCCGCACCCGCTGCCGGCGTTAATGGAGCGAGCGCGGCTGTCAGGGATGCGATGGCAGCGGGGACGCGGGGACAGGGCCGGGACAGATGGAGGGAGCGTAATTGGTAATTAAATCGCTCCCTGGCAGGTGAGGGGAGCAGCAGCCGGGCCCCCCCCCGGAGGGGCGGAGGGGGGAAAGGGGAGGCGGAGCCGCTCCCCGGCACCAGCACAGCCGGGGGGGGACAACGGGGGGGAGGTGACACCGCCGGGGTCCCCGTCCCCAGCCCTGTCCCATCCCTTTGTCTGCAGCAAACCCAGCCCTGAGCACCCCCCCCCAGGCCGGTGACAGCCGGGGACCCACGCGGGAGCCCCAGATTTTGGGGTGAGGGGGGAGGGCTGGGACTGGAGGTCCCTTCTGTCCCTTCTGTCCTTGTCCCTTCCGCGCACACATCCCCCCGCTCTTTGTCCCGTCCATCCACGTGTCCCTTTGGTCCGTGTCCTCTCTTTCCGTGTCCCCTCCATCCCCACATCCCCCGATCCCAATTCCCCTCCATCCCCACATTCCTTGATCCTAATTCCCCTCCATCCCCACATCCCCCGATCCCAATTCCCCTCCATCCCCCCGATCCCAATTCCCCTCCATCCCCCCGATCCCAATTCCCCTCCATCCCCCCGATCCCAATTCCCCTCCGTCCCCCCGATCCCAATTCCCCTCCATCCCCACATCCCAATTCCCCTCCATCCCCACATCCCAACGGACACGGGGCACGGGCAGGACCGGGGGGGGGGGAAGAGGGTCTGGAACCCCACCGAGCCCCCACCACCCCCCGCCCCCCATCCCGCCGTGCCCCCCACCCGCGGGGAGGGCCGGGGCTGCTCCATCTTCCTGTCAGGATCCCCCGGGAATGCCGGGGATAATGGCAACAGCGGCCGCCGGCCGATATTTCATCCGCGGCATTAATAACGCCCTAACGGAGCCCCAGAAGTGCCCGGGGGGGGGTCACCGGGGCCGGGGGGGGGGTCACCGCTGTTCCCACCCCCTCTATCGCCCCATTGAATTCCCCATCAAAGCCCCCGCGGTGCCCTCTGCCCCTGCCGGGGCCGCCGTGACCCGCGGGGCGGGGCGGGGGTCCCGAGGGGGGGTCAGGGGTCCCGGGAGGGGTCCCGGGGGGAATCAGGGGTCCCGAGGGGGGGGTCGAGCCCCGCGGCGGGGGGGTCAGGCCGGAGGATAAAGGCGCTTTATGGCCCGAGCCCCCCGCCCGCATGCCTTCGCTATGGAGACGACGGGGACGGTGACCCCCGGGCGGTGACCCCCAGACCCCTCCCTCCCCCCGGAGCCACCCCAATCCTCACGGGGGATCCTCCGCGGCTCCCGGCTCCGGGACAGTGCCAGACAGCCGTTAATTAGCCCGTTAATCACTGTTAGCGGGGTTAATGAGCTGTCGCCGCGGCGGCGGTGGCACGGCCACGGGGCACCGAGCGGGGACGGCGACGGGGACAGGGGTGAGGGGGGCGAGAGCTGGAGCCGGGCTGGGACCCCCCCATAGCCCCCCACCCCCATGGGGCCAGCGATCCCACACGGCCCCACGCCTTGCCCGGCGATGGGATCCCCCCCAGAACCAATGGGGTGGAAGCCCCCTGAGCCTCACAGCTGGATCCCATGGGGCCAGGACGCCCCACAGCTGGATCCCATGGGATCAGGAGCCCCACATCGCCCCAAATGGATTCCATGGGGCCAGGAGCCCCCCACAGCTGGATCCCACGGGGCCAGCATCCCCCAAAACCGGATCCCATGGGGTCGGGACCCCCCAGATCCCTGGGAACGGGGCTCTCTGTGCCCCACTCCCTGGGGGGACGGACCCCCAGAGCCGCACCCCCCGCCTCAATAGGACCCCTCAGCCCCACTGGGAACCCCCCGAGCCCTGCGTGGGGCGGTCCCACAGCAGAGTCGGACCAATGAGCGGCTGCCACGTCAGAGGAGGCGGGGCCAGCGCGCGACATCAACCAATGGCCTCTCAGAGGGGGTGTGGCCATTGGATTACGTCACAGGGCACGGCAGCCCCGCCCCAAAGCCGCTCCGGGGCTCCGGCCCAGTTCAGCCCAGTCCGGTCCAGTTCAGCCCAGTCCGGTCCAGTTCAGCCCAGTCCGGCCCAGTTCAGCCCAGTTCAGCCCAGTTCGGCCCGGTTCGACCCAGTCCGGCCCAGTTCAGCTCAGTTCAGCCCAGTTCAGCTCAGTTCAGCCCAGTTCGACCCAGTTCGGCCCAGTTCAGCCCAGTTCAGCCCAGTTCGGCCCAGTTCGGCCCAGTCCGACCCGGTTCAGCCCGGTTCAGCCCAGTTCGGCCCAATTCAGGCCAATTCGGCCCAGTTCGGCCCGGTGCGGCCCAGTTCGGCCCAGTTCGGCCCAGTTCGGCATGGTCCGGCCCGGTGCGGCCCAATTCGACCCGGTCCAGCCCAGTCCGACCCAGTCCGGCCCGGTTCAGCCCGGTGCGGCCCGGTTCGACCCAGTTCAGCCCAGTCCGACCCAGTCCGGCCCAGTTCAGCCCGGTGCGGCCCGGTTCGACCCAGTTCAGCCCAGTCCGACCCAGTCCAACCCAGTCCGGCCCGGTCCGGCCCACTCGGCGACACCGCCAGCCCCACCCGGCCATGGGTCACCCGCTCTGAAATTAAAACCCAACCGCCCCCTCCCAGCACCGGGAGCCCCCCAGCACGGCCACCCCAAGGACCGGCCGTGGGCTTCTGGTGGCCCCGAGGTTCTGGTGGCCCCGAGGTTCTGGTGGCCCCGAGCCCCCCTAGACCTTTTTTGTGTGTGGGGGGGGTTTCTCCACCCCACCTCAACTCCAGCTCGATTTGGGAGGAAAATTTGGGTTTATTCACCACCAGCCCTCAGCCCGCAGCATGGCAGGGGTGGGCAGGGGGTGTGGCAGGGGCAGAAGCCCCCTCTGCCTCTCGGGGCTCACAGGTTGATGCCCATCAGGTTGACCGGCCGGCCCCCATAACGCCTGGAGATGTCGGCCTCGATCTGCAACACACACAGCGAGGGGCTCAGGGCGCCTTGTGGGGTGGGAAGGGGCAAAATCGGGGTACAGGGAGGGTCTTGTGGGGTCTCCAGCCCTCCCTCACCAGTTTCTGGAGCTCCCTGGTCTTCTCCTGCAGCCGCTGCAGTTTGGGCTCCAGGGCCGCCTGCTCGGCCAGCGCCTCGCGGCGCTTCTGGGCCAGCGCGTCCCTCTTGGCCAGCAGCAGCTCGGCCTGGTGCAGTTTCTGCTGCAGCAGCGCCGTCACCCGCTCCACGTACCTGGGGGGACAGCCAGGGACCCTCAGCCACCCTGACATGGCCAGGGCCACCTCAGCTACCCTGACATGGCCAGGGCCACCTCAGCCATCCCGACATGGCCAGGGACAGCCAGGGACCCTCAGCCACCCTGACATGGCCAGGGACAGCCAGGGACCCTCAGCCACCCTGCCATGGCCAGGGACACCTCAGCCACCCTGCCATGGCCAGGGACACCTCAGCCACCCTGACATGGCCAGGGACAGCCAGGGACCCTCAGCCACCCCGACATGGCCAGGGACACCTCAGCCATCCCGACATGGCCAGGGGACAACCAGGGACCCTCAGCCACCCTGACATGGCCACGGGACAGCCAGGGCCACCTCAGCCACCCTGCCATGGCCAGGGGACAACCAGGGCCACCTCAGCCACCCCGACACAGCCAGGGGTCATCCCCACACAGGGACACCTCCCCCTCCAGACCCCCTCCCCCATGGCCACTCCCCAGCGCTGACCCCTCTCCATCCCCTGGGGCTGTTTTGGGGCTGTTTTGGGGTTATTTTAGGGCCTATTTTGGGGCTGTTTTGGGGTTATTTTAGGGCCTATTTTGGGGCTGTTTAGGGGCTGCTTTAGGGCTATTTTAGGGGCTGTTTAGGGAGTGTTCTAGGACTATTTTAGTGTCTGTTTGGGGGCTTTTTTGGGGCACTTTTGGGCACCTGGGCGAAGCGAGGATCATGCAGAGGTGCTGGACGCTGCGGGAGCAGAGCTGGGCCAGCAGCTCCCGGGCCGTGGCCAGCTGGGCCCGCACGCGGTCGCCGCTCTGGCCCTGCAGCACGGCCGGGGCCAGCTGCAGCTGGCTCATGGCCACCACGTCGGCCTCGTCCTCCAGCTCCAGCAGCCGCTGCGCCAGGAACAGCTCCAGCTGTGGGGACGGGGCATGGGGTCACTCAGCCACGGGGTCACTCAGCCCCGGGGTCACTCACCCATGGGGTCACTCACCCATGGGGTCACTCACCCACAGGGTCACTCAGCCCCAGGGCCACCCCGGGGGCAGGGCCAGTGGCCGTCCCCTCGTGCCCACCTCCATCAGCTCGTCGATGAACTGGTTCCGCGTCTCGGGGTTCTCCAGCAGGGTCAGCGCGTCCGAGCCGCAGGCGATCCCCTCGGGGGCTGGGGGTGGGACCCCAAAACCAGCTCAGCATCACCCCAGGGCACCCAAAAACCCCCCCTGGCCAGCACCCAAACCCCACCCTCTGCCCCAATCCCAAATCCCTCTGTGGTGCCCAGGGGCACTGGGCGATGAGGGGGACAGGGATGGGACCCCAAACCCATCTCAGCATCACCCCAGGGTACCTAAAACCCCCCTGGCCAGCACCCAAACCCCACCCTCTGCCCCATTCCCAAATCCCTCTGTGCTGTGGGGATGACGGGGTGAAGGGAGCAAGGATGGGACCCCAAATCCCAGCTCAGCATCACCCCAGGGCACCCCAATCCTGCCCAGCACCCAAATCCCACCCTCTGCCCCAATCCCAAATCCCTCTGTGGTGCCCAGGGGCACTGAGTGATGAGGGGGACAGGGATGGGACCCCAAATCCCTTCCCCAGACCCCTCTGTGGTGTCCAGGGGCACTGGGAAATGGGAATATGGGGGATGGGAGCTGCCTGTCCCCCCTTGGAACCCCCCAGCCCTGCTCACCCTCAGTTCCAGCCTCCACCACCGTGATCGTCCCCTCCTGTCCTTCTCCGTCACCCCAATCGATGCCATCGTCGCCCTGAGGAACAAAGGGTGACACAGGGGGACAAAGGGTGACACAGGGGGACAAAGGGTGACACAGGGGGACATCAGCAGGGATTTGGGGACACAGGGACACCCCTGACCCCGGGTGATGCCACCCACCTGCGGACTGGTGACTGTCCCCTTCTCCCCGTCACCCCAATCGATGCCGTCATCACCCTGAGGAACAAAGGGTGACACAGGGTGACACAGGGTGACAAAGGGTGACACAGGGTGACAAAGGGTGACACAGGGGGGATTTGGGGACACAGGGACACCCCTGACCCCAGGTGATGCCACCCACCTGCGGACTGGACTCCACTGTGATCATCCCCTTCTCCCCGTCACCCCAATTGTCCCCCTGAGGAAAAAAGGGTGACAAAGGGTGACACAGGGTGACACAGGGTGACAAAGGGTGACACAGGGGGGATTTGGGGACACGGGGACACCCCTGACCCCGAGCAATGCCACCCACCTGCGGACTGGACTCCACCGTGATCGTCCCCTTCTCCCCGTCACCCCAATCGATGCCATCATCACCCTGAGGAACAAAGGGTGACACAGGGTGACAGAGGGGAGATTTGGGGACACAGGGACACCCCTGACCCCGAGCAATGCCACCCACCTGCGGACTGGACTCCACCGCGATCCCCCCGTCGATGTCCCCACCCTGAGGCGCCTCCGCCGGGAAATCCCCCCAATCAATCTGTGCAAAAATAACCCCCCCCAAAAAAACCCGCCCATGAGCCACGACCCCAAAACCGCCCAGCAGAGCAATTTAGGGTCTCCGCTGCCCGTCCCCCTCCCTTTCCCTGCCAGGACCCACCGTGTCCTGCTGGGGCGGCTCCTGCGGGGTCCGGCGCAGCTCCGGCCGCTGCACCCGGCGCGGCGGCAGCCCCGTGCGCCACTGGAACACCGTGGTGTTCCCCCTGCGCCCCACAAAGCGCAGCAGCGGGACCACCTCAACCCCGGGGCTGGCGAGGGGACAGCGCTGAGGGGGACACCCCAGCACCGCCGGGCCCGGGGTTTTGGGGCGAGCGGGGGGTGGTTTTGGGGGGGGGGGTATTAGGGCTGGTTTGGGGGGTTTTAGGGGTATAGGAGCTGGTTTGGGGGGTTTAGGGGTATAGGAGATGGTTTGGGGGGGGTTAGGGGTGTTTTGTGTGGATAGGAGCTGGTTTGGGGGGTTTTGGGGTATTGGAGCTGGTTTGGGGGGGGTTTAGGGGTGTTTTGTGTGGATAGGAGCTGTTTTGAGGGGTTTTGGGGTATTGGAGCTGGTTTGGGGGGGGTTTAGGGGTGTTTTGTGTGGATAGGAGCTGGTTTGGGGGGTTTAGGGGTATTGGAGCTGGTTTGGGGGGTTTTAGGGGTATAGGAGCTGGTTTGGGGGGTTTAGGGGTATTGGAGCTGGTTTGGGGGGGTTTAGGGGTGTTTTGTGTGGATAGGAGCTGGTTTGGGGGTTTTAGGGGTATTGGAGCTGGTTTGGGGGGTTTAGGGGTATTGGAGCTGGTTTGGGGGGGGTTTAGGGGTATTGGAGCTGGTTTGGGGGGGGGTTTAGGGGTGTTTTGTGTGGACAGGAGCTGTTTTGGGGGTGTTTTGGTGTATTTTGTGTGGACAGGAGCTGGTTTGGGGGGCTCAGGGGTGTTTTGGGGTGCCAGGGCCGCCCGGGGTCTGTCCCTACCTGTCACACACGAAGGCCACACAGGCCTGGTACAGCTCGATGGCCTCCCCGAGGGCGCTGGCGCCGGCCCCGATGCGGGACAGCAGCGACGGCAGCTCCTGAACCAGCGCCAGCAGCTCCTGGCGCACGTCGGCACCCTGGGGACATCGGGGACACCCTGGGACACCCTGGGACACCCTGGGGACACCCTGGGGACATCGGGGACACCCTGGGACACCCTGGGACACCCTGGGGACATCGGGGACACCCTGGGGACACCCGGGGGACATCGGGGACACTCTGGGGACACCCTGGGGACACCCTGGGGACACCCTGGGACACCCTGGGGACATCGGGGACACCCTGGGGACACCCTGGGGACATCGGGGACACCCTGGGGACACCCTGGGATACCCTGGGGACATCAGGGACACTCCAGTCCCAGTGTGACCCCTCTGGGCAGCTGGGGGGGGCCGGTTTGGGGATTTTGGGGGCTGCTTTAGGGTCAGTTTTGGGGAGCTGTCCTGGGGTTATTTGGGGTTTGTTTGGGGTTATTTTAGGGCTGTTTTAGGGTCTGCTCAGGGCTTATTTTGGGGTCTCTTTGGGGTTATTTTAGGGCTGTTCTGGGCCTGGTTTAGGGTCTCCTTTGGGGTCATTTTATGCCTGTTCTAGGGTCTGCTCAGGGGTTCTTTCAGCCCCGTTTGGGGTTGTTTCACGCCCGTTTGGGGTTCTTTCAGCCCTGTTTGGGGTTCTTTCAGAGCTGGTTTGGGCCTGGTCTAGGCTCTCCTTTGGGGTTATTTTAGGGCCTGCTCAGGGGTTATTTCAGGCCCATTTGGGGTTATTTCAGGCCCATTTGGGGTTATTTTAGGGCTGTTCTGGGCCTGGTTTAGGGTCTCCTTTGGGGTCATTTTATGCCTGTTCTAGGGTCGGCTCAGGGGTTATTTCATGCCCGTTTGGGGTTCTTTTACACCCCTTTGGGGTTATTTCAGCCCCATTTGGGGTTCTTTCAGAGCTGGTTTGGGCCTGTTTTAGGGTCTCCTTTGGGGTTATTTTACGCCCGTTTGGGGTTATTTCAGCCCCGTTTGGGGTTCTTTCAGGCTCGTTTGGGGTTATTTCACGCCCGTTTGGGGTTCTTTCAGAGCTGGTTTGGGCCCGTTTTAGGGTCTCCTTTGGGGTTATTTTAGGGTCTGCTCAGGGGTTATTTTACGCCTGTTTGGGGCTCTTTCAGCCCTGTTTGGGGTTCTTTCAGGCCCGTTTGGGGTTATTTCAGGCCCATTTGGGGTTCTTTCAGAGCTGGTTTGGGCCTGGTCTAGGCTCTCCTTTGGGGTTATTTTAGGGCCTGCTCAGGGGTTATTTCAGGCCCATTTGGGGTTATTTTAGGGCTGTTTTAGGGTCTGCTCAGGGCTTATTTTGGGGTCTCTTTGGGGTTATTTTAGGGCTGTTCTGGGCCTGGTTTAGGGTCTCCTTTGGGGTCATTTTATGCCTGTTCTAGGGTCTGCTCAGGGGTTCTTTCAGCCCCGTTTGGGTTTCTTTCAGCCCCGTTTGGGGTTGTTTCACGCCCGTTTGGGGTTCTTTCAGCCCCATTTGGGGTTCTTTCAGAGCTGGTTTGGGCCTGTTTTAGGGTCTCCTTTGGGGTTATTTTACGCCCGTTTGGGGTTATTTCAGCCCCGTTTGGGGTTCTTTCAGGCTCGTTTGGGGTTATTTCACGCCCGTTTGGGGTTCTTTCAGAGCTGGTTTGGGCCCGTTTTAGGGTCTCCTTTGGGGTTATTTTAGGGTCTGCTCAGGGGTTATTTTACGCCTGTTTGGGGCTCTTTCAGCCCTGTTTGGGGTTCTTTCAGCCCCGTTTGGGGTTCTTTCAGCCCCGTTTGAGGTTCTTTCAGGCCCGTTTCGGGGCCGGCCCATCCCGGCACTCACGGCGATGCTGTACTGCCTGCAGGAGGCCAGGAAGCGCTCCCGGAGCTCGCTGGCCCCGAGCTGGCACTCGTCCTCGCGCCGCGCCAGCTCCTGCTGCGCCTGCTGGCAGCGCCCCAGCTGCCGCCGCAGCGCCGGCACCTCGTAGCCGATGCTGCGCCCCAGGAGGCTCGAGAGCTCGGCTGGGGGGGACAGCGGGGTCACCCCCGGGGCTCCCACACATCCCAGGGCTCTCGTCCCGTTGGGATTTGGCGTTCCCGCAAATCCCGTCCCTTTGCGCCGCTGCTCGGCGGTTGAATTCCCCGTCCCATCCCATCCCATCCATCCCAGCCCATCCATCCCATCCCATCCATCCCATCCCAGCCCATCCCATCCATCCCATCCCATCCATCCCAGCCCATCCATCCCAGCCCATCCCATCCCATCCATCCCATCCATCCCAGCCCATCCATCCCATCCCATCCATCCCATCCCATCCCATCCCATCCATCCCATCCATCCCATCCCATCCCATCCCATCCCATCCCATCCCATCCCATCCCATCCCATCCCATCCCATCCATCCCATCCCATCCATCCCACCCATCCCATCCCATCCATCCCATCCTGTCCATCCCAGCCCATCCCATCCCATCCCATCCATCCCATCCCATCCATCCCATCCCATCCCATCCCATCCATCCCATCCATCCCATCCCATCCCATCCCATCCCATCCCATCCCATCCATCCCATCCCATCCATCCCATCCCATCCCATCCCATCCATCCCATCCCATCCCATCCCATCCCACCCCATCCCAGTTTGCAGGTTGAATTCCCCTTTCCCATCCCAGTTCAGGGACTGAACTCCACCCGCCCAGGGGGTTCTCTGGGACACCTCGGGGCTCCCATCCCACTGGGATTCATCGTTCCCATCCCCACTCCCCATCCCGTACCCAGGTAGGTGTTCTCCTTCTCGTAGAGGGACACGACCTCCTGCCAGTCCTGGGGAGGGACGGGAGCGTGAGCAGGGACGGGAGGAGGAGGAGGAGGAAGGAGGAGAGGAAGAGGAGGATGAAGAAAAAGAGAAGGATGAGGAGGGAGAGAATGAGGTGGAAGAGGAGGAGGGAGGAGGAAGAGGAGGAAGGGAAGAAGAGGAAGAGGGGGATGGAGGAGGAGGAGGAGGAGGGAGATGAGGAGGAAGAGGAGGATGAAGAGGATGAAGAGGATGAAGAGGAAGAGAAGGAACAGGAGGATGAGGAGGAAGGGGAGGAAGGGGATGAGGTGGAAGAGGATGAGGAGGATGGAGGAACAGGAGGATGAAGAGGAAAAGAAGGATGAATAGGAAGAGGAGGAACAGGAGGATGAGGAGGACAAGGAGGGAGGGGAGGGAAGGGGAGAGAGGGGAGAGAGGAGGAGGAAGAGGAGGATGAGGTGGAAGAGGAGGATGAAGAGGAAGAGGAGGAAGAGGAGGAAGAGGAGGCCGCTCCCACCTTCATCCTTTGGGACGAGTAGCGCCCGAAGAGGTTCTTGGTGGAGGCCTCGGTGCCCTTGAGGATCTCCAGGATCCGCAGGCAGTGGAAGTAGTGCAGGTCTGGGGCGGAGCAGGGACGGGGTCACGGCGGGCGGGGGGGCCTGGGAGCCTCTGAGGGACCCCCAGGAGCCTCTGAGGGACCCCCAGGAGCCTCTGAGGGACCCCCAGGAGGTTTTCGGGCATCTCCAGGAGGCTCTGAGGGACCCCCAGGAGGTTCTGAAGGACCCCCAGGAGGTTTTTGGGCATCTCCAGGAGGTTCTGAGGGATCTCCAGGAGGTTCTGAGGGATCTCCAGGAGGCTCTGAGTGATCTCCAGGAGGTTTTTGGGCATCTCCAGGAGGTTCTGAGGGATCTCCAGGAGGCTCTGAGGGATCTCCAGGAGGCTCTGAGGGACCCCCAGGAGGTTCTGAAGGACCCCCAGGAGGTTTTTGGGCATCTCCAGGAGGCTCTGAGGGACCCCCAGGAGGCTCTGAGGGATTCCTAGGAGGTTCTGAGGGATCTCCAGGAGGCTCTGAGTGATCTCCAGGAGGTTTTTGGGCATCTCCAGGAGGCTCTGAGGGATCTCCAGGAGGCTCTGAGGGATTCCCAGGAGGTTCTGAGGGATCTCCAGGAGGTTCTGAGGGATCTCCAGGAGGTTCTGAGGGATCCCCAAGGGGTTCTGAGGGATCTCCAGGAGGCTCTGAGGGATCTCCAGGAGCGTTTTGAGGGATCCCCAAGGGGTTCTGAGGGACCCCCAGGAGGTTCTAGGGCATCTCCTGGAGGTTTTTGGGGGTTCCCAGGGGCTTTTAGGGGATCCCTGGGAAGTTTTGGATCCCTGGGAAGTTTTGAGGGATCCCCAAGAGGTTTTAGGGGCATCTCCAGAAGGTTTTTAGGCATCTCCAGGAGGTTTTTGGGGGTTCCCGGGAGGTTTTAGGGGATCCCTGGGAGATTTTGAGGGATCCCCAAGAGGTTTTAGGGCATCTCCAGAAGGTTTTTGGGGGTTCCTGGCAGACTTTGAGGGATCCCCAGGAGGTTTTGGGGGTGTTTTTGAGCTACCACCACCGAACCTTTGGGAACAGGCGTGACCCCCCCCCCCCCCCCCCCACACACACACACCTCCCAAATCCCAAATCCCAAATCTCCACTCACAGGAGCCCTCCAGCAGCTCTTTGATCTCCGGGTTCTCCGGCATGTCCTGGATGGCCACCTGGAGCCGCTCCCGGACCAGCTGCAGCTGCGCCTGCCAGCGCCGGCTGCAGTGGCGCCGGTCCACGAGCCAGTCTGGGGACACGGGGACAGCGGGGTCATGGGGGGACATGGGGACAGTGGGGTCATGGGGGGACATGGGGTTAGTGGGGTCATGGGGGGACATGGGGACAGTGGGGTCATGGGGGGACATGGGGTTAGTGGGGTCATGGGGGGACATGGGGACAGTGGGGTCATGGGGGGACATGGGGACAGTGGGGTCATGGGGGGACACGGGGACAGTGGGGTCATGGGGGGACATGGGGACAGCGGGGTCATGGGAGGGACATGGGGACAGTGGGGTCATGGGGGGACATGGGGTTAGTGGGGTCACCAGGGGGGACACGGGGACAGCGGGGTCATGGGAGGGACATGGGGTTAGTGGGGTCATGGGGGGGGACATGGGGTTAGTGGGGTCATGGGGGGACATGGGGACAGCGGGGTCATGGGGGGGACATGGGGTTAGTGGGGTCATGGGGGGACATGGGGACAGTGGGGTCATGGGGGGACATGGGGTTAGTGGGGTCATGGGGGGGACATGGGGACAGTGGGGTCATGGGGGGACATGGGGACAGCGGGGTCATGGGGGGACACGGGGACAGCGGGGTCACCGGGGGGGACATGGGGTTAGTGGGGTCATGGGGGACATGGGGACAGTGGGGTCATGGGGGACATGGGGACAGCGGGGTCATGGGGGGACATGGGGACAGTGGGGTCATGGGGGGTCATGGGGACAGTGGGGTCATGGGGGACATGGGGACAGTGGGGTCACCAGGGGGGACATGGGGACAGCGGGGTCATGGGGGACATGGGGTTAGTGGGGTCACCAGGGGGGACATGGGGACAGCGGGGTCATGGGGGGGACATGGGGACAGTGGGGTCATGGGGGGACATGGGGTTAGTGGGGTCATGGGGGGTCATGGGGACAGTGGGGTCATGGGGGACATGGGGACAGTGGGGTCATGGGGGGACATGGGGTTAGTGGGGTCACCAGGGGGGACATGGGGACAGCGGGGTCATGGGGGACATGGGGTTAGTGGGGTCACCAGGGGGGACATGGGGACAGCGGGGTCATGGGGGGGACATGGGGACAGTGGGGTCATGGGGGGACATGGGGTTAGTGGGGTCATGGGGGGGGACATGGGGTTAGTGGGGTCACCAGGGGGGACACGGGGACAGCGGGGTCATGGGGGGTCATGGGGTTAGTGGGGTCATGGGGGGGTCATGGGGACAGTGGGGTCATGGGGGGACACGGTGAGGGGGACACCCCCCGGGACACCCCCCGGGACACGGGGACCCAACCCCGGGAGGAACCCCTGGGATCGGAGGGGAAAGGGGGAGGTTGGAGGGGCCAAATATTGGGATGAATTCCTGGGTCTTTCCGCAAATTCGGAGGGGAAATGAAGGGTCCAACATTGGGATGAATTCCCGATCTTTCTCCAGGTTTGGAGGGGAAAGGGAAGGGTCAAATATTGGGATGAATTCCCGGGTCTTTCCGCAAATCCAGAGGGGGAAAGGAAAGGTCAAATATTGGGATGAATTCCCAGCTTTTCCTCCAAATTCAGAGGGGTAATGAAGGGTCAAATATTGGGATGAATTCCCGGCTTTTTCCCCAAGTCCGGAAGGGAAATGAAGGGTCAAATATTGGGATAAATTCCCAGTTCTGGAGGGGAAAGGGGGAGGTTGGAGGGGCCAAATATTGGGATGAATCCCTGGGTGTTCCCCCCAAATCCGGAGGGGAAAGGGAACAACCAAACACTGGATGAATTCCCGGCCCTTCCCCGGTTTGGAGGGAAGAGCGCGGATGGGGCCGGGGATAACCGGGGATGAATTCCTGGTTCCTTCCCCGGTTTGGAGGGAAGAGGGGAGCCGGGGGAGGCCAAGGACGGGGAGGAGCTCCCGTACCCAGCAGTTTGCTGGTCTGGATGTCGATGGGCACATTCTGGTACTCCTGGGGAGCGACCTGCGGGGAGGACACGGGAGATGCGGACCGGAACCGGCACCGGGACTGGGCCGGGGGTCGGGACCTTCCGCTCCAGCGCCCGGGCCCGGGCTTTGCCCGCTCCCCTGGGCCTGGACCCGCTTCCAGACCCTTCCCCGATGCCGGTCCCGGTCCCGATCCCGGTCCTGGTTCCTTCCCCTTCCCCTCTCCCGGTCCCGCTCCCGCTCCTCACCTGCATCTCTCCCGTCTCCGCCTCTCCACTTCCGCCTTCCCCTCCTCAGCCAATCGCCTGCCTCAGCTCCCGCGCTTCAGCCAATCAAAACGCGCTCCGCCCAAAGGTCCCGCCCTCCCACCAATCAGAAGGCGGGAGCGCCGCGGCAGCGCCACGTGCCGGCATTTCGATTGGCTGGACGGGAAAGGGGCGGGGTCTTCAGGGACCAATCGGAGATGGCGGAGGAGTTCGGGGGTCCCAATCCCGATCCCAGTCCCCAATCCTGATCCCAATCCTGGTTTTAATCCCGGTCCCGGTCTCAATCCCGGCCCCAATCCCGGTCCCAAGGTGCCCCAGCACTGAGCCGGGATGCCCCGGGATCCCCCTCAAGCCGTCCCTCAGGGTCCCGCAGGAGTTCCCGGGATGCTCCCGAGCAGATCCCGATCCCTGCGGGGATCCCCCGTTTCCCCCAGAGCAGATCCCAGACCCCTTGAGAACCACTGGATACCCCAGTACAGAGCCAGGATCCCACTGGGACCCCCAGTTGCTCCCAGAGCAGATCCAAGGACCCTCGGGGACCACTGGACAGAGCCGGAATCCCCCTGGGACCCTCAGCAGCGGTCCCAAAACGGGACCCCAGGTCCCTTGGGGACCCCTGGGAGGGGTCCTGGAGCAGCTCCCAGATCCCTCAGGCACCGATAATCCCCGACAGAACCAGGATCCCTCGGGATCATCCCGCTGGATTAACTTGGGGGAGCAGCTCCGGCCCCCGGGAGCGTCACCGGGGGTCCCGCGGTGTCCCCGCGTCCCTGCGGGGCTGGGAGTCCCCCGTCGGGGACACATCCCGTGGCGACACGGGCACATCCCGGTGACCTCGCGGGGAGCAGCGGGAGCAGGAACCGGTCCGGCAGCCGCGGGTTTCGGCGGATCCCACCGGGAGCCGCAATTCCCTCCGCTCCCGGTGCCCGACCCTCGTGCCCCGGAGCCACCGCGCCCCGAGCGCTGTCACGGCCGGCCCGCGGCGGTGACGGTCACCCAGGGCCACCCAGGGCCACCCAGGGCCACCCAGGGCCACCCGGGGCCACCCGCCCAGGGCTGGCACCGCTCCCCGTCATGAATATTCAGCCGTGCCTGGCCCGGCCCCGCTGTTTGCTCCGGCAGGAGGGGTTTGGGAGCGGGTTCACCTTGACGGGGACAGCGGCAGGTGAGCGGCACCTGCCCGCGCTGCCCCGCGGGACACCCCCGGGACACCCCCGGGATCCCCCCCGGGACCCCCGGGCGCGGCAGGAGCAGGTACCGGGATGGGGTGTCCGTGCTGCGGATGGGATGTGGCAACCCCGGGGACACTCTGGCGACACGGCCGGGGATGGTCCCGCCTGGCTCTGGCACTCCGGGGGGGGAGGGGGCGTGGGGGGACACAGGGGCCACCAGCGAGGTGGTGGCCGCAGTCTCTGTGTCCTTGTCCCCCTGTGCCAGAGGGAAAAGAGGGTTTAACCCCCCCAAAGAGGTGCGGGAGGCGACATCGGGGAGGGGTGGCTGGTGGCGGAGCGCAACGGGGACACGGGGCTGGGCTGGAGCCCGGGATGGGGACACGGGGCTGGGCTGGAGCCCGGGACGGGGACAGGGAGCTGGGCTGGGCACCGGGATGGGGACACGAAGCTGTGCTGGAGCCCCGGGATGGGGACACGGGGCTGGGCTGGGCACCGGGATGGGGACACGAGGCTGTGCTGGAGCCCGGGATGGGGACAGGGAGCTGGGCTGGGCACCGGGATGGGGACACGGAGCTGGGCTGGAGCCCGGGATGGGGACACGAAGCTGTGCTGGAGCCCCGGGATGGGGACACGGGGCTGGGCTGGGCACCGGGATGGGGACACGAGGCTGTGCTGGAGCCCGGGATGGGGACACGGGGCTGGGCTGGAGCCCGGGACGGGGACAGGGAGCTGGGCTGGAGCCCGGGATGGGGACAGGGAGCTGGGCTGGAGCCCGGGATGGGGACACGGGGCTGGGCTGGGCCCCGGGATGGGACAGGGCGCTGGGAATCCTCTCCGTGCCCGCGGCCAGGGAAGCGCTCGGCTCGGGAGCCGCCTGCTCTGGGTTCCTGCCCTGGAGCCACGGTCGGCTCCGGAGCCTTCCCGGAACCTTCCCGGAACCTTCCCAGGCTCCTCCAGCGCTCCCTCCCGGCGCCACCGGGGCCAGGCGAGCCCCGAGCCCGGGGTGCGGCAGGCGGGGACCCCCCGGCAGCGCTCCCGGCGCCTCCCCGGTCCCACCTGCGCCCCAGTTCCTGTTCCTGTTTGCTCACCGGGCTCCCTCCCTCCCTGCCCGCTGCACGTGGCCGATAAGGGCAGCTCCCGGCGCTGCCAGCAGCCTTTTCCAGGCGCTCCGGAATTCCCGAGCCCTGGAAAATCCCCTCCTGGTCCCCGCGGGGCGCTCCCCGGGGATCGCGCCCCGATGGGAAGGAAGCACCGCATCCTTCATCCATCGCCGCCAGCTCCGGGATGGCAGCCCCGGGGAGGGCTGAGGGAACTCCAGGAGGGAATACGATCCCCGAATCCCGTTCCAGGATGGCCGACGGGCACGGCTGGTGGAAGCTGACGTTCCTGCGGAAGCGCCAGGCAGCGCCCACGGTGCTGTACGAGAGCCCCGACGGCCACGCGGCCCCGGGAGGAGGGGACAGCGCGGACGGGACCGGCCCGGAGGGGCCCCCCGGCTTCGCCGCCCGCCTGGAGAAGATCGTGGACAAGAGCACCAAGGGCAAACACGTCAAGGTCTCGCACTCCGGGCGCTTCAAGGAGAAGAAGAAAGTGAGGGCGACGCTGGCCGAGCATCCCAACCTGTGCGGGGCCGGCGAGCGCGAGGAGAAGTGACCCGGCTCGATGTCACCCCCCCGGGGATGCCGGTCCGGGGGGCTGCAGGAGGAGAGAGGACTCGGGATGGAGTTTATCCGAGGGAAAATCCAGGACCCGACAGGACTGACCCCGGGGCAGAGCGGGGCGCCGAGCCGGGCGCTGCCCGTCCCTCCCGCTCCCCAGCGCTGACTGGTTCGTACTGGGATGAGGATGAGGACACTCCCCGCACCGCCCGCCCGGCTCTGCCCCGATCCCGATCCCCTCCTCCCGTCACTCTTCGGGGCCGAGCTCCCGCTCGTGTCCCAGTCCCGAGGGGCTGCGGAGCCGCCGGTGCCGCGTCCTTGCCGAGTCACCTCCGAGCGGGGATGCGACTCTTCCCTGTCCCCAGGGAACGACCCTGCGGGATAAATCCCCCCACGGGGACCGCGGAGGGCTCCCAGGAGGAGCCGCGTTCCCCAGGGAATCGCTCCCTGCTGCTGGAAGCGGGGAGCCGACGCCGGGGGTCGGGATGTTGGAAGCCCTCGCGCCCGCTGCTAATTAACTGTGGTTAATAAACCGAGCCTGAGGCAGCTCCGGGAGAGCTCCGCGGATCCCTGGATCCAGCCTGGAAGGGTGGGAAGGCTCCGGATCCCTCCGGGACGCGGGTGGGGGCGGTGCCATGGCGGGGAATCCCTGACCCGGTGAAGGACGAGGAAGCGGCGGCGGCTCCGGGAGAGCTCCGCGGATCCCTAAACCCGGCCTGGAAGGCTGGGAAAGCTCTGGATCCTTCTGGGATCTCTCTGGGAGCCTGGGCATCCCGGGGAATCCCTGACCCCCTGGAAAAGGGGACACGCGGGGGTGGCCGGAGCCCGGGGTGCCCTCCCAGCTCCTGACCCTGCGGATGGGGAACACGCGGGGCTGGAAGCAGGGGCAGCTCCAGAGATTTCTCTCCGAATTCCTGGCAGGGTGGGAAAGCTCTGGATCCCTCTGGGAATCTCTCTGGGATCCTGGGCATCCCGGGGAATCCCTGACCCCACGGAAAAGGGGACGCGCGGGGGTGGCCGGAACCCGGGGTGCCCTCCCAGCGCCGCAGGGTGCGGCTGTTCCTGAACTCCGCAGCTCCAGCCCCTTCCCGGCTCCGACAAAAGCCGGAGGGTGCCAAGAGCCCGAGCCCAGCCCCGGTTTCCCGGCACGGGGCCGGTGCCAGGGCCCCCCTCCCCCTCGGTCCCCGCCCTCGGCTCTGTTTGCTCCCAGCCCGTTCCTTGTCCCGCTGGAATCCCGGGATCCTGTCCCAGCAGGAAGCCCTCGGTCCATGAACCCCCCTCACCCTGGAATTTGGGCTCCCGGTGCCCGCACGGGTGGGAGCCCCGGCTGTGCCCCTTCCTGCGACATCGCCCTGTCCCCTCCCGTCCCTCCCTGGCGGCTCTTCCCAAGGGACGGGCACAGCCGGGAGGCTCCAGAGCCACTGAGGGGGCTGTGACAGTGGCACAGAGGGTGGCACAGCCCCGTGGCCACCGGCCCTCCGTGCCAGGGCTGCCCTGCCACCACCCAGGGTGGGACAGCCAGCCCTTGGCACGACCCTGTCCCGGGACGGCAAACACGGAACCGGCGCGGTTTTTAGGGATTGGTTTCACTCAGGGCCGGGATTCCCGGCAGCTCCGAGCTCCAGCTGCCCCGGCAGAGCCCGGCCCCGCCTGGGTAAATATTAACCCGGTATTAACCCAAACCCTTCACGCCTTCACATAAATCCCGATTTATTTCTTCCAGGCTTGGACAAGCAGCTGGAGGAGGGGACAGGGTGAGGGCTGGGGTGTCACGGCCCTGGGACAGGCCCACGACAGGAGCGACGCGTTATTGAAGTTCATTAAACAACAGCAATAATGAACCGGGCATCGAGCACATTCCACAGCTCCACACAAAACATGGAAAAACAGAGGCGGCGACAGCAGCAGGACAGCGACAGGGGGAAGGGGGTCACCGGGGTCACAACCGGACCCTGCACAATCATTAACACGATTAATTAACCACCGGCAGCGCCGGCAGCGGTCGCGGATGGATTTGGGGACACAGCGGGGGCAGGCGGAGCTCTGAACTCATTTCCCAGCGCACCGCCAGGGCCGGGCCGGGGGTGGCCGCAGCACGGGTGACATTCCCGAGCAGCGCCGGGCTCAGGGCGAGAAGCGCTCGTAGACCCAGTCGCCGTGTGCCCGGTGGGTCATGGCCCCGAGCGGCGCCGCGCGGTCCCGCAGCCGCCGGAACACGATCCGGTCGTGCAGCCGGTTGCTTTGGCCCTGCCAGAACTCCACCACCTCCGGCTCCACGATGTACGCGCCCCTGCAAGGGACACGCGGGGCTCAGGGCGGGGGTTCACGGCGGGGGTTTTGGGGGGGGTTCAGCCCCCGCGCTCACCAATAGTCCGGCTTGGGCACCGGCGTGTCGCGGTACCGCTCCTCCAGCTCGGCGTTCCTCTTCCTCAGGTACTGCGGGGTCGGGAAGGGAGGAAGGGGAGGGTGAGCGGGGCAGCCGTGGGCTGCTCCCGGAGGGAAAGGGCCGGGCTCACCTCGCGGTCCGGGATGACGGAGCTCTGCCGGCTGACCAGGGCGCCGATCTGGTTGCCCTTGGGGCGGGAGTGGAAGTAGCGCTCGGATTCCTCCTCCGGCAGCCGCTTCACCGAGCCCTCGATCCGCACCTGGGCCAGGGACCCAAAGCTCCGAAGGGGCTCCCGAGCACGGAACCGCGCCCATTCCCTGCCTTTTTCCACGCAAAACTCAGGGATCACATCGCTGGTGGCGATCACCATCCCCTGGGCTCTGGTCAGTGGTGCCAAAGGGGCTCCCGAGCATGGAAGTGCCCCATTCCCTGACTTTTCCACGCCAAAAATGCAGGGATCACATCCCTGGTGGAGATCACCATCCTCGAGGATCTCGCCAGTGGTGCCAAAGGGGTTCCCGAGCTCAGAACCACCCCATTCCCTGCCTTTTCCACCCAAAATTCAACGATCACATCCCTGCTGGGAACCACCATCCCCTGGGCTCTGGTCAGTGGTGCCAAAGAGGTTCCCGAGCTCAGAACCACCCCATTCCCTGCCTTTTCCACCCAAAATTCAGGGATCACATCCCTGCTGGGGACCACCATCCCCCGGGCTCTGCCCTGTGGCTCCAAAGGTGCTCCCGTGCACGGAGCAACCCCATTCCTTGCCTTTTCCACCCAAAAACCGCAGCCACCCCCCACCCTGTCTCAACCCAGGGCCCATCCCAGTGTGACCCCCAGCCCCAAATTCCCACCCGGAGCGGGAGCAGCCCCTGCCCGACCCCATTCCCAGGATCCGGCCGTGCTCCCGGGGGACCCCTCCTCACCTGCCGGCAGAGGGGCTCCCAGTAGAAGACGAGGGAAGCGAAGGGATTGGAATCCTGGGGGGCAGAGGAGGGAGCTGTCAACTTCAGGAAGCTCCCAGCTTCAGGAATCCGGGATTCGCCCCCCAAAACCCCCCCTCCCCAGCCCTCACCAGCTCCTTCCCCTTCCTGCTCTCGTAGTTGGTGAAGAAGCGGAACCCGTCCTGCCCGAACCCTTTCAGCAGCACCATCCGGGCCGAGGGCTTCCCGTCCCTGTGTGGGGTCAGCGGGGTGAGGACGGCACCCAGGGCACCCCTGTGACCACCCTGCGACCCCTCTGTGTCACCTAGTGCAGGTGGCCAAGCACATGGCGTTGACCTCGCCGATGTCCGGGCAGTCCAGGGCCTCCTGGAACCAGGCTCGGAATTGCTCGATGGGGTCAAGGGAGGCCAAGTGCTGCTCCTCGAAGGCCTGGGGACACGGGGGACACTGTAAGGGGGGGACCCGGGGCTTTGGGGACACTTGGGGGGGGTCACACCGCACTCAGGGGCACGGCCAGCACAGGGGACGGGGTGGGCACAGCATTGGGGGTGCCGCGAGTGGAAGGAGGGGGGAACCCCAGGTGTTGGGGACAGGCTGGGGGGGCCATCCCGGGTCTTGGGGTCACCCCAGGTCTTGGGGACAGCTTAGGACGGGGATCACCCCAATTTCAACGCCGTCACCACCACAAAGAGAAGCCATCCTGGGTCCAAGGTCACTCTCAGCACATGGAGGGAGATCCTGTAGGTTTTGGAGGGGGGGACACCCCAGTTCCGAGGGGACAACGAGCACTGGGTGGGGGGAGGGGGGGGGGGTCACGCCAGGCCTTGGGGACCCCCTCAGGGTGGGGACACCCCGGTTCTACGGTCACTGCCAGCACCGCGGCGGGGGTACCCTCACGGAACGGGAGGGTTCCCCGAGCCTTGGGGACATCCTGAGGGGGGTCCCCGAGTTTTGGGGACACGCTGGGAAGCGGCCGCGTGGGAGGTTACCCTGGCTGGGGGGGGCACCCTCGGGAACGGGGGGGGCAGGGGGGGTTCTCCGGGCCTTGGGGACAGCCTGGGGGCTCCCCCCGTGCCAGCACCCCCCGGGTCCCCCCGTCCCACCTCGGTGTCCCCCCGGTAGCTCTTCCGCAGGTCCCCCAGCTCCATCGCGGCCGAGCGGAGCCCCCACCATGCCGGGGGCGTGGCTAAACGCGGCCACGCCTCCTCCGCGACAGCCAATAGGAAACGGCGGAGCGCGCGCGCCTCTGGGAGAGCTGGAAGCTCATTGGAGGAGGAGGAAGGGGCGGGACGAAGAAACCCGGAAGTGGTATGAGGGTACAAACAGGTACGTGGGGGGCTCTTAAAGGGGCAGCGGCCCCGGGGAGGGGGAGACGGGGAGTTGGGGACATCGGGGACAAGAAGGGGACGCTGGGGACACAGAGGGACACCTGGACTTGGTGCCACTGGGCACAGGGAGGGTGGGAAGGGGGGAGCTGGGTCGGGGAGGGCGGGATTGTGACAAGGGGCAGGTGGGGGGGACAGGGAAGGTGGGGATGGGACATTTGGGCCAGGTGGTGACAAGGGACAGAGAGATGTGGGGACACGGGGATTTGGGGACACGGGGGTTTGGGGACACGGGGGTTTGGGGACAGTGAGCACGGGGAAGGTGGGGATGGGATATTTAGGTTTGGGGGCATTGTGACAAGGGACTGGGAGATGGTGGACACAGGGATTTGGGGACACGGGGATTTGGGGACACAGGGATTTGGGGACACAGGGATTTGGGGACACAGGGCACAGGGAAGACAGGGATGGGTATGTGGCCCTGAGGGATGCTGGGACAAGGGACGGGGATTTGGGGACACGAGGATTTGGGGACAGTGAGCACAGGGTAGACAGGGATGGGATATTTAGGTTTGGGGGGATTGTGACAAGGGACTGGGAGATGGGGGACACAGGGATTTGGGGACACGGGGATTTGGGGACAGTAAGCACAGGGAAGGTGGGGATGGGATATTTGGGCCTGGGGGGATTGTGATAAGGGACTGGGAGACGGGGGACACGGGGATTTGGGGACACGGGGATTTGGGGACAGTGAGCACAGGGTAGACAGGGATGGGATATGTGGCCCTGAGGGGTGCTGGGACAAGGGACGGGGATTTGGGGACACGGGGATTTGGGGACATGGGGCACAGGGCAGACCAGGGATGGGACATGTGGCCCTGAGGGGTGCTGGGACAAGGGACGGGGATTTGGGGACAATCCCAGGCTCCAGACCCAGCAGCTCATTAGGAACAGAGCCGATGGCAGTGGCAGAGCAGCAAATTTCCCACAAATAACCCCATTCCCAGCGGTTTTGGGGATTCCCACCAACAAATCCCAGCGTTCCACCCTCGGCTCTTCCCCCCGGCTGCATCCACGATATTCCCAGGAAAAGAGAGGGAAAAGGAGCCCGGATTTGCCTCTGGGGACTAAATTTATTTAGCAAGGAAAAGCTCCCGGCTGCCTCCGGGTACAGCTCAGAAAACTGGGAACAGATCCATCACATAATCCAGGGAAACGCCCTCGGGGGCGGGCACAACTCAAAAATAAAGTGGATTTGTTTAATTTAAAAGCTCCAAAGCAATATAATCTATGATACAATGTACACTGTACACGGGGAAAGGGGGGAGGAGGAGGAAGGAAGGGGAGGGATCCACACACGGGGGGGGGAAAAAAAAAAAACAAACCAACAAAACGGGGATGAAAGCCCAAAATTCCGCCAAAAAAAAAAAAAAAAAAAGGAAAATAAAGAAAAAAAAAGAAAGAAAGAAAAAAAAAAAAGAAAAAAAAGGGGGGAAAACGCTGACGTTGCTGGGAAATAAAAATTGGGAGGGGGAAATAAAAATTGGGAGGGAGAAATAAAAATTGGGAGGGAGAAATAAAAATTGGGAGGGAGAAATAAAAATTGGGAGGGGGAGGGGATGGATTTGCCAAGAGAGGGGGAAAAAAAAAAAAAGAAAAAAAGAAAAAGAGTTTTAGGGGGAGGAAATCCAGGGGATTAAATAGATTTAAAAAAGCACTCATGATCCACAGGGTGGGGATGTGGGAGAGGGGGAGCGTAAGGCAACGATCTCCATAGAAAAAAAGGGATTTTCCAAAGGGAATATAGATATTTATAGCTATTTATAGACTTTAAATATATAAAGTAGGAATGTGCTGTGGAGCCTCTCCCGGGTGTCCCCTCCGTGCCCGTGGCTCCTGCCCCACATCCTGGGGCACTCTGGGGAGAAGGAGGGGGGGAACAGCTCTGGGCCACCCCCTGACCCCCTGTAGGGCTGCAGGGAGGGGTCAGCCCCACACCCCTTTTATTTTTTGGGGTGCTCAGGGGATGCTGGGGACATCCCCAGGGGGTCCCCGCTCGGGAGTGCCGTGGATCCGGGATCCGGGGTGTTGGGATTGGAGGTGGGGAGGTGCTGGGGGGGGGGTTTGAAGGGCAGCTCCAGGCCCATCATGGTCCCCCCGCTGTCCCCTACAAGTTCTTGGTGACCAGGTGGGTTTTATAGTGCTTGGTGAGGTGGTCGGAGCGCATGAAGCGTTTCTGGCACTGGGCGCACTCGAAGCGTTTGTCACCTGTGGGGAGAGGGGAACGCTCAGGGGGTGGCACTTGGGGGGGGAAAGGTTTGGGACACCCCCTCTGTGCCTGTGACAGGACACCTCTGTCACCGGGATAACCCCCAGAGCAGCAGAGATTCCCTAAAATCCTCCGACACCCCTAAAATCTTCCTGCACTCCCTCCCAGTATCTCAAACCCCAAGATCATCTGGGGTCCAGGATCATCCCAGTGCTGCCCTGTGGCTCTTGGGGTGCTGGTGACACCCCCAGGAAAGGTCCCCGTTAATCCCTGCCACCCCTTTGCAGGACACCTCTGTCACCGGGATAACCCCCAGAGCAGCAGAGATTCCCTAAAATCCTCCGACACCCCCAAAATCTTCCTGCACTCCCTCCCAATATCTCAAACCCCAAGATCATCTGGGGTCCAGGATCATCCCACAGCGCTCTGCTGTGGCTCTTGGGGTGCTGGTGACACCCCCAGAGCAGCAGAGATTCCCTAAAATCCTCCGACACCCCCAAAATCTTCCTGCACTCCCTCCCAATATCTCAAACCCCAAGATCATCTGGGGTCCAGGATCATCCCAGTGCTGCCCTGTGGCTCTCGAAGCGTTTGTCACCTGTGGGGACGCTCAAGGGGTGGCACTTGGGGGGGAAAGTTTGGGACACCCCCCCCATGCCTGTGTTGTCCCAAACTGCCAGTGTCACCCCAATCCCCACGCCAGGTGTGTCCCCTGTGCTTTTGTAGGATATCTCTGTCACTGGGATAACCCCAAACCAAGCAGGAACGCCCCCAAAATCTTCCTAACCCATTTCCCCCCTGGGAATTTGGGGAGAACGTGCCCAGGATCATCCCACAGCGCTCTGCTGTGGCTCTTGGGGTGCTGGTGACACCCCCAGGAAAGGTCCCCGTTAATCCCTGCCACCCCTTTGCAGGACACCTCTGTCACCGGGATAACCCCCAGAGCAGCAGAGATTCCCTAAAATCCTCCGACACCCCCAAAATCTTCCTGCACTCCCTCCCAGTATCTCAAACCCCAAGATATCTGGGGTCCAGGATCATCCCACAGCGCTCTGCTGTGGCTCTTGGGGTGCTGGTGACACCCCCAGAGCAGCAGAGATTCCCTAAAATCCTCCGACACCCCCAAAATCTTCCTGCACTCCCTCCCAGTATCTCAAACCCCAAGATCATCTGGGGTCCAGGATCATCCCAGTGCTGCCCTGTGGCTCTCGAAGCGTTTGTCATCTGTGGGGACGCTCAAGGGGTGGCACTTGGGGGGCAAAGTTTGGGACACCCCCCCCATGCCTGTGTTGTCCCAAACCGCCAGTGTCACCCCAATCCCCACGCCAGGTGTGTCCCCTGTGCTTTTGTAGGGTATCTCTGTCACTGGGATAACCCCAAACCAAGCAGGAACGCCCCCAAAATCTTCCTAACCCATTTCCCCTCATGGAATTTGGGGAGAACGTGCCCAGGATCATCCCACAGCGCTCTGCTGTGGCTCTTGGGGTGCTGGTGACACCCCCAGGAAAGGTCCCCGTTAATCCCTGCCACCCCTTTGCAGGACACCTCTGTCACCGGGATAACCCCCAGAGCAGCAGAGATTCCCTAAAATCCTCCGACACCCCCAAAATCTTCCTGCACTCCCTCCCAATATCTCAAACCCCAAGATATCTGGGGTCCAGGATCATCCCAGTGCTGCCCTGTGGCTCTCGAAGCGTTTGTCACCTGTGGGGACGCTCAAGGGGTGGCACTTGGGGGGGAAAGTTTGGGACACCCCCCCCGTGCCTGTGTTGTCCCAAACTGCCAGTGTCACCCCAATCCCCACGCCAGGTGTGTCCCCTGTGCTTTTGTAGGGTATCTCTGTCACTGGGATAACCCCAAACCAAGCAGGAACGCCCCCAAAATCTTCCTAACCCATTTCCCCCCTGGGAATTTGGGGAGAACGTGCCCAGGATCATCCCACAGCGCTCTGCTGTGGCTCTTGGGGTGCTGGTGACACCCCCAGAGCAGCAGAGATTCCCTAAAATCCTCCAACACCCCCAAAATCTTCCTGCACTCCCTCCCAATATCTCAAACCCCAAGATCATCTGGGGTCCAGGATCATCCCAGTGCTGCCCTGTGGCTCTTGGGGTGCTGGTGACACCCCCAGGACAGGTCCCCTTTAATGCCCCTGTCCCATTCCTGTGACACCTCTGTCACGCCCATCATTGGGACAACCCAAAAGCAGCAGAGACCCCTCCCCCAAAATCTTCCAGTCCCCCCTAAAAAACTCCAACCACAAACACAACTTGGGGTGTCCCACCCTCCCAGTGCTCCGGGGAGGGATTTGGGGCGGGATTTGGGGTGAATTCTTCGGAAAACGGGACCCCCCAGCAGCCCCCAGACCTGTGTGAGTGACTGGGGTGGGATTTGGGGCGGGATTTGGGGTGAATTCCTCAGGAAAGGCCCCCTAGCAGCCCCCAGACCTGTGTGAGTGAGTGGGGCGGGATTTGGAGCAGGATTTGGGGCGGGATTTGGGGTGAATTCTTCGGAAAACGGGACCCCCCCAGCAGCCCCCAGACCTGTGTGAGTGACTGGGGTGGGATTTGGGGTGGGATTTGGGGTTGGATTTGGGGCAGGATTTGGGGTGAATTCCTCAGCAAAGGCCCCCCCAGCACCCCCCAGACCTGTGTGAGTGACCGGGGTGGGATTTGGGGCGGGATTTGGGGCAGGATTTGGGGTGAATTCCTCAGGAAAGGCCCCCCCAGCAGCCCCCAGACCTGTGTGGGTGAGTGGGGTGGGATCTGGGGCGGGATTTGGGGTGAATTCCTCAGGAAAGGAGACCCCAGACCTGTGTGAGTGACTGGGGTGGGATTTGGGGTGGGATTTGGGGTGAATTCCTCAGGAAAGGAGCCCCCAGACCTGTGTGAGTGACTGGGGTGGGATTTGGGGCAGGATTTGGGGTGAATTCCTCAGGAAAGGAGCCCCCAGACCTGTGTGAGTGACCGGGATGGGATTTGGGGTGGGATTTGGGGCGGGATTTGGGGCGGGATTTGGGGTGAATTCCTCAGCAAAGGCCCCCCAGCAGCTCCCAGACCTATGTGAGTGACTGGGGTGGGATTTGGGGCGGGATTTGGGACGGGATTTGGGGCAGGATTTGGGGTGAATTCCTCAGCAAAGGCCCCCCAGCAGCTCCCAGACCTATGTGAGTGACTGGGGTGGGATTTGGGGCGGGATTTGGGACGGGATTTAGGGCAGAATTTGGGGTGAATTCCTCAGGAAAGGCCCCCTAGCAGCCCCCAGACCTGTGTGAGTGAGTGGGGCGGGATTTGGGGCAGGATTTGGGGCGGGATTTGGGGTGAATTCTTCGGAAAACGGGACCCCCCCAGCAGCCCCCAGACCTGTGTGAGTGAGCGGGGCGGGATTTGGGGTGGGATTTGGGGTGGGATTTGGGGCAGGATTTTGGGGTGAATTCCTCAGCAAAGGCCCCCCCAGCACCCCCCAGACCTGTGTGGGTGACCGGGGTGGGATTTGGGGCGGGATTTGGGGTGAATTCCTCAGGAAAGGAGTCCCCAGACCTGTGTGAGTGACTGGGGTGGGATTTGGGGTGGGATTTGGGGTGAATTCCTCAGGAAAGGAGCCCCCAGACCTGTGTGAGTGACTGGGGTGGGATTTGGGGCAGGATTTGGGGCAGGATTTGGGGTGAATTCCTCAGGAAAGGCCCCCCAGCAGACCCCAGACCTGTGTGGGTGAGTGGGGCGGGATCTGGGGCGGGATTTGGGGTGAATTCCTCAGGAAAGGAGCCCCCAGACCTGTGTGAGTGACTGGGGTGGGATTTGGGGTGGGATTTGGGGTGAATTTCTCAGGAAAGGAGTCCCCAGACCTGTGTGAGTGACTGGGGTGGGATTTGGGGCGGGATTTGGGGTGAATTCCTCAGCAAAGGCCCCCCCAGCACCCCCCAGACCTGTGTGAGTGACCGGGGCGGGATTTGGGGTGGGATTTGGGGCAGGATTTGTGGTGAATTCCTCAGGAAAGGCCCCCCCAGCAGCCCCCAGACCTGTGTGGGTGCGCGCGTGCCGCTGCAGCTCGTCGGAGCGCGTGAAGCGCTTGCCGCAGAACACCCAGTTGCACACGAAGGGCCGCTCGCCCGTGTGCAGCCGCACGTGCGCCCGCAGCAGCGACGTCTTGCGGAACGTCCGGCCGCACTCCGGGATGTGGCAGATGTGCTTCTTCTTCCCGGGATCGCCCGGCCTGCGCAGGGAAAGGATCACGGGATGGATCGGGTCGGGAAGGAGGTTTGAGATCATCGAGTCCAATCTGGGAGCTGAGATGTTCTCAGCAAGCCCAGCACCGGGTGCCACGTGCAGGTTTTGTTCAAGCCTTCCAGGGATGGTGGCTGTGTCCATCCCTGGGCAGATTCAGTGTGGAATTCCTTTCTGATGTCTGACCTAACCTTCCCCTGGCAGCACAGCTCGAGGCTGTGTCCTCTCATCCTGTCGCTGTTCCCTGGGAGAAGAGACCAAACCCCGCCTGGCTGGGAGTTGTGGAGTGACCAGCTCACTCCAGAGCCTCCTTTTCTCCAGGCTGAACAACCTCAGCTCCCTCAGCTGTTCCTCACAGGGTTTGTGCTCCAGACCCCTCACCAGCCTTGTTGGACTTCTCTGGACACTCTCCAGCCTCTCAATGTACCTTCCTGAATTGGGGGGCCCAGAACTGGACACAGCACTCGAGGTGCAGCCCAGTACAGGGGAAGAATGACCTCCCTGACCCTGCTGGCCACTCCATTCCTCATCCAGACCAGGAGCCACTGCCCTTTTTGGCTCATGTTGGTTGTCCACCAGTACCCCCAGCTCCCTTTCTGCCTGGGTTATCCCGGGAGAGGCAGATGCAGCTCCGAACTCACCGCTTCTCGCCGTCCTTGCAGTTGGGGCAGGTGCAGGCCATCCTCCTCCTCTTCTCCCCGGGCTGGATGTCCCCGGACAGCGCCTGCTCCATCTGCAGCTGGATCTGGGTGGGGCTCAGCCCGCTGATGGTCACGTTGTTGCCGGACACGTTCTGCACCGTCAGCTGCTGCTGGCCTGGGGAGGGAAAAGTGGGATCAGGATCCATCCACGCTCCTCCCAGCGGACCCTAAATTTGTCCCCGCTTCCAGCCCTGCATGCAGCACAGCCCCCTTTGCCCCGTGCTGCTCCCGGTAAGTCCCTTTTTTCTGAATATACTGTGCGGTTTTTCAAAGTTTTCGGTTTTCGACCCTTTTGGGGGGCGGGGAAAAAAAGGATCAAAGAGGAAACAAAAAAGAAACTTTGAAAAAACGTGCAATATATTGAGCAAAAAAACGGGACTTACCCCGCAGCCTAAGGGCCGCTCCAGGCTCGGGCGTCCCTGGCAGCCGTGACGGGGGCTGGAAAGAAGAAGACGGGGTCAGCGTCAGCAAGCGGGATGGGGACTGGGAATGGGATCGGGGTGGGATCGCTGCTCCCAGGGCAGCAGGGAGGAGAAGGAGGAGGAGGAGGAGGAGGAGAAGGAGGAGGAGGAGGAGAAGGAGAAGAACAAGTGGGATTTCCAGCAGAGCAGCGAAGGCAGCAGGGAGGGAGCGCAGGCGAAGAGCGAGGGATCCGCCGGGAAGGCAGCGCGGAGCCGAGGGACGTGGCAGCTCCGGAGGAGGTGGGAACGTCCTGGCTGAGCCCTGGCCCGGCTCATCACACCCGTGGGCAGCAGGTCCTACTGGTCCCCTCCACATCTGCCCCTGGAATCTCCAATTAAATCCACCCCCCCCCCCCCATCCCCGGGAAAGGCGATCCCGGGAGAACGGCGGAGCGGGAAACCGCGCCGGGATGGGATTTGTGCTGACGCCGCTCGGAGCCAGGAAAGGAGGAGCAGATTGCCACTGGCAAAGGCAGCTGCTGGAGCAGAAACCGCGGCAGGCAGCAGGTCTGGCTGGATCAGGAGGGAGATAAAACTCCCCGCAGACACGGCTCCCTCCCCTCGGCTCCTCGGGAAAGGGCTGGCGGCGGAATGGGGGCCAGGGCGGCTGCAGGGACGTGGCTTTCTTGGGATCGGGAGCACCGGGGTGGTGCCCGGCTGGTTTTGGGATTAAGGAAGATGCCTGGAGTGAGGGGGTCACTGCCTGGGAATGGTGATCCCTGGCCATGGAGCTGCAAGAACGGAGCTGTGTGTGTGAAGGTGCCTGTGCCGGGTTTGGGAACTCGGGAGAGTTCCTTGTTCCCAGGGGATGCAGGGAGATGTTCCAGCCCCAGGATGGGGGGATCTGGAATGGGATCCATGGCAGGGGTGGCTGCAGAAGGGACAACTGTGTCCCTCTGCTCAGCTGGGCTCCAATTCTCTGGGGAAAAAACCACCTCAAGGATTTGGGAACAGAGCTGACGAGGCGACAGAGCCGAGCTGAGCTCCCGGGAAACCTCAGACGCTTCCCGCAGCTGTGTCCCTGCTATGCACAGCCTGCCAGGATACGCCCGGAATCACCCAAAGAACACCTTGGCAAACACTCCCAGCTTCCTGGAGCCACCACAGAAGGTGCTGACACCTCCTCCACAACCACACTCCCCCCTCGGCGCCACGAGGGATCCCATCCCACCCTCAGGAGCCTCGGGGAGCTGCTCACCGACCCCATCCCCGGCCCCCAACTCCCGCCCGGTGCCACCCACCTCCGGTGTTGGTGATGGTGACGGGGACGCCCTGCACCTGCACGCCGTTGATGTTGATGGTCTGCATGGCCTGGGCAGCTGCTGCCAGCTGTGCCGCGTTCAGGCTCAGGATGCCCCCGGCCGGGGCGATCTTGGGCAGCGGCCGCTCCTTGCGCGGGGCCGGTTTGCGGCCGCCGGGGCCGGGGCTGCGGGACACGGGGCTGCCGCAGGACGTCCCCGACGATGGAGCCATGGCCATGGAGGAGGCCTCCTGGAGCAGCACGGTCTGCAGCTCGCCTGAGGGGGTCTTGAAGTAGACCTGGAGGAGAGGAAGAGGGGTGGGATCCACCCGCACAGCCCAGGAATTGCGGGGATGGTTTGGGTCGGGATGGAGCTTAAAGATGGGCTCGTTTCAACTTGCACGGGATGGTTTTTGTTGTCCCAGGTGGCTCCAGCCTGGGCTTGGACACTTCCAGGTTCTCTGGGAATTCCATCCCAGCCCCTCCCCACCCTCACAGGGAAGTGAATGTGGACCTTTGTGGCCCTCCTGGAGAAAGGAGAAAGGGCCTGGCTTTTGCTCAAGGCCACACAAAGACACCAACCCCTCTCCCAGCACCCGTCATTTCCCAGGAACTCCCCAGCAGGCTGGCTCATCCCAACCCCAACACTGGGCAGGTTTCAGGGACACCAGAGCCCCTCCAGGCCCTATAAAAGCAGGATGGCCAGGCTGGGAGAGCTCCCAAATCCCTGCAGAGGGAACAGCTCCAGCAGCTGGTGCTCCCAACCACCAGAGAACCCACCCAGCAACGCCTAAACCCGACCCCAAACCGGGAACACCTCACAAACCCTTCCAGCTCCTAAATCCTGGGAGTAACACTCAGACCAACCAGCAGAGACAGATCCCCCCCCCCCAAAACCCCAAACAGGCGATACCTGGGTGGGAGTGGGCTCGGCTGCCTGGATCTGGAAGTTCTGCGAGGATTTCTGGGGCACGGTGGGCAGCGTGGCCGAGGCGGCCTGCACCACGCGCAGCGCCTGCTGCGGGATCTGCACCACCTGCGACTCCTGCTTGGGCTGCACCACCTGCACCTGCTGCACCACGGCCGGCTGCCCCGAGCCCGGGCTCTGCACGATCAGCAGGTTGTTGCCAGCCTGGATGATGTTCTCCGCCGTGGTCTCGATCAGCACCGTCTCCACCTGCTCGGTCACGGCCACGGCGGCCGGCTGGGTGGGGGACATGGCCTTTTTCCGAGGCTTTTTGCTGGGTTTGGAAGGGCTGTCCGTGAGGAGCTGGGCCTGGCCGCCCGTCTCGGGGCTCACCAGGTTGTTGACGGGCAAGGTCAAGGTGACGTTGCTGGCCCCGGGCAGTTTGACCACGCCGCCGCCCGTGCCCGATGCCGCCGCCGCCGCTTTCTGCGCCGGGGCCGGTTTGATGGGCACGGGCTTGTGCGAGGAAGAGGAAGGCGTGAGGATGGCCTGGTTGGTGCCTGGGATGATCTGGATCTGGTTGGGCTGCACCTGGATGGTCTGAGGCGTGCCAGGCTGCAGCTGTGGCACCGCCTGGTACTGGATGTTGGAGGAGGACGAGGACGAGGACGAGGAGCGCGAGCCTTTGTTGAGCACGGCCGGGTTCTGGATGGCGAAAACCAGCTGCCCGCCGGGGTAGGAGGTGCCCACCTGGGAGCCCTGGATCTGGAAGAGGTTCCCTTTGGAGGACAGGATGCCGATGCTGTTCTTGGCCGAGCCCAGGGGCAGCGGGGCGGGTTTGATGGGCACCAGTTTGCGAGGGGTGGGCTGCGGAGGGGCCGGCGGCGTCACGGCGGCTTCCACGGCGGGGGGACCGATCTTGCTACATGTGGCTGCCAGCAGGGCCAGGGGAGAGGGCTGGGAGTCCTGGGGAGACAGGGAAATCAGTGCCAAGCACCCGCAGGAACCAGCCCGTGCTAACGAGACGCCCCTGATTAAGGGAGCTGCTTAATTACCCACGTGTGCCTTTACGGGATCGCAGAATTGCAGGATCGCTGTGGTTGGAAAGGATCTTTGAGATCATCCAGTCCCACCTGGGTGACACTTTGTCACTGGGTGCCACGTCCAGCCTGTCCTTAAACGCCTCCAGGTGACCTCACCACACCCCTGAGCAGCCCATCCCAAACCAACCAATTCCTAAATTTTCCTCTGATGAAATCCCTGCCCACGTCCAGCACCCCACTGCCTTTAGCAGTGGTGACATTGGGATGGTGACAACCTTTAAATCCCATTCCTGGGTCCTTAAAACCACCACGAGGCTGTGGATATCCTGGAAACCTCCTGGGATTCACCCCCTGGAACATCACAGACAGCTCGAATCCCAAACCCACCCCGAGGTACACGAGAGACCCTCAGGGAAAACACAGGGAGGAGCAACAAACACCGGGATCAGCACTGGGAATGAGCCCCCGGAGTGGCTCCAGGGCCTGTCCTGCTGTCCTGGCTCCTCCTGCATCCCGGGAAAAACTCCTGAGGACGGGCTGGACTCACCTGGGCGGCGGAGGCGGCCGGCTGCAGGTATTCACTGGGGCTGACGGCGGCAGTGGCTGCCATGCTGTCCCTCGAGCTGTGGGGACAGGGAGCGGGCAGGGATCAGCCCAGCAGCTCCTCGGGGAGCCCAGCCCGAGGCTCTGATCCCAAGGGATTCCCCTGGGATCTCCCGAAATCATCCCACCTCACCCACACTTTCAGAGGGGCGACGGAACCGCCCCCGGCGCGTCCCCTTCTCCCCCCGCTTTGGCCTTCGTTTGCTTCCCAGAGGGAAATCCCAGCGAGTGCTCCCGGATCTCCCTCGTTTTCCTGCAACCCAGCACAGCCCTGGCTTGAAGGAGCAGCCCCTCAAAAGTGACAGAGCCCCCCCAGCTTCGAAGCGGGTGCGCCCGGCGAGCCGAAATCTTCCTGTTTCCAGCCGGAAATCTTCCCATTCCCAGCCTGAAACCTTCCCAGTCTGAAACCTTCCCATTCCCAGCCTGAAATCTTCCCATTCCCAGCCTGAAACCTTCCCAGCCTTAAATCTTCCCATTCCAGCCTGAAACCTTCCCATTCCAGCCTGAAACCTTCCCATTCCAGCCTGAAACCTTCCCATTCCCAGCTTTAAATCTTCCCATTCCAGCCTGAAACCTTCCCATTCCCAGCTTTAAATCTTCCCATTCCAGCCTGAAACCTTCCCATTCCAGCCTGAAACCTTCCCATTCCCAGCTTTAAATCTTCCCATTCCAGCCTGAAACCTTCCTGTTTCTAGCCCAAAATCTTCCGAGCCTGAAATCTTCCCATTCCAGCCTGAAATCTTCCCATTTCCAGCCTGAAACCTTCCCATTCCAGCCTGAAACTTTCCCATTCCCAGCCCGAAACATTCCCATCCCAGCCCAAAATCTTCCCATTCCAGCCTAAAACCTTCCCATTTCCAGCCTGAAACCTTCCTGTTTCTAGCCCAAAATCTTCCCAGCCTGAAATCTTCCCACTCCCAGCCTGAAATCTTCCCATTCCCAGCCCAAAATCTTCCCATTCCAGCGTGAAACTTTCCCATTCCAGCCTGAAACCTTCCAGTTTCCAGCTTTAAATCTTCCCATTCCAGCCTGAAATCTTCCCATTTCCAGCCTGAAACCATCCTGTTTCTAGCCCAAAATCTTCCCAGCCCAAAATCTTCCCATTCCAGCCCAAAATCTTCCCATTCCAGCCTGAAACTTTCCCATTCCCAGCCCGAAACATTCCCATCCCAGCCCAAAATCTTCCCAGCCTGAAATCTTCCCATTTCCAGCCTGAAACCTTCCTGTTTCCAGCCCAAAATCTTCCCATTCCCAGGCTGAAATCTTCCCAGCCTGAAACCTTCCCATTCCCAGCCTGAAATTATCCCAGTTCCAGCCTGAAACCTTCCCATTCCAGCCTGAAACTTTCCCATTCCCAGCCCGAAACGTTCCCATCCCAGCCCAAAATCTTCCCATTCCAGCCTGAAATCTTCCCATTTCCAGCCTGAAACCTCCCTGTTTCAAGCCCAAAATCTTCCCAGCCTGAAATCTTCCCATTCCCAGCCTGAAACCTTCCTGTTTCTAGCCCAAAATCTTCCCAGCCTGAAACCTTCCCATTCCAGCCCAAAATCTTCCCATTCCCAGCCTGAAACCTTCCTGTTTCCAGCCCAAAATCTTCCCATTCCCAGGCTGAAATCTTCCCAGCCTGAAACCTTCCCATTTCCAGCCTGAAATTATCCCATTTCCAGCCTGAAACCTTCCTGTTTCCATCCCAAAATCTTCCCAGCCTGAAACTTTCCCATTCCCAGCCCGAAAACTTCCCATTCCAAGCCCTGCTGCCTGTTTTTCCAACTTTGGGAATTAAAAGGAATTCAGGGCAAGATTTGTGGCTTTGAACAGTTTCTTTTTAAGGGTTTAAGCCGGGGGGGGGGGGACAAAAAAAAAAAAAGACTCCTAAATCCTCACGATTTGCTCCGTGTTTTCTTCTGGATTTGGAGACAAATTTCCTTTGGCAAGTTTCCCTGGCCACTCCATCAGATTTCCCTGGATAAGCACGGGCTGGCTGAGGGTGACAGGGACAGCCCCGACCCCAAAGGCCCTTCCTGGGAGCAGCCAGGATGTGGGGAAAAAAGGGGAAAACGAGGAATTTCCTTCGTTTTGAAGCTGCCAGGACCTTTAAACCGGGAGAGAATTCCTCCAGGAGATGGAGGAGCAGCCAAATCTCCCGCAAAACCCCAGGTGAGACCTCTTGGATAGCCCGGGATAACGGGATATGGGGAGTTTTTCCTCAAACTGAGCCACTGAGAGGTGGAAAAACCGGGAAAAGTGACAAAGTGGGAACAGCTCCAGCTCCAAATCCTTGGGAAGAGGCAGGTGGGAGTCGCGGGCGCCTTGGAAAAGGGCACCCATTCCCTTGGGATGTGCCCAGGGCTGGCCCGGGATAAACGGGAATGTTCTTCCCGGGATTTTGTGCGGCTGCTTCCATGGGAATTAGAGCTGAGGATTAACAGCCCCGGCTGCGAATCGGAGCAGGGCTGAGCCCGCCAGGGAGGAGGCAGATCCCGGGAAAAATCCCATTATCCCGGAAAAATAAATGGGGATTTGACCAAGGGAAGCCCGGGGTGATCCCTCCGTGTGTTTCCCACCCGTGGTGGGAGCTCGGGTGAAGCAGAGTGCCCTAAAATCCATGGAAAACTCCCAAAAAAAAAAAAAAAACCAAACCAAACCCCTCGGGATTAACAAAACCTCCCCCAAGAGGAGCAGCTCCATTTGTTTTTCCAGGGAAAACGAACATTCCAAGCCTAAAGGGGCTCAAGCACCCGCGGATTTCCATATCAACAGCAGGAAATCGGCAAAGCCTCGGGATAATCCCGGCCGGGATTCACAGAGGGATTGGGTTCAAACCCGCTCCGGGGCTCGCCAGAACCCACTCTGGGGTTTGTTGGGGTTTGTTTTTTTTTTTTTTTTTGAAATTCCCGGTGTTTTGAGGGATAAAGAGGAAAAGCAGCTGAAATCCAGGGAGCTGGGAGCACGGGAAGGAGCAGCCTCCGGGATGAAAGAGTGGGAATCAAAGCGGATCTTGGGGAACCCTCGAGGAGGGAAACTTCCAGCAGCAGCACAGCGTCGTGCTGGGGCTGGACACGCTCAGGAATCGGGGAGAAGGCCGCGTGTTTGTCCCCCTGATGCACCCCAAAACCCGGGATGGGTCCTGCCGCTGCCCAAAGCCCATCAGGGGAAGGAATCCCACCAGGGAAATGAATCCCACAAAGGGAAAACAGCCCCAAATCCCACCAGGGAAACGAATCCCACCAAGGAAATTCGGGAACCATCCCAAATCCCACCAGGGAAATGAATCCCGCCAGGGAAATTCGGGAACCATCCCAAATCCCACCAGGGAAATTCGGGAACCACCCCAAACCCCACCAGGGAAACGAATCCCACCAGGGAAATTCGGGAACCATCCCGAATCCCACCAGGGAAATGAATCCCACCAGGGAAATTCGGGAACCATCCCAAATCCCACCAGGGAAATGAATCCCACCAGGGAAATTTGGGAACCATCCTGAATCCCATCAGGGAAATTTGGGAACCATCCTGAATCCCACCAGGGAAACGCATCCCACCAGGGAAATTCGGGAACCATCCCAAATCCCACCAGGGAAACGAATCCCACCAGGGAAATTCGGGAACCATCCCAAATCCCACCAGGGAAATTCGGGAACCATCCCGAATCCCACCAGGGAAATGAATCCCACCAGGGAAATTCGGGAACCATCCTGAATCCCACCAGGGAAATTCGGGAACCATCCCAAATCCCACCAGGGAAACGAATCCCACCAGGGAAATTCGGGAACCATCCCGAATCCCGCCAGGGAAATTTGGGAACCATCCCGAATCCCACCAGGGGAATTCGGGAACCATCCCAAACTCCACCGCGGCAACAGCTCCCCCAAAGGGAACCAGCCCGAATCCCTCTCCAAATCCCACAAAATCCCCATCCCCAACTCCCCCTCCCCGCGTCCCCAGCCCCGCCACCCCCCCCAAAAAAAACCCTAAAACCGGGGCGGCTCCCGCAGACCCCGACCCGGACCCCACGTGTGGGGGGGCGCCGGGCCCACCCCGCCCCCGCTGCCCCGGGACCCCCCGAGCACCCCGGGAGGCCCCCCCAGAACTGACCCCGCCACCTCCGGACCGGGATGAGGCGAGAATCCCCGGGGACCCCCCCTCACATCACACCCCGGGCCCCCCCCCCGGCCCCTCCGGGCGGTCCCGGGAGAGGCGGGTCCGAAAGGCCGGGCCCGCCCCCGACCGGGCCCCGGCGCCGGAAGCGCCGCCCGCCCGCCGGGCGCTGGGGGAGGGCGGGCCGGGGAGGCCGCAGGTCGCTCCCCGCCCCCGGCGGCCCCGGCGTGGCCGCGCCCCGGCCCCGCTCCCCCTGCACTGACCGGCCGGGGGCGGCGGCGGCTCCGACCCGCTCACGGCGCCATCTTCCTCCGCCGGGCACCGCCCTGCTGCGCCCGCCCCGCGAGGGGTTCTCGGCCAATCGCCGGCCGGCTTGTCGGCGTGCTGACCAATGGGCGGCGAGATGGTGGAACGGCGGCCAATCCGCGGCGGGATGGTGGGTTATGGGCAGCTGCTCCGAGCAATAGGGCTCGGGATGGGGGGGCCGCTCGGCCAATGGGCGCGGAGCGCCGAGGTGACGGACGGCGACCGAGAGCCAATAGCAGGGTGGATTTTTGATTGACAACACAACCGGCCAATGGACGCGAGCCCAGCCTGTGCCCATCGGCTGTTTGATTGACAGGCCTTCGGGGGGAAGGACTTCCTCGTGGGCGGGACCCGCCCAAAACACGGATTTTTATTGGTCAGCCGATTTTGATTGACAGATTGACGAGGCAATGGAATGGGCGAGGAGGACGAGCCGCGCTTGTGATTGGCCGAGGGGGGTCTGAGCAGTTGAAGCCGGATGACGTCAGCGGCGTCCCCCCCGCGGGTGGGGAGTCCCGGGGATCCCCCTCTCCCCCCCCCCCCATTAAAGGCTCCTCGGGGCACCCCGGGGTGGTCAGTGAGGAGCATTTGGGGGGGGGTCCGGGTGTGATGTCACCCAACGGGGGCTCCCGAAGGACCCCAACACCCCCGGAGCGGGGGCACAGCGGGGTTCCCGTCCCCCTGCAGAGCTCGGGGTGCTCAGAGGAGCTGGGGGTCCCCACAGCCCCCTCACAGAGCTGGGGTGCTGGGGGAGCTCGGGGTGCTCGGAGGGTTTGGGGTCCCCGGTTCTCTTGTAGGGTTCGGGGTGCTCAGAGGGGTTCCCGGTCCCCTTTCAGAGGTTGGGGTGCTCGGGGGGTTCTGGAGGGGTTTTGGGGGTGCTCACTCCCCTGGCAGTGCTCAGGGTGCCAGGAGAGATTAGGGATGCCCAGTCCCCGTGCGGATTTTGGGGTGCTCGGGAGGGCTCGGGTTCACAAAGACCGGGGCGTTCCGGGGGTTCAGGGCTCTCGGCGGGATGTGGGGGTGCCCAGCTCCCTTCTACGAGGGGCTCGGGGTTCTCTGAGAGGATGGGGGTCCCCATTCCCCTTGCCGAGGTTCGGGGGGGGGGCGGCTCAGGCTCCGTGGCGGGTTTTGGGGCGTTCCAGCTGCCAGAAGTGACGGCGATCCCCGACCCCTTTGCAGAGCTCGGGGGGTGCCCAAAGCGGACGGGGACCCCCAACCCCTCACCAAGATCGGGGTGCTCGGGTGGAGGAGGTCCCAGGGGGAGTCGGGGGTCGCCGCCGCCGCCGCCACCACCGGGGGTCCCGCCACCACCGGGGGTCCCGCCCCCACCCCGCGCCCCCCCGGAGGTGCCAGCCCCGGGGTGCCCAGCTGGCTCCAGCCCCCACGGGACCAGCAGCTCCCACTGGAGCCAAATAATTGCTCGGTGCTTTGTTGTGCCGTGTCTGTGGCCGCGGGGCCTCCATTTGTGGGAACCTGCTGTGGCGAGAGCCTCCCTTTAATTACCGCCCTCCCCGCGCTCCGGTTACTCATCACCGCCTGGCACCGGCGCCCCGACCCCCGCCCCGACACCCCAAAAGCCACGCGGGGGTCCCGCCGGGGTGCCGGAGCCCTCCGGAGCCACCCCGGCACCCCCCGGGTCCCTCCCGCCCCTGGGGCGCTGCAGGTGGAAGGGGCGGGGGTGGGGTTGGGTGGCCCGGAGGGGTCCCCGGGGCTTGGGGACACTCGGGGACATCCCCAGGGACACCGCGGCTCCGGCCAAGCTCGTAAAAGCCGCGGGAAGCAGCGCGGACGCGGGCGTTGGGTCTCTGTGCCGGGGACACGGGGACAGCCACGTGTGGGACGTGGCCGCGGCTCGGTGGCACCTGGCCCGGACCCCGATTCTGTCCCTGCGCCCCGGGGCGGGACCCCGGAGCTGGCGGGGGACATCCCAAATGGCATCGTCACCTCCTAGGGGCGGCACCCCGCGCTGGGGACCCTGCGACATCAGCCCGGGCTGGCGGGGGGACATCCCAAATGGCATCGCCACCCGGGGTGCGGACCCCCGGCGGCGACCCCACAAGTGCGGCCCAGGCTGCCAGGGGACATCGCACGTGGCACTGCCACCCTCCAGGGAGGGGACACCGGCTGGGGACCCCGAGCGGGGCTGTCCCCGCGGGCTCCGCCGAGGCTGGCACGGAGGGAGGGGCCAGGGTGACCCCCGGAGCCCCCCGGGTGGGCAGCGGGAGGCTCCGCTCCGGCCGGTCCCGCCCCGGCTGAAGGGACAAGTCCCGGCCTGTCGCTCCCTGCCTCAGTTTCCCCGGGCGGGAGTGACGCCGGCGCGGGCGCGATCCGTGTCACCGTGCCCGGGAAAGGGACATCGCCACCGTCCTGGAGGTGACACTGCTGCGCAGGGAGGGGGGACAGGGATGCGCTGGTTGGCACGGCGTGGCTGGGATGGGGACACGGGGACACACAGCACGCTCAGGCTGCACCGGGAGGTCCCGGAGGACCCAGAGGAGCCGGAGCGGTGACACGGAGCGAGGACACGCCATGCCTGCAGTCCCCCTGCCCGCTGTCCCCAAGCCCCCCGTGCCCACGCTCGGCCACGGGAACTGCGGCTCCTCCCCCGTCCCCGTCCCTCAGCGTCCCCAGCCCCGTGTCCCTGTCCCCAGTGCAGCCGGGTCCCATCCCCGGGGCACCCATGTCGCCTTCTCCCGGTGCCGCTGCCCCCAGCGCAGCTGCGTGTCCCTGTCCCCATGCCCGGTGCATCCCCGCGTCCCCGTTTCCCGTCCGTGTGCCCCATCCCCGGTGCAGCCCCGTGTCCCCGTCCCCAGTGCATCCACCTTTCCCAATTCCCTCTGCACCCGTGTCCCCATTCCCGCTGCAGCCCCGTGTCCCGTCTCTGGTGCAGTGTCCCTGTCCCCAAAGCACCCGCGTGTCCCAATTCCCATCCAGGTGTCCCATTCCCACCACATCCGTGTGTCCCATTCTCAGCGCAGCCGTGTCCCCACGTGCCCAGTTCAGCCCAGTGTCCGTGTCCGTGTCCCTGTCCCCTTCCCCACGTCCCCGTCCCCGCTGCCTCCACGTGCCCCGTGCCGGGCGGGCGCTGCCGGGCGCTCCCCACCCCGTGCCGGGCAGGTTTCCCCAGGCCGTGACTGACAGCCGGGCCGGTTGGGCGCAGATACGGCAGCGAGATTAGCACGGGACTAATTAAAACTCAAATTAAAAATCGCATTTAACCCTCCACCGAGCTGCCAGCTCCGTCGCCGCGTCGCAGAGGTCGAGTCCCGACAGTAATTCCTGCTCCCGCTGAGGAAACGCTGCCTCCGGGCACGCCGTGACCTGGCGCACGCTGCGGGCAGGGGAATCCCGTCGCGATAATCCCGATAGGTATCTCTGCCAGGCTGGCAGGTGGCCCTGTCCTCGGGGAGCAGGTGGGCAGCCCCTTGCCAGCTGTCCCCCAGGGCATGCTGGCTGGCACGGGGCTCGGCCGTTGTCCCCGTGCTGGCCCAGCTTGGGCACAGGCAGGGGGTCGTGTCCCACCATTTATTGTGACATCCCCGTGGGGCTGTGACCACCTCGCAGGGGCTGTGACCACCTCGTGGGGACCTTTACACCCCCCCCCCAGGACTGCGCCCACCCCACAGGGCTGTGACCACGCAGTGCCACCACCATCCCTTCCTCACCTGGCATCGTCCCCACCGCGCCACCTCCAAGAGTCTCGGGGTCCCCCCCGGGCTCCCACCAGTTCAACGTCACCCCAGCGTCACCCCCTCGGGGCCGTCTGGGCGTGGGGCCCCCCAAAACCCCCGGGGAGCTCCGTCTGTCCCCGTCTGAGGCCCCGCGGGCACCCCCGGGGTGTCCCCCCGGGACGGGGCGACCCAGACGGCGCAGTCCTGCGGCACCCGCGGCAGAGCTCCCTCGGGGACCCCTCCGGGACACCCCGACTGCGTGATCAGCACCCACCCGCGTGGGAGGGCGCACACGGATGTGCTCGGGGCCAGGGATGAGCTCAGACACGCGGTGTGACACCCGCTGCGCACACAGCGGCGGGGACACGCTCCTGTCCCACTCCCCTCTCCGATTTCTTGTATGGCCCAGGAGGAAATCGCCGGCCTTTCCGGAGCCAGGAGCGTTTGAAGTGCTCGGCCACAGGGCTGGGAGGAGGCTTGGGATGTCCCTTTGTCCCCCAGCATCGTCTTGGGGCCTGAGGGGACATCGCTGTGCCTCTGTTCCTCCATCCGCGTGGTACTGAGGGGGCCGGGAGGTGACTGTCCTGCTCCATCCCTCTGTCCTGCTCCATCCCTCTGTCCTGCTCCGTCCCTCTGTCCTGCTCCGTCCCTTCATCCCCCACCCCGATTTCCCCTGGGGCCAGCGCTGTCCCCAGCCCCCAGTGCTGTAGGGCTGCGCCTCCCCAGCCCGGTCCTGCCCTTGTCCCCCTCCCTGTCACCCACCAGGGCACAGCGACGGCCGTGTCCCCTCCGGGCCAGGCTGTGCCCAGCTCTGGGGACACCTCTGGCGAGTGGGGGGGACACCCCGAGGTCCCGCTGCAGTTTTGGACCCCTCCTGTCCCCACCGCAAACCCACCAGTCCCTCCTCGGTCCCTCGCCGGAGCTCCCTGATCACTCGGAGGGATTGGAGGCATTTGCCTCTTGCCTTATAATTTATGCAAATGAGCTCTGTAATAAGCTGTAATTTCAAGGCACTGGCTCGGGGTTTCAGACACTCGGTGGCGAGAGGAGATCCCCCCTGGAATGCGCCGGGATTCCCTTCCCATGCGTGGTCCCAGCTCTGCTTAAGGGGGATCCCCAGACACCCCAAATCCTGGTCCCCCCGTCCCCCCAGTCCTCCCAGTCCCCCCAGTCCTGTGCCACTGCCTCATCCCAGCAGGATCCCTGCCCAGGATCGGTGTTTTGGGATGGGTCTGGAGGGTCCCAGTGGGGTTTTGGGGGCCGGTGCTGGCAGGATGAGGCGGTCAGGGCCTTCCCAAATCCTCATCCTTGTCCCCACGGTGTTCCCCACATCCTCCCACCCTGCAGCCCCTTCCTGGAGAGGGACCTCGCTGGAAATGGCAGGGATGGGAGCAGCTGGGACCCTCCTGCACTGGGAGAACTGGGAGAAGTCCCTGGAGCAAAGGGACGTGGGACAGGCCACGTGTGCAGGGTGCACGGGTGGCTGAGGGGCAGCTGGGGACCAGGAGACACGGTCCCTGCTCCCTGTGGTGGCACGGCGGGGATGGGGACTGGGATGGGGACTGGGTATGGGGATGGGGTCTGGGATGGGGATGGCCAGAGCTGCACACGCCCAGTTTGCCCCAAAGAGCTGCTGGTGGCCACGATCCAGCCCCCAACAGGGGTCAGCCAGGGAGCCCGAGGCCACCAACAACACTCGGCGGTCCCCAAGCTGGAGCAGCCACAGGAACGGCCCTGGATCCTCCTGGGCAAGCAGAGGAAACACAGTGAGACCCTGGACTTGGGGGTCCCCCCAAATCCCCCATATGTGCCCTACAGAGCCCCGTGCGTGTGTTCAACCCATTTCTGCACAACCAACCCCACCAGCCGCTCGTCCTGCCCCTTCCCACCCCGGCATCCCCACGGCAGGATATCCCCATCCCGGGATCCCCATCCCAGGGTCCCCATCCCGGGGTCCACATCCCAGGATCCCCATCCTGGGGTCCACATTCCAGGATCCCCATCCCGGGATCCCCATCCCGGGGTCCCCATCCCGGGGTCCCCATCCCAGGATCCCCATCCCGGGGTCCCCATTCCAGGGTCCCCATCCCGGGGTCCCCATCCCAGGGTCCTCATCCCAGGGTCCCCATCCCAGGGTCCCCACCCTCCACGCCCACCCCGGGACGCCCCTCCCGGAGCCCGGCCGAGCCGGGCCGTGGAGCCGCGCTCAGCCCACAAGGCAGCCGCGTTTCGGTGGCGGCGGCGGTGGAGCCATCCCTGCTGCGATGATGAAAACCAGGAGAGTTTTCCCCAAGGCGAAGGAGGAGCTCCCTGCACCCTCCGCCCGGCCGGGCGCTTGGCAGGCTCGCCGGGAGATGCGGGCTCCCACGCGGCAGCCGGGATCCTGGCGCTGCCAGCCCGGTCCCGGCTCTGCGGGGCCACCAGCGCCTTTTCCCGTGCGATGTGGGGGCGGCTGGGCTCCCACCGTGCCCACCGGGGTCCCCACGGGGCTCTGGTGGCCACCGGCCAGGCGCAGGGGTTTGAAATGGGGACACGACGCGCCGGTGATTAAGTGGCTCCACTGGCCGTGGTGTTGTCACCCGGCAGCTCCCGGGGTTTGTCCCTGCCGGCAGCCTCGGGGGGGGGACACGGGAGACAGGGGGGGGTTGGACACCCCCGGCCAGGTGGGGACAGGCTCAGCCAAGACCTTCTGGGCTTTTTTGGGCCGCCCCAAATCCATCGGGGTCACGGTGGGTCCTGCCACCAGCGTCCCACTCCCTCCTGCCGCGGGTCCGGCTCTGGCCCCAAAATTGTCCCCTGTGTCCATCCCTGTCCCATTTATCCCACGGCCCAGGCCCGAGGCGCCACGGGGGGCACTGAGCCCCTCACGGGGACAGGTGACATCCCTCCGTGTGTCACCCCCGGGGCGGCGACACGAACCGGGGGTCCCCGCGGGGGTGGCAGGGGGACAGCGGCCACCCCCGCGTGTCACCCCTTGATGTGGGGACAAGCGGGGGGCCCGGGGGTCTCCGGGAGGGGGTGGCAGGAGGGGAGGGCAGCCACCTGCGTGTCACCAACAGCCGAGGGGGGACAGCTGCCCTGCCAGGGGGCAGAAGGGGTGCCCGGGGGTCCCCGGGGGGGTGGCAGGAGGAGGCGGCCACGGACGCGGGAGGGAGGGAGGCGGTTGTTGCTTTCTTCTTTAATTACCCCCCTGCTTGCGGTGTCTGCTGCGAACTTCCCGTCCCCTCCCTCCGCTTTCATCCGCCGGATCCTGGGACCGGAGCCGGCTCCTGTCAAGCGGTGGGGCTGCGGCTCTGCCTCCAAGGGTTAAAATCACCGGGGCCGGGGGTGGAGCTGGGCGGGGGGGCGGAGGGAAGAGCCGGCCGCCGGGCTGGGACCCGGCCATTCCTGCTCGCCCGGCCCAGTGGGTGCCCCGTCCCTGGGGAGCCGCGCGGGTCCCTCGGGGTCCCCTCGGGAAGCAGCGCCCGCGCCACGCCGATGAGGACGGACCCGCCGGGACCTCGCTGCCGCTAGACCCGTACGTACCCCCGGTGCTGCCGGACGCGGGGACCCCCGACGGGACCCCCGGGAGGGTGCCGGGGACGCGGCTGCCCTGACCGGCGGCTGCGACGCGGCCGCGGCGGTCCCACCGCCCGCTCCGGCCCCGGCAAGTCCCTGCTCGCCACCCCGCCGCATCCGCTGGCCACCGGGGCTCCCGGGACACCGCGCTGTGTCCCCCCGCTCCAATTTCCAGCGCGATCCCCTCCCCGCGGGACCGGGACTCTTCCCGTGGGGCTGAGACCCCTCCCGCCGTGCCGAGCCCCCGCTCCGGTGCCGAGCCCCGCGAAGGGCTGCACAGGCTGGACCCCCCCACCCCCGCCGCCACCGGTGCGGCCCCGTTCCCCTCCCCAAAAATCCCCGGGGAGCTCCGCTGCGGCTCCGGGAAGCGCTGCCGTGGGCCGTGCGGCGGGGACGATCCCGAACCCACCGCACCCCCCGACCCCGCAGCGTCCCCCCGACATCGGGGCACCCCCCCGGCACTCACGGCATCCCCCCAAAACCGCGGCATCCCCCGAGCCCGCGGGCCCGGCTCCCACCGCCGCCCCCGTTCCCCCCCGTCGGGGCTGCCGGTGCTGGGGGCAGCGGCGCCCGCCCGGCCCCGCCGCGGGGCGAGGCACCGGCGGGGCTGGGAGACGGGGCCGGGCCGCCTCTGCCCAGCCCGGGCCGTGACTCACGGGACGCTTCACCCGCCGCTGCCTCAGTTTCCCTGCGGTGAAATGGCCAACGCGTCGCTGAGCCCCGCCAGGGAGGGAGGGAGGACGCTGGGGGCCCCTGGGGATTTTTGTCATCATTCCCGGATGGAAAAACGTCCTGGGAGGCTCCATGGCTGGCTGAGGCGGGCCCGTGGATGGGGGGTTCTCCCAGCGCTCCCCCCATCCCAGTCGTGGCCCTTTTTCCCCGGGTTTGGAGCTGGGATGGGGGGGGATGGTGCCGCTGGTCACGGCGGGGCTGCACTGCGGGGGTCGCTGGGACCCCCGAGCCGAGGGGGATGGTTGGGAATGGGGTGAGCCAGGAGAGCCCTGATGGGGTCGTGCTGGATCTGATGGGGTGGGACCGACCCCCGGACCCCACGGAGGATCCCTTCCACTCCCTTTGGAGGTTAGGGGGGCTGTGGGATGTCCCTGCCAGGTCCCCTCAGTCCCCAGATCTGGGGGGACCCTGTGGGTGCCAGCTGCCACCCCAAAGCCCCGTGACGGGCTGTCACCGTGGCGTTTTGTGGGTTTGACCCCAGTTTTGAGCTCATGGGGAGCAGGGGTCTAGGAGGGGTCAGGACCCCACTGAGCACCACCACGAGTGGGAGCGAGGGACCCCCTCAGTGCCAGCCCTCTCTGACCCCACTCGTGTCCCCAGGAGGCAGGGACGGTCCCCACTGGGGAGCAGGACCCCAAAACCTGCTCAGCTGCCACCCCGAGGGGCTCATCCTGCCCCCGCGAGTGTCGGTGGCACAGGTACAGGTGGGTCCTGTCGGGGAGATTTTGGGACCCCCCCCTCAAAACACCCACGCTGATCTTTGGGCTCCCCCTGCCTTCCTGGGTGACACCTGGCAGGGGAAAACGGTGTCTTCACTCAGTTTGGGGTGGTCTTCAGCATTGTGGGGATCCTCTCCCTGCCCTGGAATCGCAGTGCTGGGATCCAGGGGCTCCGGGGCTCCGGCCCCTTTGTTCAGGGGATCTCCCACCCCAAATCTTTCAGCACCCCCCAAAAGTGTCCCTAAAGGTCCGTCCCTGTCCCACGCGGGCTGGGGGTGCTGAGGAGCCGGGGGGAGCAGTGTGGGGGAGAAGGAGCTGGTGGCGAGAGGGGGCAATGGGGGGGTTTCCAGGGAGGGGGGTCCCGGCCGCCCCTCGGCGCGGCGCCGGTGGGAAGGTGGGGGGCGGGAGCCGGTGGCGGCAGGTGGATTTCGACACCGGGGTGGGGCCCGTCCCCAGTGGGGTTTGCACAGCTCCCGCTGAGTCACGGCCGCCCTGCTGGGAGCCTGCGGGTGCCCGGGGGTCTGGGGGTGCCGCCGGTGCCCCCGGGGCCCCGGGGCCGCGGGCGAAGGCAGCCCCGAGCCGGGCTTCAAAGCGCTGCCAGGGGCTCGGCCCGCGGCTTCGCTGCCTCATCCTGCTGCCAAGCGGCCTGGGGGTGCAGCCCCCCCAAAAACGGGCCTGAGGGCTCCCAGCTGGGCCCTGGGCTTGGGGCGGGAGCAAAGGTGGGGGTGATGGTTTCCCAGCCCGGCTGGGATGCGGGAGAGCCAGGTTGGCCTCGTGGGTGCCGTGTCCCCCCGGGGGTGCCGTGTCCCCCCGTGGCTGGGGCATGGGCTTGGGGATGCCACCGCTGTCCCCTCGGGGACCCGGCCGCGCTGGGGGACGGAGTCAGGGAAGTGACAAGGCAGATGTTGGAGGTTTCCTTGGATTTTGGAATTAGGCACCGACCCCTTTGGGCTGCAGGCGGGACCCACCGGCACCAGGGGCTGGCACGGGGTCCGTAGGGGACAGGGACGGGTCTAAGGGGTGTCCCCCCAAACTGGTGCCACCATCGTGATGTCACAGCGGTGTCGCAGAGCAGCGCAACCCCCTCGGTGGGGGGCTCAGTGACCCCAAAACGCAGGCGGCGCGGTGCCGGTGCGCGCAGGGACGGGGGGTGCGGAGCTGTGCCCCCCCTTTTCTCACAGCTCTTCTCCCCCTCCCCGCCCGCCCCGCTTGGCCCCGCAGGTCTGTGCGCGCCGCCGCCCCGCAATGCTGACGGCGGTCTGCGGCTCCCTGGGATCCCAGCCCTCGGACGCGCCCCGCGCCTCCCCGACCCACCTGGACCTGCAGCCGCTCCAGCCCTTCCAGCCCCACGGCCCCGCCGCGCCGGGGGCCCCCGACTTCGCCTCGCCGCTGCCGCCGCCGGAGCTGCCGCTGCCGGGGCCCGACGACGCCGCCGCCGCCGCCGCCGCCGCCTTCGCCGCCCCCGGCGCCTACGAGCCCCATGGCCCCCCGAGGTTAGAGCTGCCCCCCGACGGCCCCGCCGCCTCCGGAGCCTACGCCAAGCTGCTGCCGGCCGCCCCGGACATGGCGCATCCCTACGAGCCCTGGTTCCGACCCCCGCACCCCGGCGCCCCCGGCGAGGAGGGCGGAGGTGTCAACTGGTGGGACCTCCACGCCGGAGCCAGCTGGATGGAGCTGCCCCCCGGGCAAGGCGGGGGGCTGCAGGTGCCCGCGCACCCCGGGCTGCCCGCGGCCCTGGGCGGGTACGGCGGGGGCGAGCACCAGCTCTGCGCGCCCCCCGCCCACCTGCTGCCCCCGCCCGCGCAGCATCTCCTGGCGGCGGAGGGGGTGAAGGCGCTGGAGGGGCCCCCGGAGCCGCGGGGCCCGGAGGCGGAGGGCGGGGGGCGGCCGAAGGGGGCCCGGCGGGCCGTGCCCAGGGGCGGGGGGCAGGCGGCGTGCCGCTGCCCCAACTGCCAGGAGGCGGAGAGGGGGGGCCCGTGCCCCGAGGGGGTGAAGCGCAAGCACCTGCACAACTGCCACATTCCCGGCTGCGGGAAGGCGTACGCCAAGACCTCCCACCTGAAAGCCCACCTGCGCTGGCACAGCGGCGACCGGCCCTTCGTCTGCAACTGGCTCTTCTGCGGCAAGCGCTTCACCCGCTCCGACGAGCTGCAGCGGCACCTCCAGACCCACACGGGCGCCAAGAAATTCTCCTGCCCCGTCTGCGGCCGCGTCTTCATGCGCAGCGACCACCTGGGCAAGCACATGAAGACGCACGACGGCGGCAAGGACGGGGCCGAACCCGAGGGCAAAGGCGCCGGGGACCCGTCGGCCGCCAAGGGAGGCAAGAGGGAGTCGGAGGGGGGCACGGCCGCCCCCACAAACTGAGCCGCTGAGCCCCGGGGGGGACACGGATGGAGGTGGGGCGGGGGTGGCCGGAGGGGACCCTTCGGGGCCGGTCTCCGAAGGGATTTAGGGCGGGGGTGGACGCAGGGCTGGCACCTTGTGCTGGGAGCGGTGGCGAGGCCGGGGACAAGGCTGGTGGCGCGGCCCCGTCCCCCGCTGCGGCGTTGGGGAGCGCCGCAGCCGGAGCTGCCCCGCGGCGGTTTCACTTGTCCCGCTCCCGCTCTCCCGCCCCGGTTCTTCCCCCCCCCCCCTCCCCGATCCTCCCCCGGCTTCCCAAATCTTTTTTTTTTTTTTTTTCGGGAGGCTGCTGGCAGGCGGCGGGGCTGTTTGGGAGGAACATCAATGGGAGCCGAAGGAGCAGGCGCTGCCTGGGCACGTCCAGCCCAAAGGGGAGGAAGGAGAAGGAGAAAGGGAGAGAGGAGGAGAAAGCCGGGAGCCTCCGCTCGGAGAGGGCGGCCGCAGCCCCCCGGCCCCCTCCGCACGGTCCCCTCCAAACTGTGGCACCCGGGGCTCGGCCCCCAGCCCGTGCCAGCCCCGTTCTCTCGTCACCCACGAGGTTTTGGCAGAGTCCCCCACGGGCGGCACGCGGGGGGTCGGGGGCTGCCGACATCCCCCTGCCCCAGCTGGGGATGCTGAGCTGGCGGGGGTCCCCCACCCCTTGGAGCCCCGCTTTGGCCGGGGGGCCTTGAGGATGCGAAGCCCGGGTTTTTTTGGCCTGAATCGTGGCTAAAACGGGGGAAAACGGAAGAAAGGAGAAAAAAAAAAAAAAAAAAGTCCTGCGTGAATGTGAGCCGTGGGGAGCTCGGGGGGCTGCGGGGGCCGCGGCGGGCGAGCGGCGGGCGGCGGGCGGTTGCCCAAGCGCACACCTGCAGCTTTCCCACACCCACCGCCGCGGCCCCGGGCGGGAAGCACCGGGGCGGCCGCGGGCCCGGGAGAGCCGGGACGGCCGCATTCCTCCGGCCTGGCACGGCCGCGCTGCCCGCCCGCCGCCCCGAGACCCCCGCCCGCCCCCCCGGCACCGCCCCTCCCTGAGGGGCATCCCCCACCCCGGGCGAGCTGCCTGTGCCCCTTTGTCCCTTCTGGGGACCCCCCTGGGGACCGCAGCCATCCCCCTGTCCCCTCAGGGACCCCCGCTGTCCCCTCCGTGCATGCTGCCTGTCCCCCTGTGGCTCCGTAGCCGTCCCTCCCCGGGATCCCGTCATTCCAGGGAACTCTGCCTGGCCCCCCCGTGCATGCTGCCCGTCCCCCCGGGGACCCCATCGCTGTCCCTTCCCAGGTCCCTGCACCTCCGGGGGACACCCCGCGGTCTCCCCCACCAGGGACCCCGTAGTTTTTTTCTCCCCTGGGGTCGCCCCCCCTGTCCCCAGGGCACCCCGTATCTGGCCCGCACCCCTGGCTGGGGGTCCGTGAACCTCGGTTTTTAGATCTTTTGGGGTCTTACACCCCGATTTTGGCAGAACCCCTTGGACACAGAAGGAGACGCTAAAGCCGGGACCTGGGAGGGGGAGGGGGGTTTGGGGGGGCAGCGCTGGGGTCGGGTGGGGTGGGGTTCGCTGGCTGCTCAAGGCACCCGGGGGTCCCCCCGGCGCTGCTCCCCAGCCAACACCAGTTCAAACCAGTTGGGAATCTGGGGAGGGGGGAAGATTTGGGGGGGGGAGGGGGGGCGCTGATCCCCCGGTATGGCCCCATCCTGGGGGCTCTGGGGGGGCCGCGTCAGGGGCTGCCCGAGCTCGGAGCACCCCGAGGTCAGGGGGAAGGGGTAGAGGTGAAGTCGAGTGGGGTCCGTGCCCAGAGGGCGCCCCGAGGCCTTCGGTTTTGAGTGTTTTATTATTATTATTATTATTAATTATTAATTATTATTATTAATTATTAATTATTATTATTTTATTAAGGTGAAGCCAGGCTTTGCCGCTCGGGCAGAGCGGATGTCCCAGGCCGAAGCTGTGGCCGTGGGCTGTGCGGATGGGGAGGGGGAGGACCCCTCCAAGGGTCCCATCCCTGTCCCCATCCCTGTCCCTGTCCCCATGGATGCGGGAGGGGCTGGCAGCAGCCCCCCTGCGCCGTGGGGCCGGGACGAGCCGTGGGGCTGGGACCCCCCAGCACGAGGTGAAGTCTCGCTGGGGGGGTCTGCGAGGACGTGTCCGCAGCCCCAGCACGGCCAGCGCTGTCCCTCGGCAGGACTCGGGTGACCTGGGCTGTCCGCAGCTCTCGAAGGACGTCCCCGACTCCGGCATTTGCCTTTTCCAGCACAAAATTCCCCCTCGGTGTCCCCCAAATGGGGGATTTCACCTCCCGATGGGACCTCAGGGGGGCTCAGGACCCTCCCCAAGGGTCCCACAGTGTCGCACCAGCGGGATTTTAGCCCGGCTCCAGGAGCATCTGGGGGGCTCCGGTCTTTTGGGGACCCCCTGCTGCAGCCGCAGATTGTGGGGGGCCGCACCGGGGGCACCCCACGGGTGGGCTGGGGAGGGAACGGCCGCGCAGGGAGCCCCACGGCCACGCCGGGACTCGGGGTTCAGCCTCAGTGAGCTGCCCCAGAGCCGGGGGGCTGCGAGGGGGGGCCCCAGGTGCGCTCTGCCCCCGCACCCCCGGGGCCCTGCCTGCCGCGATGGGGCAATGAAGGCGGTAAAACCGGGTGGGGAGGGACGGCGGCCGGGAAACCAGTCCAGCCTGCTGCGGCGTGGGGATCCCGGCCCCGCGCCCCGAACCGCCGCGTCCCCCACCCACCCCCGGGCCGCCTCCCCGGGGCAGGGAGGGACCGGCCCGGCCGGGGCCCCGGGCTGGGGGCGGTTGCGGGGGGGATGGAGCGGGGTGGCCCGGGAGGTGCCCCCCGGCCGGCGAGGGGAGAGTTTGTGCTGTGAAGAGGCTGCGGGGCTGTGGGGTTTGGGTTTTGTACTGGAATAAACGCCGCGTGTTTTCCACGCTCCGGCTCTCCGGCTCCATCCCTGCTGAAGGACACCGGGGTCCGGCATCCCGACCCCAAAACATCCCTGCTAAGGGACGCAGGGGACCGACCCCAAATTATCCCTGTCAAGAGACTCAGGCACCCCGACCCCCAAACCATCCCTGCCAAGAGACTCAGGAGTCTGGAATCCCGACCCCAAATAATTCATTCCAAGAGTCTCAGGGGTCCGGCATCCCGACCCCAAATCATCTCCGCCAAGAGTCTCAGGGGTCCGGCATCCCGACCCCAAATCATTCATTCCAAGAGACTCAGGGATCCGACATCCCGACCCCAAATCATCCCCACCAATAGTCTCAGGGGTCCAGCCCCGCGCCCCCCACCCTGGCCTCGGCTCTCCAAGGCTTCTCAGGACGGGGATGGTGTGGGGGTGACACGGGCTGGGACCAGCCGAGGTCCCCACGAGGGTCACATCCTGCACCCCTCCCGCGGGCAGGGCGCTGCCCGGCAGGTCCGTCTGCATACCGCGGGCCGGGCGGGGTGCTGCCCACGCCGGTGCTGCCCACGGGGATGCGGAGCTGCCCACGGGGGTACCACCCACGCCGGTGCTGCCCACGGGGATGCGGGGGTGCCCACGGAGGGTGATACCCACGCGGGGCTCTGACCCACGGGACCCCCCAGCTCACAGCCGGGTCCCCCGTCCCCTCCCCGTGGGAGGAAAATTGGGACCCCCGTCCCTGGGCTCCTTTGGGAACGCCCCCCGACCCACGCGGGTGCCGGTGTCTGTGCCGGTGTCGGTTCCGGTCCCGGTCCCGGTCCCCTCCGCTGCCGCCGTGCGGCCTCCGGCCACCGGGCGCCGCCGTCGCGCGGCCGGGGCTGGACAGGGCGGGCCGGGGCTGGACAGGGCGGAGCGGGGCGGGCCCGGGAGGCGGCGGCGGTGCGGGAGCGGCGGCAGGTCCGTGGAGGGTCCCGCGGGGTCCTCGGTTACCGGCGCTGTGCGGGAGGGGGTCCCGTCCGCGGTCGGTGCGGGGGTATCCCGGTTATCGGGGCTGCGCGGGGGGTTGGCTCCGGTCGGTGCGGAGCTGCGGGGTCCCGGGGCGGAGGTACCCCCCAACTCACCCCTCCACGGGGTCCCTGACGTGCTCCCAGTTCCAGGGACCACGTCATCCCACAGCCCCAGAGGGACCCTGGGGACACATCCAGGGCAGGGACAGGGGGTTGACATCCCACTCGGTGCCCGCCCTGACCCAGTTTAGGATGGCGGGGCAGGCTCCTGTGCCCTCGTCCTGCGACTGCTTCGTGGCCCTGCCACCGCACACGGCGTCCCCCGCCGTCATCTTCGGCAAGAACGCCGACCGTCCCCGCCATGAGGTCCAGGAGATCGTCTATGTCCCCGCTGCCACCCACCGTCCCGGGGACAAAGTCCAGGTGAGACCTTGCTGGGGCCAAAGCGGCTGTAGGGGTCAGTGCATCAGGTGTCAGGCCACCCGTGCGTCCCCACCCTGGGCCAGGGTGGCTGCAGGGGGCCGTGCACTGAGTGTGCCGGGTGTCACCCACCGTGTCCCCCCCCAGAGCACATCCGTGTGCCAGGGCGGCTGCAGGGCACAGAGAGAGCACTGAGTATTCCGTGTCCCCGCCGTGTCCCCGCAGTGCACGTACCTGGAGATCGAGCAGGCGGAGCGGACGCACGCGGTGGTGCTGAGCCGCCCCGCCTGGCTCTGGGGTGCCGAGATGGGCGCCAACGACTGCGGCGTCTGCGTGGGCAACGAGGGCGTGTGGACCCGCGAGCCCCTGGGCGAGGCCGAGGCGCTGCTGGGCATGGACCTGGTGAGGTGAGGATGGTGAGGATGGTGAGGATGGCACCGTGTCCCCCCTGCCCCGGCCCTCGGCGCTGTCTGACGGGCGCTGCCGGCGCAGGCTGGGTTTGGAGCGGGGCGGCTCAGCCCGGGAGGCCTTGGAGGTGATCACGGCGCTGCTGGAGCGCTACGGCCAAGGCGGGAGCTGCAAGGAGGAGCCGGTGCCCTTCGTGTACCACAACACCTTCCTGCTGGCCGACCGCACCGAGGCCTGGGTCCTGGAGACGGCCGGGCGCTACTGGGCAGCCCAGCGGATCCGCGGTGAGCGGGAACGGGGCGGACCGGGAGCAAGGGGAGCCGCGTGTCCCGCTGTGCCCCGAGTGACCCCTCCGCCCCGGCTGGCACAGAGGGCAGCCGCAACATCTCCAACCAGCTGAGCATCGGCAGCGACATCACGAGAGAGCACCCGGGGCTGCGGGAGCGGGCGCGGAGCCGGGGCTGGTGGAGCGGGGACGGCGAGTTCGCCTTTGCCGAGGTTTTCTCCCTGGAGAAGCAGCCCCCGCGCATGGAGGCGGCCAAGGCGCGGTTCCAGGCCGGGAAGGAGCTGCTGCGGCAGCACGCAGGTGGGAACGGGGATGGGACAGGACAGGGATAGGGACAGGGACAGGGATAGGACAGGGACAGGGATGGGAATGGGAAGAGGACAGGGACAGGAATGGGGACAGGACAGGAATAGGGACAGGAATGGGGACAGGACAGGGACAGGGATGGAGATGGGAACAGGACAGGGATGGGGACAGGGATAGGGACAGGACAGGGATGGAGATGGGAACAGGACAGGGATGGGGATAGGACAGGGACAGGGATGGGAATGGGAAGAGGACAGGGATAGAGACAGGACAGGGACAGGAATGGGGACAGGACAGGGACAGGCACAGGACAGGGATGGAGATGGAACAGGACAGGGATGGGGACAGGACAGGGACAGGGATGGGAATGGGGACAGGACAGGGATGGGGACAGGACAGGGATGGAGATGGAACAGGACAGGGATGGGGACAGGACAGGGACAGGGATGGGGACAGGAATGGGGACAGGACAGGGACAGGGATGGAGATGGGAACAGGACAGGGATGGGGATAGGACAGGGACAGGAATGGGGACAGGACAGGGATGGAGATGGAACAGGACAGGGATGGGGACAGGACAGGGACAGGGATGGGAATGGGAACAGGACAGGACAGGGATAGGGACAGAGATGGGGACATGACAGGGATAGGGTGGGAATGGGAAGAGGACAGGGACAGGAATGGGGACAGTACAGGGACAGGGACAGGACAAGGACAGTGATGGGGACAGGGATGGCTGAGGGCTGCTTCTGTGCTGGCACCTCCCCAGTTCCTGGGGCCAGGGCTAGGACAGGGATGGCCACCCACGCCTCGCCCCAGTGCGTCCCCACTCCCCACGGCCGAGCTGGCAGTGCTGAGGTGGCTCTGCCTGTCCCTCCAGGGCGCATCACGGCGGAGACATTGATGTCCATCCTGCGGGACAAGGAGAGCGGCATCTGCGTGGACACGGAGGGGTTCCGCACGGCCGGCAGCATGGTGTCCGTGCTGCCCCGCGACCCGGCCCTGCCCTGCGTCCACTTCTTCACCGCCACCCCTGACCCCTCCAGGTGAGGCTGGTGGTGGGGACAGGGAAGTGGCGTTCCCAGGAATTCCGCTCTCTCATCCCAGCTTCCCCTCCAGGTCTGTCTTCAAGCCCTTCGTGTTCGTGGCCGGCATCAAGCCGGTGCCGCAGGTGAGATCGCCGACCTTCCTGCAGGATCCCGCCAAGCAGATCCCGAGATTCCAGAGCTCTGTGGATCGGCGGCATGAGCTCTACCGCCGGCATCAGGCGGCACTGGAGCTCATGGAGCAGGACCAGGTATCACAGACCCCACAGACCCCACCCTGGGATGGGATCAAACTCCCTGAGCTCTCTGATCCCACCCTGGATCGGAGCAGACTGCCCAAGTTGTCTGATCCCACCCTGATCCTGCCAGGAGCAGGGCCAGAAGCTCCTGGAGACGCTGCAGGAGCTGGAGAAGCAGGGCCTGGAGGGGATGAAGGAGCTGCTGGAGGGCACTGTGACCCCCTGCCCAGAGGAACTGGCCGACCTCTTCTTCGACTGCGTGGAGGCAGAGATGAAGTTTTACACATAAACCCCTCCCAGGTGGGTGGGCTTGGCTTCCCCCACGGCGTTTTTCATGGATTGGGAATGACAAAACCTTCCCAGAGTCTGACCCGGACTCTTCCTGACTCTCCTCCTGTGGGTCTCAGCCTCCAATTTACCCTGGAGGAAGCACTGAGAGGTGGCCACGGCCTGGAACGAGGTGCGAGGGGAAGGACGGGGATGTGGAACGGGATTGGCACTCCTGCCCACAGCCCCGTGTGTGTTTTCCCCCAGTTTCCAGCCCCTGGGGATGGCTGCAGGGTGGGAGAATCCAGCTGGATTGGGGTGGGAACAAAGACTTTATTCCCAACTGCGCGGCACCACGCTGCTGCTAAGGGATATTTGGGATAGCTGTCCGTTCCCTGCTCCTTTGGCACGAGTCTCCTCCAGAGCGTTGGCTGGGAGCTGGATGCCACCAGGAGCTCACTGGGACCCTCTGGATACCGGCAGAGGTGACAGCCGTGTCCCTGGTTTCACCTGGGGGTGCCGGTGGCTCTGTCCCGTTCCGGGCCCAGCAGCAGAGCCCGGTGCTCCGACAGCTCCTGCAGCCTCTCCCGGTGCTCCGACAGCTCCTGCAGCCTCTCCCGGTGCTCCGACAGCTCCTGCAGCCGCTCCCGGTGCTCCGACAGCTCCTGCAGCCGCTCCCGGTGCTCTGACAGCTCCTGCAGCCTCTCCCGGTGCTCCGACAGCTCCTGCAGCCGCTCCCGGTGCTCTGACAGCTCCTGCAGCCTCTCCCGGCGCTCCGACAGCTCCTGCAGCCGCTCCCGGTGCTCCGACAGCTCCTGCAGCCGCTCCCGTTCCGGGCCCAGCAGCAGAGCCCGGCGCTCCGACAGCTCCTGCAGCCTCTCCCGGTGCTCCGACAGCTCCTGCAGCCTCTCCCGGTGCTCCGACAGCTCCTGCAGCCGCTCCCGGTGCTCCGACAGCTCCTGCAGCCGCTCCCGGTGCTCCGACAGCTCCTGCAGCCGCTCCCGGTGCTCTGACAGCTCCTGCAGCCGCTCCCGGTGCTCTGACAGCTCCTGCAGCCTCTCCCGGCGCTCCGACAGCTCCTGCAGCCGCTCCCGGTGCTCCGACAGCTCCTGCAGCCGCTCCCGTTCCGGGCCCAGCAGCAGAGCCCGGCGCTCCGACAGCTCCTGCAGCCGCTCCCGGTGCTCCTCCAGGGTCTTCCTCCGCCTCCGCCGCGCGCACCCCGCCAGCTCCCGGTGCAGATCCACAAAGAAATCTTCCAGGGAGGGAAGGGAATGACAGGAGATGTGGCACTGCCAGCCCTGAGCCCAGGAGTGCCACATGTCCTGTCCCCCACCCGGGCACCTCTGTCCACAGTGAAGGGAGTCCTCAGCTCAGGGAGCAGCTCCTCCTCGTCGCTGCTGGAAGAGCCTCCTCCTGCCTCTTCCTCGGCCGTGTTTCCATGGATGGGCTGGGAATCCAGCTGCAGGAGGCGGGGCAGGGCTGCCACCACCAGATCCCTGTGGAAAAAAATTAGGAAAAGCCAAATTTTCCACGGCCACGGGACTGGGAGTGGGTGTCCCATCCTCCCTGAGCTCACCAGAGCCTGGCCTTCGTGGAGGTTTGGGGTTTGGAGGGATAGGCTGTGTTTGATATTTCATGGAATGGTCTGGGTGGGAAGGGACCTTAAATCCCATCCAGGGACACCTCCCACTATCCCAGGCAGCTCCGAGCCCCATCCAACCCGGCCTTGGACACTCCCAGGGATCCAGGGGCAGCCACAGCTGCTCTGGGAACTCCATCCCATCCCCTCCCCACTCTCCCAGGGAGGAATTCCTTCCCCAAAATCCCCTCTGGCAATGTGAATCCATTCCCCCGTGTCCTGTCACTCCATCCCGCATCCAAAGCCCCTTTCCCAGCTCTCTCGGAGGTCCTGAAAGGCCACAGTTAGGTCACCCCGAGGCTTCTCCCAATTTTTGGGGGGTTGTTCTCCCTCTCCTCCCTCTCCTGACCCACCTGTATCCAACCTGCCGGCTGCACTCGTTCCCTGTCAGGTCGAGGATCTGGAGGCTGCGGGGCAGCTCCTCTGCCAGGATAAAGGGAAGCACAGAGGTGCTGAGGAGCCCCTCCAGCCAAAATTCCCGCTCCCCCAAACTCTTCCCTCACTCCTGAGGCAATTCCCGAAGCAGCATTTCCCCCCCAACCCCCAACCCATCCAGGGAAACTGAGGCAGGGAGGGCAGGAATGAGCATTCCACACATCCTGCAGCCCTCTGGAGCCGCTCCCGCTTCCCACCTGTGTCCAGCACTCGGATCTGGTTGTGGGACAGGTCCAGGGCGCTCAGGTGGGGCAGGGCCTGCAGGTTTTGCACCCTCTGGATGCGGTTTCCAGCCAGGCAGAGGAACCTGGAGAGCACGGGCGATGTCCCAGCCCCCTGAGGACACCGAGTCCCAAGGGCTGGAATTTGACACACCCCCCCCCTTTCCCCAGCCAAGGGAATCCAGGGAAATCCTCGGGAGCAGCAGCTGCTGTACCTCAGGTTGGGAAAAGAGTCCAAATTCTCGATCTTCTCAATTTGGTTCTGGAAAATTAAATAGAAAAACTCAACGTTTTTGCCCACTGCGTGAAAAATCACCCGTTGGGAACGCTCTGGGATTGCTCCAGTCGATCCCAGGGGCACCAGGAGATCTCCCACAGGAGATTCCGGAGAGGGAATGGGGTGGGAGGGTGACACGGAGGGACCCCAAAATTCAGGAGGATCCTGAGGCTCCTCGTGTTTGGAAACACCGGAATTCCAGCGGCGTTGGCATTGGATGGGAGGGAACAGGCGGCTCAGAAACCTCCAGGGTGGGACTGGGGAGGTCACTGGGACAAGACCCTTGGGGATGGAGGGAAACTGTTCCCTTCTGGATCTCAGGGAGGGCAAACAGGAGCAGAACTGGGGGTGTCTGTGGCCCCCTCAGGAGCTGGGCTGCTCCCACAGCTCCGTACCTGCTGCAGGTACAGGCTGTGGATCTCTGCCAGCCTCCGGAGCTTCCCGATGGACGAGATGTTCTCCCGATCCAAGCGGATGGCGGAGGTGGGCAGCAGCCCTGTGGGTCTAGAGGAACACAGCGGCGTTTTTGGGGTGCCCAGAGCCCCCCTTCCCACCAGCCCAGGCTCTGTGGGATCCTCACCGGATCCGGGTGACCATGAGGCCGTCACTGAGGGTCACTCCTGGGGACGTCTCCTCAGGGGCTGTGGGAATACAGAGTGAGGGTCCAGGCTGGGGGTGCAGCCCCCCCCCGTCCCCTCCCCGCCTGGGAGGAGCCCCCACAATGTCCCACTGACCTCCACAAAGGGTGTCCCCTTGCTCAGCCATGGCCTGCGGGTCCTTGTCCCCTCCTTGGACCCTCGGGTGGGGGTTTGAGGGGGATGCTGGAAGGGGAGGGGTCTGAGGGGAAAGAGGGGCAGAAACCTGTGGAATGGGGATGGGGGATGTCAGTGGGGACAGGACTGCGGGGATGGGGGGGGGGGGGGTCAGTGCTGGGACCCCCAGGTGGGGCAGAGGGACTCTGTATCCAGGGGGATTATGGCACTGGAACTGCGGGGATCACTGGGACCAGGACCCCGGCTCTGGGGATCTCAGAGACCCCCGGGATGGGGCTGGGGTGGTCAGGGGGACCAGGCCCGCTTGGACGGAGGGGCTCTGAGAGACCCCTGAGATGGACCCCGAGAGCTCAGCGAGACCGGCAACCACAGGTTTGGGACTCGGAAACCCCCGGAAAGGCCAGAGGGGCTCACCGGGACCGGCTTCCCGGATGTGAGGCTCAGACTCCCTCACTTTTCGGGGGGGGCTCAGCGACTCCCGGCCCGGGCTCAGAAGCGCCCAGGCCCCGCTCAGGCCGCGCCGCGCCGTTGCTATGGAGACGGGCGCGCCGGAAGCGACGAGTCCTCCACCTTCCCACAAGCCCCTGCGCGGCCGCGGCCAAGATGGCGGCGCTGGGAGGCGGCGGGACGCCATGGCGGCGGGGTGAGGGAACGGGAGCGGCAGCGGGAACGGGCCAGGGGCTTTGAGTGGGAACGAGAGAGGGACTGGGACAAGGGCCTGAAGGGGGAACGGGACTGCTGAGAGCGGGGGAACGAGGCTGGGGCAGGGGCCTGGTATAGGAACGGGAGCGGGAGTAGGACACGGGGCTTGGAATGGGAACGGGAGCGGGAACGGGAGTGGGGCAGGGACCTGGAATAGGAACGGGAGCGGGAGTGGGACAGGGGCTTGGAATAGGAACGGGAGCGGGAACGGGACTGGGACACTGGGCTTGGAATGGGAACGGGAGCGGGAACGGGACAGGGGCTTGGAATGGGAACGGGAGCGGGAACGGGACTGGGACACTGGGCTTGGAATGGGAACGGGAGCGGGAACGGGACAGGGGCTTGGAATGGGAACGGGAGCGGGAACGGGACTGGGACACGGGGCTTAGAATGGGAACGGGAGCGGGAACGGGAGTGGGACAGGGGCTTGGAATGGGAACGGGAGCGGGAATGGGAGTGGGACAGGGGCCTGGAATGGGAACGGGAGCGGGAATGGAACGGGACTGGGACAGGGGCCTGGAATAGGAACGGCAGCGGGACAGGGGCTTGGAATGGGAACGGGAGCGGGAACGGGACAGGGGCTTGGAATAGGAACGGGAGCGGGAACGGGAGTGGGACACGGGGCTTGGAATGGGAACGGGAGCGGGAACGGGAGTGGGACACGGGGCTTGGAATGGGAACGGGACTGGGACACTGGGCTTGGAATGGGAACGGGAGCGGGACAGGGGCTTGGAATGGGAACGGGAGCGGGAATGGGACAGGGGCTTGGAATGGGAACGAGACAGGGAACGGGAGCGGGACACGGGGCTTGGAATGGGAACGGGAGCGGGACTGGGACAGGGGCCTGGAATGGGAGCGAGAACGGGACAGGACTGGGACAGGGGCTTGGAATGGGAACGGGAGTGGGACAGGGGCTTGGAATGGGAATGAAACAGGGAACGGGAGTGGGACAGGGGCCTGGAATAGGAACGGCAGCGGGAACGGAACAGGATTGGGACAGGGGTTTGGAATGGGAATGAAACAGGGAATGGGACTGGGACAGGGGCCTGGAATAGGAACGGGAGCAGGAAGGGAACGGGATTGGGACAGGGGCTTGGAATGGGAACGAGACAGGGAACGAGACTGGGACAGGGGTTTGGAATGGGAACGGGACTGGGACAGGGAACGGCAGTGGGGCAGAGGCCGAGAATGGGGCCGGGTCCGAGGCAGGGCCGGAGGCCGGACTCTGGCAGCCCTGCGGCAGGCCCGGTGCCGGTGCTGAGCGCTGCCCCGCAGCCTGGCTGCCCGCCCTGCAGCTCCTCCGGCGCGGCTCCAAGGCGGTGACACGGCACTGGAAGGCGATGCACTTGCAGCGGCAGAAGCTGCTGGCCGTGACCGAGTACGTGCCCCCGCGGCCGGCCGTGCCCCCGCGCTGCCTGCCCTGCCACACGCCCCAGGGACACGAGGTGAGGCACGGCCCTGGCCGGAGCTCGGCAGGGACCAGAGGGGTGGGATGTGGATGTGGGACAGAGCCTGGCTGGAGCCTGTGGGAGACCTTCCCAGCGTGTGTAATCCCATGGGTTAGGGTGTGGTGCGTGGCTGGGAGATGCCTGGTGCTGGAAACCAGGTGAGTCCCCATCTGTGGAATCTCGAGGTCTGTGGGGGCACCTTGAGATCCATGGGAACACCTCGAGATCCGTGGTGGGACCTTGAGAGCCATAACAGCATTTCGTGATCCATGGGAGCATCTCAAGGTTCATGGCAGCACCTCATGATCCGTGGGATCACCTCGAGATCCATGGAGTCATTTCAAGATCCATGGGAGCACCTCATGGTGCATGGGAACACCTCACGATCCATGGGATCACGTTGAGATCCGTGAGAACACTTCATGATCCATGGGAAAATTTCATGATCCATGAGAAGGCCTTGAGATCCATGGGATCACCTCATTGTCCAAGGGAACACCTCATGGTCCATGGGAGCACCTTGAGATCCATGGGATCATCTTGAGATCCATGGGAACACCTCGAGATCCATGGCATCACCCCATGGTCCATGAGATCAGCTCATGGTCCATGGCATCACGCTGAGATCCATGGAATCATCTCATGGTCCATGCAAATACCTCATTGTCCATGGGATCACCTTGAGATCCATGGGAACACCAAGAGATCCATGGGATCACCCCATGGTCCATGGGATCATCTTGAGATCCATGGGATCGTCTTGAGATCCATGGAAACACCTCAAGATCCATGGCATCACCTTGTGGTCCATGGCATCACCCCGAGATCCATGGGATCACCTCATGGTCCATGGGAACACCTCATGGTCCATGAGATCACCTCATGGTCCATGAGAACACCTCAAGATCCATGAGATCACCTCATGGTCCATGAGAACACCTTGTGGTCCATGGGAATACCTTGAGATCCATGGGAACACCTCATGGTCCATGGGATCACCTCATGGTCCATGGCATCACCTCGAGATCCATGAGATCACCTCATGGTCCATGGCATCACCTCAAGATCCATGAGATCACCTCATGGTCCATGGCATCACCTCGAGATCCATGAGATCACCTCATGGTCCATGAGAACACCTTGTGGTCCATGGGAATACCTTGAGATCCATGGGAACACCTCATGGTCCATGGGATCACCTCATGGTCCATGGCATCACCTCGAGATCCATGAGATCACCTCATGGTCCATGAGAACACCTTGTGGTCCATGGGAATACCTTGAGATCCATGGGAACACCTCATGGTCCATGGGAACACCTCATGGTCCATGGCATCACCTCGAGATCCATGAGATCACCTCGTGGTCCATGACACCACCCCATAATCCACGGGGCCATCTCCTGCCAGCACCTCCAGCTGTGCCATGCCAGCGGGGCTGCCCCGTGCCCGTTTCCCCGTATCCCACCGCTCCCTCCCTCCCTCCCTCTCTCCCTGCAGGAGGACGGCCACGCGCGGGTGCTGCGGCGCCGCGTGGAGGAGGCTCTGCGGGGCAGCCGCATGGTGGCCGTGTGCCAGTACAACTCCATGCCGGACGAGGACATGGTGATGCTGCGGCACTACCTGCGCAAGCACCACATCCACGTCCAGTTCGTCCTCAACGAGGTTGGCGGCGGATCCCTGGGAAGGGTTCCGGGCTATCCCGCTGCTTCCGGGCCTCATCCCGAGTCCTCTCCCAGGTTGTCCGGCCGGTGCTGGCGCACTCCAAGTACCGGAATCTCCTGCCGCTCTTCGTGTGCCGGAACATCCTGCTGGTGAGCCCGGAGACGCGGGCCAGGGAGATGCTGCGGGTGCTCAGGGGAGTGCCACAGGTCAACCTGCTGGGTGAGAGCCTTCCCTGCTCCCCACGTCCCTGAGCCGGGCTCGTCCAGGGCTGGGAATGAGGGCCCAGGGCTGGGAATGAGGGCCCAGGGCTGGGAATGAGGGCCTGCGGCTGGGAATGAGGGCCCAGAGCTGGGAATGAGGGCCCGGGCCTGGGAATGAGGGCCCGGGGCTGGGAATGAGGGCCTGCGGCTGGGAATGAGGGCCCAGAGCTGGGAATGAGGGCCCGGGCCTGGGAATGAGGGCCCGGGGCTGGGAATGAGGGCCCGGGGCTGGGAATGAGGGCCCGGGGCTGGGAATGAGGGCCCAGGGCTGGGAATGAGGGCCTGCGGCTGGGAATGAGGGCCCGGGGCTGGGAATGAGGGCCCGGGGCTGGGAATGAGGGCCCAGGATTGGGAATGAGGGCCCGGGGCTGGGAATGAGGGCCCGGGGCTGGGAATGAGGGCCCAGGACTGGGAATGAGGGCCCGGGGCTGGGAATGAGGGCCCGGGGCTGGGAATGAGAGCCCAGGGCTTGGGAGGCTCATCCAGGGCTGGGAATGAGGGCGCAGGGCTGGGAATGAGGGCCCAGGGCTGGGAATGAGAGCCCGGGCCTGGGAATGAGGGCCCGGGCCTGGGAATGAGAGCCCAGGGCTTGGGAGGCTCGTCCAGGGCTGGGAATGAGGGCCCAGGGCTGGGAACGAGGGCCCACTGACGGAGCTGCATCCATGAAAACGAGGGGTGGGGAGCCTGCAGGAGCGAGCAATCCCTTCCCAAAGGGCTCTGGTGTTCCACATCCATGGCGAGCTCCCGTTTTCCAGGCGCCTGCATCGACGACACGATCCTGAGCCGGCAGGGAGTGGAGAACTTCGCCCGGCTGCCACCCCTGGAGGTGTCCCAGGGACAGACAGTGGCAGCCCTGTCCGTGCTGTCCTCCCAAACCTCCTCCCTGCTCCAGCGGGGTCCCGCTCACCTCACGGCGCTCCTGGATGAGCACATCCGACGGCTCCGGGATGCGGGGGGGCCCACGGAGCCTCCCCCGGGCCAGAGCACTGGGAATCACTGACGCTGGAATCCGGGAAGCGGCTCATTCCCTGGCTGTGGCACACGGGGAGCCCCCAGGATAAGGGATTGGGGGATCATGGACACAATTCCCATGGAATCAACTCCATCCCCAGCTCCAGAGAGGGGGGCCAAGGACTGGAGGTTTGACACTGAGGGTCCTGCGGCCCCCCCAGCCCCAGTAGGGAGCCCTGGCCCTTCCCTTGTGCTCCCTTGGGAGCATCCCAGCAGCATTCCAGCTGCGATCAGGGATCTCTGGGATGAGCCAGAGGAGGAGGAGGAGCGTGGGCTGGACCCTCCCGGGGGGGCATTTTGGGCACTCCAAGCCCCGTGCCTTCGGAATGGGGGTGCACTGGAACACTGATCCCATCCGTGGGATCGCCGTCGCGTCCATTAAAGTCTCTGTGTGGAGATGCTGAGGCCTCGTCTGGGATTTTGGGGGGTGGGTGGGGGCTGTTCCTGCCCCTTGAGGGTGGGCAGAGAGGCCAGGGCTGCTCTGAGGGTCCGATGGAGCAGAGGGAGCAGAGCTGGGGGTGGGAAATCCCGGGGAGGGGGTGTGGAATGCCCCGGGACCACCTTGGAGGAGCGATCCCTGACACCCCTTGGGGTCGGTGGTCCCCGAGACCCCCCATGGTGATGGTGATCCAGAGACCCCCGTGGGGTGGTGCTCTCCAAAACCCCCGTGGGATGACCAACCCCGGGACCCGCGTGCGGTGCTGCCCCTCCCGGGGGTTCCCCGCACCCCTTTCCCCGGGGGCTCCTCTCGGGTGGGCTCCGGGGCTGCGCGGCCGGAGCTGCCCCCGTACCGTGCGGGCGCTCGGGCTCCCGGCGGCTCCCGGCGGCTCCCGGCGGCTCCCGGCGCTGTTGGCTCCGGTCCTCCACGGAGCAGGGGGCAGAGCCGAGCGGCTCCGGACCGCCCTCCGTGTTCCGCTTCCTGCCGCCGCCGCCGGGCAGGATGCGACCGGCCCCCGCCGCCCTCCCGCCGCCAGCCCAGGTGAGCACCGGCGACCGGCACGGGACGGGGGTCCGGCCCCCCGACCCCCGGCCCCCGCTGCTCCGGGAGGTAACACCCCCGTGGGGATGGGCTTTGCCCCGCGCGGGGGATGGAGACTCCCGGGGTTACCGGGGCAGCCCCGTTCCGGTGCGAGGGGTCGGTGCTGATCCCCGGCAGCAGCCGCGGGAGAGAGCCGGGAGATCCCCGGTGTCCTCCCCTCGGTGCTGGGGGAGCGGAGCCGCCGGTACCGGTGCCGGGGTTATCTATGGCAGCGTGGTTATCTGCCGGTGCCGTGCTTACCGGCGCCGTGGCCGTCGGTACGGCGGTGACCGGTGCCGCCGTTACCGGGACGGTGGTCACGGGTGCCGGGGCTTGGCCGCCGTCGCGGGGTTATCCCAGGATCCATCCTACAGCAGCGGCCGGCACACATGGATGCCCCGTCAGGGACAGCTCCCGGGGGGATGGCAAGGCCAGGAGAAGCTTCCCCGTGCCTCAGTTTCCCCCTCTGGAATCGTGAAGGGCAAAGGGAACAAACGCCCTGCCGGGAGGGCGCGTGGTCACGCCGGGGTTCGGGGGGGTCATGTCCCGGCTCGGGGGTGCCAGATGGGCCAGGGGTTGGTCCCGGTCTTTGTACCGGTGTCACCCTGCTGCCTGTGCCACGGTTGCGCCGTGGTACCCGGTCCGTGGGGCGGCGGGGCCGGACTCTGGACCCGGACCGGGCGGTGCAGCCGAGATAAAGCTGGGAGGGTCAAAGGCTCCGGCTCACGCCGGAGTTTCTGGGTGTTGGCAGCGGTGCCATGCAGGGTCCCCCGGGAGCTGGGGACAGCGGGATCCCTGCCACCCCCGGTCCCAGCGAGGCTGCAGATGCCGTCCCCGAGCTCCCTGACCTGCCGTCCCCTCCCCGCAGCGGCTCCCGCCGTGACGGCCGAGCTCGGATCCCCGGTCCCGCAGCCCGGACGGGAGGAGGGGCTCGGCTCGGTGCCCCTGGCCCCCTCTGCTCGCCGGCCATGGGCAGCCACGAGAAGGACCCTTCCTCTCCGAAAAGAGCCCTGTCCCGCTCCAACAGCACCGTGTCCTCCAAGCACAGCAGCGTCCAGCAGGTTGGATTTGGGGGGCTCAGAAGGACCTTAGGATGGCAGGGAGGCTTTGGGGGCTTCCCCCTGCTTTAGGATGGCGCCCCATGTGGGTACCTGCCTGGGGGCAAGGTGGCCTCTGGTGCTCAGGGACCCCCCCACGCTGATCCCGGTCTCTGCAGGGCTCGGAGAGCTGGGAGGTGGTGGAGGAGCCCCGGGCGAGGGGCAGCCCTGGGCAGGAGCTGCAGCGGCACGAGGGGTACCTGCTCAAGAAGAGGAAATGGCCCCTGAAGGGCTGGCACAAGGTAACAGGCAGAGCTGGCACCAGGAGCCGTGACCCGGCTGGTCCTGGCACGATTTGGGAAGTGGGGGGCTGGCTGCAGGGGCTGCTCTCTGCTCCTCCCCCCCCAAATGAAACCCTTCCCCCTCCCTCCCCAGCGGTACTTCGTGCTGGAAAATGGGATCCTGAAATATGCCACCACGCGCCAGGACGTGAGTGTGTGCCCGGGCTGTGGCCACGCAGCCTCCCCAGGGGCTCAAAGCTGGGGACACCCCCGTGGCCCCCCTGAGAAAGGGGGGGTCTTCCCCCTGACAGGGGTCCCTGGGCTCCCCCAGGTCCTCAAGGGCAAACTGCACGGTGCCATCGATGTCCGCCAGTCCGTCATGTCCGTCAACAAGAAGGCGCAGAGGGTTGACCTGGACACAGAGGACAACATTTATCACCTCAAGGTGCCACTGGGGAGGCTGGAGCTGGGGTGGGGCAGGGCTGGGGACATCAGGTTGTGTCCCCCCCAACTCACCCCTGTCCCCCAGATCAAGTCCCCGGAGCTGTTCTCCAGCTGGGTGAGCAGCCTCTGCAGCCACCACCACGGCGAGCGGCCGGAGCCGTGTCCCCCAGGGGGTCCCACGGGGACCAACGTGCAGGTGGGTGACAGCTCGGGGTCACAGCGCCAGGCAGGCTCTGGGACATGGCTCCTGACAGCGATGCCCTCTGTCCCCTGCTGCAGGGCCAGTGGACACGGATCCTGCCTTCGGGCAGTGCCCCAGCCCTGTCCACACTGGCCAGCTCCCGGGACAAGGTGAACGCCTGGCTGAAGGACAGCGAGGGGCTGGAGCGCTGCTCGGCCGGTGAGAGGGGGCCCGAGGGGGTGTGTGGGGCCGGGCGGGTGCCCTGTGCCCCCTCCCTGATCGGGCTCGCTCTGTGGCCCCGGCAGAGCTGTCCGAGTGCCAGGCCAAGCTGCAGGAGCTGACGGGAATGCTCCAACACCTGGAGGCCCTGCACCGCATCCCCTCGGCCCCGCTCATCTCCGGCAGCCAGGTGAGAGGCACAGCCGGCTGAGGGGGTCCCACGCCTCCCATTCCTGGGGAGGGTCCGGCTGCAGCCCCCTCCTCTCCCTCACAGCCCTCGGCCGCCACGGAGAGGCCGAAGAAAGGCCGGAGGACCACTAAGATCTGGTGCACGCAGAGCTTTGCCAAGGACGACACCATCGGCAGGGTGAGGGTGAGCTGGAACCCACCCTGAGCTCTGCCACTGCCTGGGCACGGAGCCCCCCCGGGTGACCCCGCTGACCCCCGTGTCCCCCCAGGTGGGCCGCCTGCACGGCTCTGTCCCCAACCTGTCCCGCTACCTGGAGTCATCGCAGAGCCAGCTGCCCTTCAGCCTCCCCCCGGAGTACAGCCAGCTGCAGCGCAGCTTCTGGGTCCTGGCCCAAAAAGGTGGGATGGGGCCTGGGGCTGAGCCTTGATGGGGGTCTCGGGGTGGGTTTTGGGGTGCTAACCCTCAGCCTGACTCCCGCCCGTGTCCCCGGCAGTGCACGGCTCGCTCAGCAGCGTGGTGGCCGCGCTGGTGGCCGAGAGGGCCCGTCTGGAGGAGATGCGGCAGGCGCTGGACCGGCAGTGCCCGGCCCCTCGCCCTGGCAGCGCCGGCACCGCCGGGGTGAGGGAGCGCAGGGGACCTCGGGGTGCTGCTGTTGGGGTCTCAGCCGGGTGTTGGGTGACCCCCTATCCCTGTCAGCCCTGTCCTGGCTGGACGGGACTGTCCGGAGGGGCTCGGCTCAGCGTCCCCCTTTCCACAGCCCGCCCTGCGCCGCTTCCACTCCCTCTCCGTCTCCTCCGACACCACCCTGGACTCCTTTGCCTCGCTGCATCCGGATGAGGTCAGGGGGGTGGGCTGGGGTGGGCTGGGGGTACGGTGGCCCCCCCTGGGCTGGGGGCTGAGGCGGTGGCTGTCCCCGCAGCCGGACGCGCTGCCCGCCAAGGGCCGGGAGCAGCAGCTCTCCAACCGCAGCATCGTCTCGCTGGCCGACTCCCACACCGAGTTCTTCGATGCCTGCGAGGTTTTCCTGTCCGCCAGCTCCTCTGAGAACGAGGTGAGGGGGCTTGGGCGAGCTCTGCTGGTGGGGCTCTCTGCTGGTGAGGGCTCTCTGCTGGTGAGGGGGCTCTGCTGGTGAGGGGGCTCTGCGGACCCCCTACCACCCCTCGCTGCTCTGGGTTCATCTCTCCCCTCTCTCTCCCCCGTCCCACCACATTAACCGGCCCGCCAGCCGCTTCCCGTGTCCCCCCCAGCCCCTGTATCCCCCCCGGTTTCTCCCCCAGCCTCCCGCAGCCCCCTCCCTCCCCGCTCTCGGGGTCTCCGCAGCCTCTGAGCCCGGTGGCGGGGGCCGGGTCCTGCTGGGCCCCCCCCCGCCGCACCCACCCCCCCTCCCCATCCCGACACCCTCAGCCCATCCCAGGATCCCGGGGCTCATCCCACCCTTTGGGGGGGGCGCTTCCCGCTAGCGCCCCACCCGCCCCCTCCGTGGGGTTCCCCCCATATCCCCCCCATCCCCCCGGGACCCCCGAAGCCGCCGACGGTCCCTGCGCCTTCTCAGCCGTCGGAGGACGAGTCGTGCATCAGCGAGGTCACCACCAGCGTCTGCGAGGAGGCCACCGAGCCGGGGGGGCCGGGCCGTGCCCCGACAGGTACGGGGAGCACCGGCGAGGGCACCTGGGAGGGAGTGGGCACCGGTGGAGGTGGTGGCTTCGCCCCCCGACAGGTGCGGGAAGGGGGAACCGAGGCGGGGGCAGCTCTGCCTCCCGACACGGGAACGGAAAACACCGGACGAGGGGAACCCGGCGGGAAGGGGCAGCTCCGGGGAGGGTTTCACCGCGGAGGGGCCTGGCTCCATCCCACCGCCCCGCTGCCCGGCAGGAGCGGAGCGCCTGGGAGTGGAGCCGCCGCCTCTGGAGCCGCCGCTGGAGCTGCCGGGGCCGGACCCGCGGCGGAGGAGCCGCCTGCCCGCGCCCCCCGCGCCCTCGGGGGACGTGAGCCTGTGGGGGCTCCTGCGGAGCAGCGTGGGCAAGGACCTGTCCCGCGTGGCGCTGCCCGTGCAGCTGAACGAGCCGCTGAACACCCTGCAGCGGCTCTGCGAGGAGCTGGAGTACAGCGCGCTGCTCGACAGAGCCAGCCGCGCCCGCGACCCCCGGCAGCGCCTGGTGAGGGGGGGAGAGCCGGGGGGACCGGGGACACGGGGGGCACGGGAAGCTTGGGGGCCATGTAAGGGGATCGAGGGCACAAGGGGGATTAGGGGAGCTCGGGGGCAGGGGGGCACGAGGGACTTCGAGGACAAGGGGAGGTCGAGGGCAGGGGGCATGTGAGGGGTTCAAGGGGTCAAGAAGGAGCTCAGGGGGCCACAGGGGGCTCGGGAGCGAGGGGACGTGGCTTGGGGACGTGAAGGACTTGGCGTGGGTATTGGGAGGTTGTGGAGGGCTTGGGAGACACAGAGGGGGACACGGGGGCACTTGGGGGGTTTGAGGGGTCTTGAGGGACACGAGGAAGCTCAGGGGACAAGGGAGTAGGGGGAGCTCGGGGGGCACTGGAAGTTTGGGGGACATGGGGGTACTTAGGGAGTTTGAGGATCTCGGGGACCCGGGGGAGCCCGAGGACATGCGGGGATGGGGAGAATTTGAGGGTTTAGTGGGCTCAGGGGCGCTTGAGGACACGCGGGTCTCCTGGGACCTGTGGGAACGGGGGAGGACACGCGTGTGCCTGCCGCGGGCGTGGTGACAGCGGCGCGCCGGCTGCGGTGACAGGTGTACGTGGCCGCCTTCGCCGTGTCCGCCTACGCCTCCACCTACTACCGGGCGGGCAGCAAACCCTTCAACCCCGTGCTGGGCGAGACCTACGAGTGCGTGCGGCCCGACCGCGGTTTCCGCTTCATCAGCGAGCAGGTGGGCACTGGGGGGACCCTGCGGGGACACCCCGGAGCCGGACGGGGCGCTGGCATGTCCCTCCTTGGCCTTGCAGGTATCCCACCACCCTCCCATCTCCGCCTGCCACGCCGAGTCCGACAACTTTGTCTTCTGGCAAGGTGAGCGCCTGGGAGGGCGTTGGGCACCGGGGGGTTCCTCCCAGGGCAGGGGAGGTCTCACCTCCTCCTCCTCTTTCTCCTGCACCCCCAGACATGAGGTGGAAGAACAAATTCTGGGGCAAGTCCCTGGAGATCGTCCCCGTGGGCACCGTCAATGTCCAGTTGCCCAGGTGAGACCCCGGCGCCGCGGGTGGGCTCCCCGCCATCGCCTCCCCCGTGCCCTCCTGCGCTGCGTGTGCCCACCCACGAGCCCGGTGCCCGCAGGACCGGGGACCACTACGAGTGGAACAAGGTGACCACGTGCATCCACAACGTGCTGAGCGGGCCCCGCTGGATCGAGCACTACGGGGAGGTGCTGATCCGCAACACCCGCGACGCCTCCTACCACTGCAAGCTCACCTTCTGCAAGGTGTGCCCGCCCCGCCCTGCCACGCCCTGCCACGCCCTGCCACGCCCTGCCACGCCCTTTAGTGCCCAGGCTCCGCCCACCCACTGTCCCTGACCCCACCCCTCTGCATTATCACGGCCTGGCCCCGCCCCTTCAGCTGTGTTGTGGCCCTGCCCCATCACCAACTTGTTAATTAAACATTGTCTTGTTGCCCCGCCCCTTATCTGGCCCCACCCCTCACTTACGGCCCCACCCCTTTCCAATAGCCCCGCCCTTTTCCCGGTGGCCCCGCCCCTCTTCGTGCCCCACCCTTTCCCACGGACCCCACCCATAACAGCCCTGCCCTTTCCCAGCGGCCACACCCTTTCCCAGTGACTCCACCCTTTCTAGAAGACTCCACCCATCACTCCTGGCCCTCCCTTTCCAGTAGCCCTGCCCTCTCCCAATGGCCCCACCCTTTCCCGGCGCCCACGCCCTTTCCCCATTACTCCGCCCTTTCCAGAAGATTCCTCCTCATGGCCCCACCCTTTTCCCAGTAGCCCCACCCTCTCCCAATAGCCCCGCCTTTCCCCAGCGGCCCCACCCTTTCCCGCTGACCCCACCCCACCTTCCCGGCCCCGCCCTTCTCCCTGGCCACCCCGCCCACATCCCGGTGGCCGCAGGCTCGGTACTGGGGCGCGGGGGCCAACGAGGTGCAGGGGGCCGTGCTGAGCCGCAGCGGGACGGCCGTGGAGCGCCTGGCCGGCAAGTGGCACGAGGGGCTGCACCGCGGGCCCGCCCCGGGCCAGTGCGTCTGGAAAGCCAGTAAGGACCTGGGGGGATCACCCTGAGGGGGTTACCCCATCCTGGGGGGTGTCTCACTGTCCCTACAACCCCCACCCTCACACAGACCCCATGCCCCGCGACCACGAGAGGAATTACGGCTTCACCCAGTTCGCGCTGGAGCTGAACGAGCTCACGCCGGAGCTCCGCAGGGTCCTGCCCTCCACGGACACGCGCCTGCGGCCGGACCAGCGGTCAGCAGCGTGCCGGGGGTGCGGGGTGGGGCGGGCTGAGGCCGGCCAGCTCGTCACAGCCGTGTCCTGTGTCCCCCAGGTACCTGGAGGAAGGGAACGTGCCGGCGGCTGAGGCGCAGAAGCGCCAGATCGAGCAGCTCCAGAGGGACCGGCGCCGTGTCATGGAGGAGAACAACATCACCCACCAAGCCCGGTTCTTCAGGTCTGGGGGGCTCCCGGGGCTGGGGGACTCGTGGATCAGGGGGATGTGGGGCTCTTGTGGTATGGGGAGACCCTCTGGGAGTCCTGAGAGCACCCCATGGCTCAGGGGTGTGTGGGGCTCTTAAGGAATCAAGAAACCCCCCCGGGAGTCCCCCCGATGGTTGAGGGAGATGTGGGGGTTTTAAGGGAATGGGGAGGCCCTCTGGAGACCTCATGGCTCAGAGATGCGTGGGGCTCTCAGGGAATGGGAAAACCCCCCTGGAAGTCCCAAATGTTTCCCCCCCGACCCCATCCCCAGGCGTCTGACGGATGCCAACGGCAAGGAGTCGTGGGTCACCAACAACACCTACTGGAAGCTGCGCCTGCACCCCGGCTTCGCCCACCTGGACAGCGCGGTGCTCTGGTAGCGACCCCCAAACCCGGGGGGTGCTGAGCCCCCCCAGCTCCTCACAGCAGTGCCCAGCAGCGGGGCTGGTCCCCCCCGCCCCCTCTGAGCCATTTTGCCACTGTTTCAATAAAACTGTGATATAAAAATGGGAAGGGGGAGGGGGGGGGGCACTGGCAATGCCTCCCCCCCGCCCCGGGGCAGAGCCTTGGGGACAGCTGAGGCGCTTTGGGGCAGGGGCTGGCAGTGCCCCCCTGCCCTGGGGGCACAGGAGAATGAGGGGGGGGTTAAGGGGATCGCAGGGTGCCCGCGGGCGGGAAAACCCCACTGCCCCCCCCCCCAAATTGTGCACAGGGGCTGCTCTAATAAAGGCTGTGAAGAGTTGGGGTGTGCAGAGAGATTCCTTGTCCGTGCCCCCCCGGCATCACCGTCCCCGGGGGGCTCAGGACCCCCCTCCCCGATCAGCACGAGTCCCTTAACCCCCTCCCCGTGCCTCAGTTTCCCTCCCCACATGCACAGAATTGACCAGAGCCGTGTCCCACAGTGTCCCCTTTATTGCGATATGCTGCTGCCCCCCGCCCCACATCGGGCGCGGGGGGGGGGGCCTCAATAAATACTTCAGCATTAACCCCCCTCCCCTAAAAACCACCGACAACAACAACAAAAAAAACCCTCACCACCATCCCCCCAGCCCGTCCCCTCCCCGCTCGCCCCCGCGGCCCCACCGGGGTGGCACCGGGGGCTGATTGTCTGGCTGAGCCCCCCCTCTGCTCAAGTCGTCCCAGGATATGGGTGTTAAATATGGGGGTGGGGGGGGAGGGGGGGGCGGGGGCACACAGAACCCCTTTGCACCCAGATTTGGGGCGCCCGGGGAGGCTCTGACCCCTCCCTCGGTGTGGCTCAGTTGCCGTAGAAGCCGTAGTAGCCCCCGTCGGCGACCGGGTCCTTGTCGTAGAGGTCCCCGTTGCGGGGCGGGGGGGAGCTCTCGGTGCTGGAGGGGTAGGGGGACACCCGCCGCCGCTTGCACTCGTACAACCCCGAGTCCGACGAGTCCCCCGAGGCGACAGCGGCGGGGGGCTCGGGGGCCCAGCCCTCCGCCTCCTTGCCCTTCTCCTCGCGGGGCTCCCGGTACCAGCCCAGAGCCGCGGCGCCGCCCTTGGGGCCGTACTGCCCGGGGCTCCAGCCCCCCGGGACCCCGAAGCCCCCCGGCCCCTCGGGGTAGTAGGGCAGGGGCGGGTGCGGGGCGGGCGGCAGCGCGAAGGGTTTCACCCCATAGGGCACCATTTTGCCCCCCCCGTAGCCCCCGTCGTAGCCGCCGAACTCCAGCGCGCCGGGGGCGGGGGGCTGCTGCGGGGGGAAGTACCAGTGGGGGGGGTCTTTGGGGGGCAGGGGCAGCGCAGCCCCTCGCTCCCCCCCGAAGAAGCGGCCCGGGGGCAGCGGGTACTGCTCGGGCAGGAAGGGCTGGAAGCGGGGGGCCGGCAGGAGCTGCTGGCAGCCGGGACCATCTGGCGGGGATGGGGTGAAGCGGTCGCTCTCCGAGGCCGTGTACATCCTGGGGAGGCACAGGGTGGGGTTTTGGGGGGGGGGGGTCTCCTGCCAGGTGAGGCCGGGGGAGAACCGGGGAGGGACAGGCGGGAGGAGGAGGGGGTGGGGGTGACACTCACGAGTCAAAGTTGTCCCGGAATCCTTTGGCGAAGGGGTTGTGGTCGATCTTCAGCTGGGTGATCTGGGGGCACGGGGGATTGGGGGGGCTGCTGGCAGCTTGTCCCTCCTCCGGGATGTCCCCCCGCTGTCCCTTTTCCCCCCGAGCAGCCCCCGACCCACCAGAATCCCATCCTTTGCCGGTGCAGGGGGTGCTGAGGGGGCTCCTGGGGGTGCTGAAGGGATTCAGGAGGGGGTACTGGGATGTGTGGGACAATCCTGGGGGGGACAGTGGGGTGCTGAAGGGATTCGCGGGGAGGCTCTGGAAATCTGAGGGGATACGGGCGGCATTGGGAGGCGTCTGGGATGCTGAAGGGACGCAGGGGGAGGTCCTGGAATGCCGAGGGGATGCAGGGGATGTACTTGGGATCGCAGAGATGCTGCAGACAGGGGGAGGCCATTGGGGTTTTCCTGACGCTGAGGACACCTTAGAGGGTGCTGGGGGGGGGGGTTAATGGGGCTGCTCTGCGGGGGTTATTGGGTTGCTGTGATGACACTGGGATGATTACTGGTTCCTGGAGTTTCTGTGCTGTTGGGGGATTTTTTTGTGGGGGGCCTACACCCATGCTCGGGACGGGGAGGGGGATCTCGTACTCACGTCGGCGTTCTGGTAGGCGGTGACGGCGATGAACTGGGTCTCGGGGAAGGCGAAGGTGTGGGTGTGCGGGGAGGGGTACCCGTCCTCCCCCTCGCCCTCCTTCACCTCCGTGACGTGCAGCCGCGGCTGGTACTTGTGCAGCGACTGCAGCACGATCATCTGGGGCAGGGGGAAAAGCGGACAGCGGGCGGTCAGGGAGGGTCCCAAGAGGAGCCGGCCCAGCCTGGCACGGCAGCGGGACCTTCCCCTCACCTGCCCGACGTTGTTGGAGGCGCCCTTGTTGTTGGTGAGCTTCAGCTTCCCGAAGGAAACCTCCTGCCGCATCCAGTGCGCGCCCGTGTTGGGCGAGTCGGGGTGCAGGTAGAGGCGGTTCCCTGGGGGACAGCGGGGACAGCGTCACCCCCATCCCGGCACCGCCAGGAGGATGAGGAAGGGGATGGAGAGCCCATACCTGGCATGTTGCCCTCGGCTTTCCCGCACTGCACCCATTTTCCGCCCTGGTAGCGCCAGTGGTGTTGGTCCACCAGCACCACGTCCACGCAGACGTTGTAGTGGGCCACGGGGTTAAGCCCCGACAGGTTGAAGCTGAGGAAGGGGAACATGCGCCTGGGGAGGGAACAGAGGCACAGGCACCGTCAGCCCTCCCCGCTCGGCCCTTGGCACACAGGGCAGCTTGAAGGGGCGGTGATGGGGAAACTGAGGCAGCGCGGTGCCCACCCCCCTCCCCAACCCTGCCCCCCACGGCCGGCTGGGTGCCCGTGAGGAGCTGAGTGACCCCAGCAGCTGGGGGATGCTCTCGGGGCCGATCCCCCCCCTCCCGGTATCTCCCTCCCCCTCCCCAAGCACCTTCCGGATCGGAAACCAACACCGCTGCTATTTCGGGCTGGGCGCCAGCCTGCGCCAAGGGCAGGAAGGGGACACGATGGCACGGCCGGGGGGCACCACAGGGCTGCAGCTGCCACCCCCCCCCCCGGGGCTGCACCCTGCGTCCCCCCCGGGTGTCCCCTCAAATCGCCGTGAGAGGCTGGGAGATCTCTGCTGCCTGCCCTGTCCCTCGTGTCCATCACTGACCACTCGCCCCAGTGGCCCCAGTGGCCCCAGTGGCCCGCTCAGGTTCGCGGCGCGGCCTCCAGCCGTGGCCTCGGGCACCGGTTCAGCCCCCTCCGGCCGGACTCGGCTCTCCAGCCGTGGGATTTTGGCGGCTTCTGGAGCTCTGATGGCCGGAGCTGGACACCAGCGTCCCCACCCCCCCCCCCGCTGCCCGGCCACGCCGTTAATGTCACCCCCACCAGGGAGCCACCCCCTCGAACCCACACGGGAGATCTCCCATAGGCAGGGAATGAAGGGGGATTAATCCCGAATTCCTAAGGGGAGAGGGGCTGGGAGGGGTGCGAGGAGAAAAGGGAAGGTCCGGGAGCTCACGGAGCCCCGGGAGCCGGGCGGGAGCGGGCGGGGGATCGGCCGTGGCCCCCGCAGGAAGCGGAGCTCGGGCAGCGCAGGGGGAGCGGTGTGCAAAGAGCAGTGGAAAGAAAAGTCAGCGGGTGCCGGCTGACTCAAAATTGCCCTTGCGAGAGAGTGGGGAATAGAAAAAGAAAGAGAAGAAAAGAAAAGAAAAAAAAAAAAAAAAAAAAGAAAAAAGGAAAAATAGAAAGAGAAAGAAGAAGAAGGAGAAGAAAAGGAAAAAATAGAGAAAAAGATTAGGAAGGTTAAGAAAAAAGAAGTGGAAAAAAGAAGAAGGAAAAAAAGAAAAGAGGAAAAAATAAGAAAAAAGAAGATAAAAAAGAAGATAAAAAAGAGAACGAAGAAGAAAAGAGGAAAAAAGAGGAAAAAAGAAGATAAAAAAGAGAACGAGGAAGCAAAAAGGAGAGAAAAAAGAAAAAGAAGAAGGAAAAAAGAAGAGGAAAAAATGAAGAAGAATCAGGAGGAGAAGAGGAAGAAGGAGAAGAAGACTAAAAACAAGAATAAGAAGACAAAACCAGTAAAAAGAAGAATAAAAAGAAGATAAAGATAAAGAAAGAGATAAAGATAAAAAGAGAACTAAAAAGAGAAAGAAGCAGAGAAAGCAGCAGCCGTGGCGAGGAGCCGCACGTGCTCCCCGTGTCCAGGACGGACGCTGGCCCTCAGCATCCCGGCTCCCCCCGGGGTCCCCCCGAGCCCTCGCAGACCCCCGTTTTCCCCTTTGTGTCCCCAAAGGAGCCGTCCCAGCGGGCTCGCATCTCCTCCGCAGCGAGCTCGACGCGGCTGCTCCGAGGAAAAAGGGGGTTCCAGCCGCTGATAAAAATTGCAACCACATTAAAAACCACCTCGGTGCCGCCGGAGCCCTGAGCCGGGGTGCCGGCTGCCCCCGGGGCGAGGTCTCAGCGCGGCTGCTGCACCAGCCCGAGCTGCTGCAAGGAGCAGAGAGGAAGAAAACAGCTTTTTTCGGTTTTTTTTTTTTTTTTTGCCCTTTGCTCCCACAGCGCGTTCTCCGGCGCTGCCAGCGGAGCAGCCGGCGCGGCTCGGCGCTCACACGCTGCTGCTGCTGCCGCGGAGAAACCGCACGGGCCCGGCCGGGCACGGCAGGGTGGGGGCAAGACCCGAAACCGCGCTCGCCTCGCCTTTATTTTTAAATCCCCAGGCGCTCGAGCTCCGGCTCGGGCAGGACTCGGGGTTTGGTCACTGCGGTTTGGGAGGTGCCCCCGGAGGGCTCCCCCCACCAAGTCGGGTGGGCACCGCTGGTTTCACCCTTGGAGGGTTTTGTTTCGGGGCTCTCGGGGTTTGTCCCTGCGTGAACCCCTCGGTTCGGGGCATCGGGAGGGCCACGGAGAGATGGAGACACCGAGAGAAAACACCTGGTGACACAGGGGACATTATGGGGACACGGGGGACAGGGACGGTGTCCAGGATGGGCCCAGGTGGAAGGAAAGGAGATCCAGGAGATCAAACCCTCCCAGGCAGTGGAGCCTCCCCAGCCCCCCGCCCCCGGCAGAGCACGGGGGGGGCTGCGGCTTCCTGAGCCTCCTCCTCCCCCGATGGCAGCGCAGGGACCGCAGGAGCCACCACGGCCGCGTGGGACGTGCCCCAGCCCCCGCTGCACGGCGGCGTGGCACAGGTGTAGGGCAGGGGGACATGGCGTGGTGGCACGGCAGTGCGAGGCACAGTGACACGGCCGCTGGACATGGCACGGTGACATGGCACGGTGACACGGCACGGCTGCTGGACATGGCACGGTGACACAGCACGGCTGCTGGACATGGCACGGTGACATGGCATGAGGGCACGGTGACATGGCATGGTGACACACCAGTGCATGGCACGGTGGCACAGCAAAGCGTGGCACGGCTGCTGGACATGGCACAGTGGCACAGCAATGCATGGCACGGTGACATGGCATGGCTGCTGGATATGGCACGGTGACATGGCGTGGTGGCACGGCAGTGCACGGCACGGTGACACGGCACGGCTGCTGGACATGGCACGGTGACATGGCACGGTGACACGGCACGGCTGCTGGACATGGCACGGTGACATGGCACGGTGGCATGGCAACGCACGGCACGGTGACACGGCACATCTGCACGGCACAGCTGCGCTGCCCGGCGTGGGGGACAGGGCACAGCTAAATGTCGCAGCGCAGCAGGACGCGGTGACAAGTCACAACACGGCTGCACCAACCCCGCCGAGCTGCCAGCCGGGCACTGCGTGTCCCCAGCCCAGCCTGCGCGGGGACAGCCACTGTCAGCCCCGAGAGCCACTCCCGAGTCCCCCCAAAAAGGCGCTGCCAGCTCCGGTGTTCCCCCTCCTGCACGGCCACCCCTCAAATCAAAGCCGCCGTCGCGTTTGCCAGGTGAAAACGCAGCTTTTGTGTCCCCAAAGCCACCCCCAGCGTCCTCTCCGAAGGCAATGCCATCCCTTGCGTCCCCAAATGCAAAGAGAGTCCCTGCACCCCGCAAAAGCAGTGCTGAGTCACCCCCGAGTGCAAGGACAGCCCTTATGTGTCCCCAAATGAGGGGGACAGCCCCTTGCGTCCCCTCGAAACACAAAGCCAGCCCCTTGTGACCCCAAAACACAGGCCCAGCCCCCTGTGTGACCCCAAAAGGCAACGCCAGTCCCTGCGTCCCCTCAAAACGCGAAGACATCCCCTGTGTGACCCCAAAAGGCAGGGCCAGCCCCTGTGTCACCCCCAAAACGAAGAGCCAGCCCCGACTCCACTGCAGAACCCAACGGCAGGAATTCCCCGGGCCTGTCGCTGTCGGGGTGCCGGCGAGTCCTTGGGGGTTTCCGCAGAAATCCTGCCCTGCCGAACCCCAAGAGCCGCGGGGGACAGAGCGGGGACGGGCACCGGTGTGGGGAACCAGCAGGAAATTATCTGCACCGGAGTGGTTGGGGTGGGATGGTGTGGGGTGGCACAGGACAGCAGGAAAGGTGCCAGCAGGGTAAATCCCCGTGCCTGGCCAGGTTCATCCCAGTGCCACCATGTCCCCCTCCCCACCAGCCTCAACTCCTCCCCAGGGGATCCACGGGGGGCTGCACCCCATCAGTGCTGAGGGACCAGCGGGATGGGGCTGCTGAGCCAACAGCGGGATGGGAACGCGTCCCCTGCCCTGCCCCGCAGCCCCCCAGCCTGGCAGGTCCCTGCTTTGGGGCTGAGGTCCCCCTCAGGTCCCCGTTTGGGGCTCACGTCCCCCCTCGAGCCCCGCGCTGGGGTTTTTCCTGTGTGTCAGGCGCGCTGCAGCCCGGCCCTGCACACCGAGCGCTGCAAAAGCAGCTCAGGGTCGGGGGAAACGGATGTTCTGTGGCTCTGGGTTTGACGTTCTCCACAGGCTGGGCTTGCCGTGAGCCCCCCCTGCACAGAGCAAACCCCACTCTCAGCCCCCCAGCCTCTCTGCAGAGCCATCCTGGGGGATGGAGCTGGGAGAAAAATATCCCAAAATCGCCTGGTTTCAGGCTGGCAGCCGAAGGCAGAGGTGCAGCGGGGCAGAGGGGACGGGATCTGTGGGGCCACCCCGATTTCCAGCCCTTCAGCAGCAGCTCCCGACGCAGCAGGGAGGGCACTGCCCCAGCACCCAGCTGGGAAAGAGAGGAGAAAAGGAGAAAAAAAGCTGAATTTCAACACATTCCCGGCAAGGCCTGAAGGGTGGCGGGCAACAACCAACCATTTGGGGTGCCCACCACCCCCGCCACCCCCACGGCTGGCACTGGGGACGCATCACCCCATCCGTGCCGGCCCTGGTTCGCTCGGAGCATCCCCGAGCGCAGCGGGGGGAGCGGGGCCGGGCACGGCCGTGGCAAACCAAGCGGCCCTAACGTGTTTAGACTTCCAACACATTAAGCAGGTTGGGCTCAGCATCGAAGTGACACCATCTGTCTCTCGGCCGAGCGAGGCAGCCCCGGCGCTGGGCAGAAAGGGACCCCCTGGGCGCAGGGATGGGGCTGGGCAGGGGGGGCTGCGCGGCAGGAGGGGCTGGGGGGGGGTCTGTGCCAGCTGCTGGGAACGCAGAATGGGGGGTGCTGCCCTGTTTCCCCTTGGCACGGGGTTTTTGGGGACCCCTCGGGATGATCTGGTGGTGGCCTGCCGTGATCCCATTCCCAGCGCGATCCCACTGAGACCCCCAAAGTCTGGTTCCCCTCATCACACCAGTGTGCGGCCCAAGGATGAGCTCAGCGTTTTGGGCTCCCCTTGCTCCGAGTCGTGGTGACTCCACGGCCCCACAGGGCCTGTATGGCACCCAGACTCCCCAAATTGGCGTGTTAGCAGAGGCAGGGAGAATTCCAGCCCCTCAAAAACTCCCCAATCCTCTCCCAGCCCCGGGAACCTGCAGCGGGTGCACACCCCAGGCCGGAGGCAGCACGGAGAGGACAGCGAGTGCCCGGCCGTGGCGTTACCAAGGGCGTTTTTGGCAGCTGGGAGGTGGCCAAAATGCTCCCCCTTCGCTGGTCACACGTGGGGCAGCCGGGCTCTGCCTGCCCCGTGGAGCAGAGGGGGTTTCCACCCCAGAGGAGTGAGCGGAGTGGGTGTCACCCACCCCCGCCCACGGCGCTGCGGGGTAGCAGCAGCTCCTCGCCACTTGTTGCAGGGCCGAGCTCCGGATCCGGCCCGTGGGTTGGGGCTGGATCAAAGCTGCCTGCGGGCCCCTGGCAGCGACACCACCTCTGCCACCTTCCTGACCCCCCTGTCCCTCCCTGACACAGGTGGGGACAACCCCCAGAGCCTTTTCTCCTTCCCACAAGCCTCAACTCCCCCGGGAAACAACACCAGGGGATATCTGCGATGCTTTGCCTCCCCCTCACAGGCTTTTCTCCAAACCCACAGGGATGGGCGTCCCCTCTCGCACCCCCAGCCCCACAAACACCTCCCACACTTCCAGTCCTTTGGGGAGACGAGGCAGGACCCCTCAGCCCCTCACCGGGCCAGGGGTCCCCGGCCTGTCCCACCCCTCTCACTGCCGGTGTCCCCACCCCCCCCCTCCTGCCACCCCCGGTGCCTGTGCGGGTCCGGGTGTCACTGCCGGACTCTGTCGCGGTGCCCCGGGCCCCGTTCCCCCGGTGCTCTCAGGTTCCCCTCGGTGCCCCCAGCTGGTCCCCTCCGGTGCCTCACGAGCCCTCCGACATTCCCCCGTCCCGGCACACCCCGGTCCCCGCCGGCGCCCCGCTGTTCCCCCGTGCCGCTCCGTCCCGGTGCGCTCCGGTCCACCCCAACCCCCTCCAGTCCCTCCCAGAGCCCCTCCGCCTCCCAGCCCCGGTTTCGCCCGGTGCTCCCCGGCTCTCCGGTCCTCCCCCAGAGCCCCCCCCCCCCGGTCCTCCCGGCTCACCTGCCCTGCTTGGTGATGATCATCTCGGTCTGGTGCTTGTGGAACTTGGCCCAGAGCGGGTAATTGTTGAGCATCACCTGCACCTTCCCGGCCGCCCGGTACCCGGGCAGGGCACAGAGCGGGGGGCACAGCGGGCCCCCCCCGCCGCCGAAACCACCCTCGGCACCCCCGTAACCTTCCACCGGCGGGGCGGGAGGCGGCGGCGCCCGGTACGGCGGGCAGGGCCCCAGGAACCGGCCGCCGAAGCCGCCGGGAGCGCCGTAAGGGAGCGGGGGAGCTCCCGGTTCCGGTCCCCCTCCATCAGCGAAGAAAGCGGCGGAGATGTCCCGGGGGCCCGGCGGCTCCTTGGCAAAGCTGGCGGCGGCGCTGAGCATGGGGGCGGCGGGCCGGGGGGCTCCGGTGCCCGGCTCCAGCGCGCCCATGGACGGGCGGGGGGCACCGGCCCCGCTCAGCCGCTCATGGGAGTCCCCGCCGGCGGCGGCCCCGGGACGCGGCGCCGGTCAGCGCTGCCCGCCTGGCCGGGCTCCCGCCGCCCCCTCCATGCCCGGTAGTCCCGGGGGGGCCCCGAGCGGCGGCGGCGGCCCCGAGGACAGCCAAGAGGGAAGGGGGCGAAACAACAAACGCCGCAAAAAATACCCTAAAACAGCCGGAAAACCCCAAAAAAAGTGCCGGGGGGAGGTGCCCTGCCCCGCTGCCGCCGGTGCCCTCACACGCTCCACCTGCCCATCCCCGTGGCCCCGCGCCTCTTATCCAAAGAAGCGGCTCCGCACCGGGAGCTCCGCCCTCCGCCCCCCTCCCCACCCCCGTGGGGGCGGCCACCAACCGGGGCGGGCCGGGGGCGGGGAGGGGGCCACGCAGGGACCGCGACGCGCGGGGAGAGCGGGACGGGACGGGGACACGTGGGGAGGGCATGGGGGATACGGGAGGAGCCGCGGGACTGTGGGACAGGGGTGGGGACACGGGAGGGGACAAGGACGCTGTGGGGACAGAGGATGGAGTGATAAGGGGGGGCGGGGGGGGGGCACTGTCCTGCTCGTGTTTTGGGGTTCTAGGGGGACACAGGGATGGGGTAATTCGGGGCCTTCCCTACTCTGGTGTCACTGCAGTCACCGGAGGGGTGACACGCCTGGGGACCGGCACTGAGGGCTCGGCCCCTTCTGGTTCCCCCTCCCTTGCTGCTGGTTTTGGGGTGGTGTGAGACCCCCGGGAAGCTCAGCCAAGCCGTGCCACCCCCCGTGCCCATTCCCGTGTCCATTCCCGTGCCCACCCCGAGGCCAGGCCTTCCCGGCACCTGTCCTTGACCCCGCTGCGCCTGGGGAAGTCCCGGTGTCCCCTGGAGCCACCACCGAGGCATTTGGCTCCGGAGTGGCCGCTTCCCTTGGCAGATGCCCAGCTCGGCTCCCGTCAATACTTTCCATTCCCAGTGGGGCAGCGCCGCGGGAGGGTGGGGGTGGCTCGGTGGCACCCCGCTTCCACCGCTCCCACACCGCACGGAAGCACGAGTGGCACCGCCGCTGTCCCCCCTCCTGGCAGCTGGGCTGCTTCCCGTGGGACCCCTCTGGAGTGGGGAGGGGCAGGAGGGAAATGGGGACGGGTGGGTCTCTACCAAACCCACACCTGAGTCCCCTGGGATCCGGGGTCACGGGTGGGGATCCTCAGGGGTCAGTGGGAGCGGCTGGGGACAGGAATGGGGATGGGGTGGGGATGGGGACAGGGGACAGGACTGGGGACAGGGATGGGAATTGGGACGGGGATAGGGATAGGAATGGAGATGGTGACAGGAACGGGAATGGGGACAGGATTGCAGATGGGGACAGGGATGAGGATGTGGCCCGGGATGGGGATGGGTCAGTGATAGGGACAGGGATGAGGATGAGGAATGGGGACAGCCCTGCTTCCCCCACGGAGCGGCCCAGCTGTGGGCCAGGAGGAAATGGGGAGTTAAGGATGCGCAGGGCGGCCGTAGGGGGTGGATGGACGGGAGGACGGGACTCCCCCGGTCCCCACGGGGAGTCGGGCCGGGGCAGGCGCGGGGCCTCGGGGGTCACCCGGGGGTTGTGTATTGGCCCAGCAGACACAGCTTAGCGGCCATTCGGGCCGGCTTTTCACCGCTGCCGTCGCTCAGAGGGGTCCCGGCCCTCCATCTCTATGCAAAGCCCTCCCTGCTGACCCCCACCACCCTCCTCCCCACACTTTTCCGGCTCCCTGAGGTTCGCAGTGGGGACAGCACCCCCCCCGCGCAGCTGTGCCCACCCTCAGGGGACACCCCCAGACTGCCAGGGAGTTGCCACCCCCTCCCAACCCACCGAGAGGGGACCCCCCCCGCCGAGTTCCCAAGTGAGAAAAAGAAGGAAAACAAGGAAATTTCCAGAATTTTGTTTTTCCTAGGAGGGAAAAGAAAGGCCGGAGGGGGGTTAAGGATGGGGGGGGAGCGACTCATTAACGGGGGGGGAGAGCGAGCGCTGCGGCACAAGTGCTCCTGACGTCACCGCGTGCTAATTCATTCCCGTTTTACCATCGCCGCCGAGGATAAATTCACAGGGACACCCCCCCCCGCTGCGGGATCAGCCGGCGTGGCCCCCCAGAGGGTGTCGGGCTCGCCAGTGTCCCCACCGTGCCCACAGCTGGGGACCTGCCACCGCCATCCCGCATGCCCCCGGCCCTGGCGGTGCCGGTGCTGGATGGTGACAACAGCGGGGTCCGGAGGGGCGGGACGAGGAGTGCGGCCCCGTCCTCAGGATGTCACGCCCTTGAGTCTCCCCCTGTCACGGTAAAGTGACACCAGGGACACTGCAAGACGCGGCAGGACTCCTGGGGAGATGGTTGTCACAAGTGTCCCCGTGCAGGGAGGACTCGCGCAGGGCCAGGAGGGACAGGAGGGACAGGAGCCGTGTCCTGACCGTCACCTTGAACAGCCTCCGACCGTCCCATTGGCCGGTGACAGGGATGCTCTGGGACACCCCGGTCACCTCTGGGACACCCCGGTCACCTCTGGGACACAGCGTCCCTTGGGACGGGACGGTCCAAGCTGCCTGAGCTCGGCCCTCCACGACGAGGGGCCACCAGGATTTGGGGTCCAACCCTTCCCACAGCCCGGCATCCTCACCCGCAGGGCCCTTCCTGGAGGGCAGCAGCGCCGGGACCTCCTCGGGGTTAAATCCCCTCCTTTCCCAGCCCCGTGCCTCAGTTTCCCCTCCGCGGGTGGCTGATGCAACGCGCACGTCGCACACCAGAGCGTCCCCGGGGGGGAGGGGACGGTGGTGGTCGAGGGCAGCGCTGTGTGGCCTCCCTGCCCGGTCCCTCCTGGCCACCCGTGTGGCTTCCGGCACTCGCCCGACGCCCGCACAGAGGGGCCAGGAGGAAGCGGCTCCGCTGCAGGATACGCCCCGGGGCTGGGGACACACTTGTCACCACGGGCCACATCCCGCGCCAAGCCCGCGTCCCTGCCCGGCAGGATTCCCGGGATCCCAAACATCCTTGAGCCAACCCTGGCATCGCCCCGTTCCTCAGTTTCTCCCCCTCATCCCTGGCGTCTCCAGCGCCGGCACGGGATGGGGGTTTGACCCTTGGTGGAGGGATTATCCCGGACATCCTTTGTCCCCTGTCACCTCCGGGAAATGTCACCATCCTGCATCTCCCCGCGCGTGGGCATCATCCCTCTGATCCCAGAGCCAAAACCCCGCAGAGGGACTGGGCACGGGGGTTGCAACCAGCCGGCGGTGCAATTCTGAAGTCCCCAAAGTGTCCCCAAACCCCGCTGTCCCCACACTTCGCCCCAGCCCAGCCCCCAGGCAGGTTCCGCTGCTTCCGTGGAAGGACGCGGCAGGAATTTGGCTTCTGGGCAGCGAGGGGAAACTTGGGGGTAATTTTCTTAGTCAATGGCATTGTTCCTGTTTTCATTATTAAAATGAGCACGAGGGCACCGGGAACCCGCGGGGGCTAAATTTGGTCTCAGGGAAAACCAAAAATACTGCCCCCACCCCAGAGGAATTTGCATCTCGCTGCTGCTCGAAGGCAGCGCGGTGACGAGCGGTTCATGGAGGCATGAATTGCAAACCGCAGGGCTCCCGGGCCGGGCCGGCCACCTGCCACCCACCCGGGGGACCCCCGGCCCGGGGCCGCATCCGCCGCCCACCTGCAGCCAGCGCCGGCTGCGAGGGATGGAGCCACATCCTCGGTTCCCCCCGCGCCGCACCCCGGAGCAGAGCGATGCTGGGAGCCCTCCCAGAGCCCCCCCCCGGGCTCCCACCTTGCAAAGCCCCCTCCTGTCCCACAGTCAGGCCACTCCGAGCACTTCGTGTCCCCCCCCGCAAAACCCGGCCAGGTCCCCCGCCACCAACAGCGTCCTCTGAGTCACAGCGGGCAGGGGAAATGGAGTCACGGGTGACGAGTGGGCAACAGGCAGCGCCGGCGGTGGGTTTGGGGGGGCTCAGCTCCCCCCGTGGAGGGTCCCCCCACGCCGCGGCTCCTCACCCTGCACCCCGGCGTTGTCACCCTCCTCCTTCCTGCCCCAAACCACCCCGCGCTGGCGGGCGGGCGCCGCGCTCCACCCCGCGCAGCCCCGCTTTGGGGGAGCCCCACGGGGGGCCGGGGAGAAGGAGGGGAGCGGGGGGGGGGTCGTGGCGAGCCCGTTTCCCGCTGGGGACCCTCGAACCCCCTGCCCAGCTCCTGAGCAGCGCTGGGAGGATGCTCAGCACCCGCGGGAAAGGGGGCACCCAAGGGTGACAGGGGTGGGCGTCCCTTCCCCAGCGCTACCAGGGCCAGGCCTGGGCCAGCCGGGGGTGACAATTCGGTGGCAGCTCCGCGGGGGGGTGCGGGGGGGGGGGGTGTCAGCGGCCCGGGGAGGGCGAGCAGACGGCTCCTTAATCTCGGGGAAGGAAGCGGCTCTGGTTACGGAGCTGCCCTCGGTGTAAAAGGAGAGCGACAGGAAGAAAAGTCATTAACATCGTTCCAGCCGCTGCCATCCAAAACCCTGCTGGTGCTGAGCCCCGCGCCGCCAGCACCGCTGTCCCCCGTGCCCCCCGTGCCCCCTGTCCCCCTGCACCAACGCCGCTGTCACCGCGCCCCCGGGGAGAGCGCTGGCTTTGGGTGGCACCGGGGGGTCCTGCCAGGAGATCCCCCCAAAAACCCCTCCCCGGGGTAGTCCCGCTGCCGGGACTCGGCGGTGGTGGGTCACTGGTCCCTCCTGCAGCAACGATCCTGTCCCCTCTGCCCCGGAGACTGATCCGCGGTTCGGCTCCGGTGCCTCCTCCTCTTCCTCACCCTGGCCGTGGCAGCCTGCGTGGGAGGTGGCAGCGTGCGCGGGCAGCTTCCCACCGTGTGTCCCTGGCTCGGTGACACCGCGCTCAGGTGTCACCCTGCCCGGGGTGCCCCCCGCGCGTGGGGGATCAATGGCTGCGTGGGGGTGCGTGAGTGTGCTGGGGGGTGTCCGTGGGTGTGCAAAGGTGTGTGAGGGGCTGGGGGGGGCTGAAGGGGCTCGGGTGTGCAAGGGGCCGTGGGTGTGAGAGGGTCGCAGGGGGTGCAAGGGGGTCCCCGCGTGTGCGAGGGGGCCGGGTGGGTGTGCGGGTGTGCCAGGGACCGTCGTGCGTGTGCAAGGACGCAGCTGTGCCCGTGCTCGTGTGCGCGCATGGGCCCCCCCCCGCACGCACCCACCGGGCCGGGGGGAGTCCGTTTCACCCCCCGCCGCCATCCCCGGCCCCTCGCCCCGCTCCTGTACGAGGCGATTTGCTTCAGCCGCAGCCGGATCCTCGGCGAAGAGCCGCGGCTCCCTGGGGAGCGCCGGGGGGCTGCAGCCCCTGTCCGGCCGGCTTAGCGTGACGGAGGCGCGGGGGGCTCCGGGCTGGCGCCCCCGGCCCTTCCTCTTCGTCAGCGGGAGGCGAAGGCCGGGGAGTGATGTGCGCTGCCCGGGCGGGGGGACGGCGGGCGAGACACGGGCTACAGCTTCTGACAACACGCGGCCCCCGCGGGCACGCGCGTGTGCGGGATCACCCGCCCCGCTGCCAGCGCCCTCCCCAAAGTCCCCCCCCGGTCGGGGATCAGGGCAGGGGAGGGGTCCCGCGGGCTCGGAGACACGGGTGACGTGCGGACATGGCGGGGCTGGACCCCTGTGGGATGGGGATGAGGATGGTCCTGCCCGGCGGAAGGGATGGAGATGTGGATGCTGCCCCACAGGTACCGCTCCTGCCCCACTGGGATCAATCCTGCCCCACAGGGGACGGTCCTGCCTGTCAGATCCCGTCCTGTCCCACGGCCTCCCATCCAGATCCTGCAGGATCCATAGGGGCCAACCCTGCAGGGTTCCATCTTCCCCCACAGAGTCTGATCCTGCCCCATGGAGCCTATTCCTGCTTTCCAGCTCCCCATCCTGCCCTGTTTGAAACAATCCTGCCCTATAGGGTCCAGTCCTGCTCCATAGGTTCCCCTCCTGTGCTGCAGGGTCCTGTCCTGCCAGGATGAGTCTCACCCTGACTCCTTGGGGAGTGGGATCCCATCTCACTCTGAAGGGTCTCATCCCCCTCTTTGGGGGCTGATATCCCCCACAGGATCCCATCCTGCCCCAAGGGATCCCATCCTGTCGTGCACGGCCCCATCCCGCTCTGTGGGGTCCCACCCTGCTCTGTGGGCGCTGATCATCCCCAATAGGGTCTAACCCTGCCCCATCAGCCCAAATCCTGTCCCATGCACTCCCGGAGCATCCGATGCGGCTCAGGAGGGTCCGGTCCTGCCCCGGGGGGCGGCGAGGGCCGGGGGAGGCAGCTGGAGGCCGGACAGCAGCGGGCACGGACACTCAGCGCGTGCCAAGCGGCAGAGCCGGGAGTTAAAAATACCCGTGGGGGCCCTGCCGACGGAAGTGGAGGTGTCGGCACCGGCTGCTCGGGGCCGGGGGGGGGCCGGACTCGGGTGTCCTGGCCCCCGCCGGCGACCCCCGTACTCAGCACCGGGACCCCACCCAGGTGGGCGGCAGCAGCAGAGGCTGCCGGGTCCCGGCCCCCCAAAAACCGCGGGGCAGGAGGAGCATCCTCGTCCCCGCCACACCGGAGGGGGAGGAGGGAGAGAGGGAGGGAGGGGGTCACCCCCAGCCCGGCGTGAGCCCCCCGCCACCGCCGCGGCGACGACGAGGGGGCCGTGGGGAAATGCAAAGTGACAAATGACGCCCCGCGCGCGTTAATTGATGTGACGCGGGGCTGACACCGCGGTCGCACCCGGGGCCGGAGCGCGGGAAGAGGGAGGAAAGGAGGAGAGAAAAGAAAAACAAAAAACCAAACCAACCAAATCCCAATCAAATGTTAAAAATAGGTCACGGGGAAGGAGCCGGAGCCGGTTTCATTTCAGCCGCGGGTTAAAAGGAGCCGCCCGTGGGTCCGGAGGCACCGCGAGAGTCCGAGAGGTGGCGGGGGGGGGGGACGAAAAGGAGGGAGGGGGGCGATGGAGGTGATGGGAATGGGATACGCCACCCACACCATGAGCCTGTGCCAGGGCCGTGGGACCCCAGCCCCAAATCCCACCTGCCTGGCACCCGGCTCCTGCGACCAGGCGGGGCCAGATGGTCCCCAAAACGCCGCTGTAGCAGCCCTGCAGGGCTTTAGGACACCCCCAGCTTTCCCGTGAAGGTGGCCCGGTGCCGGGGTGGCCCCGCGGTGGCCGCAGCCACGGTCCCGGCGGGTCACCGGGAGTTCAGGCTGCCGCTGTCCGTGGCCCCCGGGCGCCCGGCGGGTGCTGGATTTTGGGCCAGCGGCCAGAGCGGAGCCAGCCGCGGGTCGTGTCCGTCGCGGCCCTACGTGTCCCCATGGCCGCGGTGACCCGCAGCAAGAGCCGAGGAGCAGCTCCCTGGGGGGACACGTCAGCCACGGGGCCACCGCCGTGCCTGGCCACCACCGCTGCTGTCCCCGAGAGCCACTCAGAGACCCGGGGACACATTTTCTGTCCCTCCCTCCGCCGCCTGCCCAGAGCATCACCCCTTGCGTCTCACCCTGGTGACAACCGGGGGCAGGGGGTGCCAGGACACGGAGGGATTTGGGGAGGGGGGTGTTCCTTTCCACCAGCCCCCCCCTTTGGATGCTCGATCCGGGTGACCCCGAGTTTAACCCCACTTACGGCTCCGGCTGACGCTTGCCCCGGACGCAGATGGGTTGTGACAGCCGAGAAGTTCCCCCCGGCGGGCGCTGGCGAGGCGCTGGCCGTGGCGGGGGGGGGTCCGCGAGCCCCGTGTCACGGCGCGTTGGCTCCGTCACCTCCCCGCAGCGAGGCGGCGGGTCCGGGGCGGCCCGCGGCTCCCCGAGGGGCCCGGTGGCACTTGTCTCTCCGCAGCAGCCGTGATGGCGCTGGGCACATGGCAGCCGGGGCTGGGTTTGTGTGTCCCCCCCCCCCGCCGCCCGCCGCTGTCATTTGAGGCCGCGGCACCCCTCCCCACCCACCCCATGGCTGGGGACGGGGAGGGGGTCACGGCAGAAGGATGCAAAGAGCTGATGCCATCACAGGAATGAGGGACGCTGGGGTGGCGTGGCCGGCAGGGGACACGGCGCATCCTCGGCCACCCCGGGATGTCCTGAGTGTGAAGGGCGGGAGGTCACCGGGCACTGCGGGTGCCACCAGCGCGGTCCTCCCTCCCCAGGCTGTGGGGAAACCTTGTGTCTGTCCAGGAAGAGCGAGAGGTCAGGAGCTGCTGGCACACGTGTGGGACAGCGACAAGCGGGGACAGGCCTGGCAGGGCAGATACAGGCGGGGCAGGAGAACTGGGGGGATGCAAGGAGCAGCCCCGCTCGGGGTGTGGGTACCCCAGGGTGGGGTAGAGACTGGATTCAGGCGCCTGAGAGTCATGTGGGCACCCTGGAGGGACGCTGGCACCTGGAACACAGCTGGATACAGGTACCCAGGGGTGATGCCGGCACCTGGAACGCAGCGGGATGCAGGGATGATGCAGGGACCGGACACCCAGCTGGATGCAGGGATGACGCAGGGATCAGGTACCCTGCCGGATGCAGGTGCCCGGGGGTGACGAGAGGACCCTGGGGTGATGTAGGCACCAGGGTGATGGTGGCACCAGGCACCCAGCTGGGACACAGTCACCCAGGGGTGATGCATGCAGGTACCTGGGGTCGCCTCAGTGCGGTATGGGCACCCTTGGGTGATTTGGGCACTTTGGGGTGGTCCAGGCACCCCTGGAAGGGGCTGAGCTGAGAGGCTGAAGCAGCGCCGGGCCCTTTGCAGAAAACGCGGGTTGAGATCCGAGCCATGGAGCCCAAGGAGTTGTCCCCAAGGGGTGGGCACAGCTCCGGTGCCAGCTGGGGTCCCTCCCCCCTCAAGGCAGCCCCTCCATTTCTTATAAACGCCTCTGGTACGGCTCCTCTGTGACACAGCAGCTCTGGGGGTTGTGGTTAAACCCCAGGGCTCCGGCTTTGACTCACACCGGATCCCGGGCACGGAGGGGCCTTTCGGGGCGCCCACGGCTGGAAAGAAACGCTCACTCGGGCAGGAGAGCCGGGCGCTTCCTCGCAGAGCCGTTTCCTATAAACCCCGACGGAGGGGACGCGGGCACGGGCTGCCACCGTGTCCCCTGAGCGGAGCTGGGGGTGCCCTGGAGCATTCCTGGATCCGTGAGCATTCCCTGCCTCGTTGAGATCCATTTGTGATCCTATTTGGAAGGACAAAGGAACACCCGGGAACGAGATTCCAGCACGACCTCACAGGACACCAGGGAATCGCCTGTGTGACACCTGCAGCCAGGGGGACCTGGACGGTCCCATCCCTGCATGGAGCTGGCTCCAAAGTGCCAGCACAGGACCAGGAGCATCCGCGGTCCCCACGTCCCTCCCCCCTGCAGGGGAAAGCGAGACCCGAGCAGCGAGAATTGTTTCGTTTTCCCCCTAAATGATAAAAACACCGAGAAAAGGGGAAAAAAAACCCCAAACCCAACCCAACTGAAAGCTGGAAAAAGAAACCTTAAAGGTGCCCAAAATAAGAGGGGGTTTTGATGGGAAAAACAATCGAATGAAGTTGTCACCTAGAAAACGGCGAGGTGTGACCCACTGGCATGGGGACATGGGGGACAACGGGGACACGGGGGACACGGGGGACACGGAGCCAGGTGTGTCCCGCCACGTGTGGGGGGCACAGCCCGGGGTGGGAGGATGCTGCACACCCACGGGTGGCTCTGGGGACAGTGCCCCGTGCCGATGCTGTGACATCCCCCGAGTTCCCTGGCGACAATTCCCCCAGGGATGCTCCCACCGCCCTCGGGACAGGCTGGAGGTGACAGTCCCCAAGCCCTGCCACCGCAAGAAGCCCCCGCAGCTCACCCCTCTCCCGGCTGAGGCAGGACTGGCTTGTCCCTTCTCACCGCAGCTGGCACAGCCAGGCCACACGGGCGACTTGGTGGCTCCAGCCGGACCCGTGACCTCACCAAGAGCCCCCAAAACCCTCCCTGCCCCCTGCCCCGCAGCTGAGGGGGGCTGCAGGGTGGCCTTGGAGACAGTGGGGGGGGTGGCACCGAGGTGGTCGGGCACCCCAGGGTGGGGAGGACACCCCGTGGGACAGCGCTGTCACCAAAGCCACAGCCCAGCGCTGCGGCTGGCAGCTCCCTCCAGCGGGGCACAGCTCCAGGGGGGGTCACAGGAAATAGGGCCACCCCCCCTTCCTCCCAGGACACCCCCACTTCCCTCCGCAGTGGGCAGTGGAGTGGCAGCGGGGTGGGAAAGGGAAACTGAGGCACGGGGGCAGCCGGTCCCACTCGCGGTGGGGTGGGCTCAGAGTGTCCCCACGGGTGACAGAGAGGGTGCTGTGCCCTCACCCTGCTGGCGACAGGTGACAAAATGCACCGAGCGACGGCCACAGAGCCCTGTGCCCACCACGAGCATCCCGGGACCCCCCAGCACGGCGCCGAGGAGCAGGGGCAGCCCCCAGGCAGCGGCTTTGGGGTGCTGGGACCCCCAGACTCACGCGAGCATCGCGGGGACACTGCTGCACCAGGTGACACGTCCTGGAGCTCTTCCCGCCTGGCGAGGCAGCCGGAGAAGGGACGGTGGTTTTGGGGGGTCCGGGGAGGGTTCCCGCAGCCCCGGGGGAAGCCCGGCAGGTCCTGAGTCAGCGGCAGCCGCCCCCGGGGGGAAGCGGTGCCGGGAGGGTGCCGGGATGAGTAAGGGCGGCCGCCGTTTGGCATTTATCACGTGATTTCAAAAAAAAGAGAGAAAAAAACGGGGAAAAAGGCGGGCGGCGGGAGCGGGTGGGGGCCGGGCACCCCCCGACCGCAGCCAGGCCCCGCCGCGCCTCCATCCCAGCCCGAACTGGGAAGGAGCCCAGTCCCAGTGGGTGCCACACCCTGGGCGCAGCTCAGGCGTCGTCCCCACGCGGGTGCCTTTGGGACCCTTCCCTGCAGCATCGCGTTCCCGTGGGGGAGGTCACCGCGTCCCCCCACCCCCCCTCCCCGGCTCTGTCCCCTCCCTCCGGGCTCCTGGAGCTGCCGGTGCCCACCCGAGGGGCCGGATGGCGAGCAGGGGCTGCTCTTCCTGCCCCGTGCCCCGGCAGACGCGGAGATAAGGCGGCGATAAGGCTGCGGCACCGAGCCTATCTCCTTCACACCATCGCCCCGCGGCACTGGGAACCGCCTTCGCACCCCGCTCGGGGCCGGGCTGAGCTCGGCGAGCCGGAACGGGACCCTCCCCGCAGCCTCCCGAGAACGGCCACAGCTCACCCCAGGGCTAAAAGTCACCCGGGGGTCCCACAGAGCTGGCCCGGACCCCCAGCCCGCAGGCGGGCGGAGGGAGGGCTGTAGGACCGGCGATAACGCAGAGAAGGGAGGCCCGGTGGTGCTGGAGGGAGGGAGGGACAGAGCTCTCCCTGCCCAGGGCAGACGCTTCCCTCAGAAAAACCGGGAGAATCCCACCCCGCCATCCATCGCCTCCCCCCGGATCCCCCTGACCCTGCCAGGGGATCCCCACGCCGGGGTCTGGCCGTGTCCCTTTTGCCGTCACGAGCCTGGTGATTTTTTGTTTTGCTTCGGATTGTCCCGTTTTGGGTCACGCACCTGCCCGGTGAACCCGAAACGGGCCAGGAACGGGGACATGGCCGCAGGACACCCCAAACCCTGTCACCCCCACCCTGGCGACACGAGCTGGCTCTGTCGAGCCCCCTCTCGTTCCCGACCCCAACTCCATCCCCGGGGGGAGAGAGGGCACCTACAGCTGGACCCCCCCTCTCCTTCCCTAGGGACCCCAAGAGAGGAGACGGCTTCTCCCTCCCCTCCAAGGCATTTTGGGCGCTGGAAAGGTTTTATTGGAGTCGGTGGCGTCGCAGCGAGGGCGGGTCCCTCCAGCCGGGGGGTCCCGGTTGTGGGGCCGAGCCCCCGGCGGTGCGTGGGGGTGTGCGCTGTGACACGGGGGGGACATGCAGCGCGGAGCGGCTCGGTGAGGGGGGACAGTGCTGTGGACCCCCCCTCTCCCGGCGGCTTTGAGGTAGATCGAACGTGGGGGGACGGGGGTGACGGGGTGGGGGGGCTCAGGGGGAGCAGCCGCCTGCAGCCCCCGGCTGGAGGGGGGTGGGGGGCTGGGCATGGGGGGGCTGCTGGGGGGCTGCGCTGTCCCCAGGCCGCACGGGGGGGGGGGGGGGGAGGTCAGGGGGAGCCCCAGGGCTGCGGAGCCCAGTGCAATGTTGGGGGGGTGGGGGGCCCGTGCTGCGCCTCGGGGTTGGTTTCTCAGCAGCATCGTTGTTGTGGGGAGGGGGGAGAATTTGGGGGGGAAGGGGGTGCTTTTAATGTAAAAGAGAGGGAAAATGCTTGAACTGGCGGGACAAGGCAAAGGGGACCGAGAACAAGCAGCTGCCCCCCCATCCCAACCCCGACCCCAACTCTGACCCCAGCGGCCGGGGAAGGGGCGGCCCCTTCCCCTCACCTTCTTCCTGGGGGCCGGATCCGGGACCCGGCTCCTCGGATCCTCCCTGAGATCAAGCAGCGACACTCGAGGGTGCAGAGGACACCCAGGGGGCACAGACGGGTCCCCTCCGGCCACCACCTGGCATGGCGTGATCCTGGTACCCCTACTGGAGCATCCAAACCTGGCACGGGGTGAAGCGGGCGAGAATGAACCCACTCAGAGGGGGCTGGGGGCTCCGGGGAGCTCTGGGGTGAGGGGTGGGAGGCGCTCAGTCTTTCCGTAGCTACTGAAGACTTGGAGGTATTTCGGGAGCTGGGCGCTCCCGGTGTGTTTCCATGCAGCATCCAAAGGTCGGGAAGAAGGGGGGCAAGGCTCAGATCTTGCTGTTCTCCAGGTGCGAGTCGATGTGTTTGACCAGGGCATCATCTGGGTACCCGATGGGGAAGGCCAGCTGGCACAGCGGGCAGCTCCGCACCTCCGAGTCCACCGTCTCCAGCAGCAGCTGCGGGGGCACAGGGATGGGGACGTGCCCGGCATTGGCACCCACGGGTGCAAGAGTCATTAAAACGCACAGAATTCCCCCCAAAAACGCGTGGCGGGGAAGTGGGGAGGGTTGCTCTGATCCCTCTGCGGCGGCCGCAGCCCCCCTACCACCCCCCCAGCACCCTCCCGCTGGCCCCCGCCAGCCGCGACGCCGGGTGGCAAACGGGGGAAACCGAGGCACGCCACCGCGCTGGGGGGCTTCCCTCGATGCTTCCCACCCCCAAACCCACCCCAACGCCCCGCGGGGGGATTGGGGAGCGTCCTTCTTACGTTGATGGAAGGCCAGGACTGGGCGTGCTCGGCCCGGGCATAGGCGGCCGCCGTCCGGTGCACGGCGTCGGCGTCGGGCACGGGGAAGCCGGCGCAGAAGGAGGCGCAGCGGATGGCCCCGGCCTCGGGGCTGGGCGGGCTGGGCAGCGCCCACTCCTCCTCGTCCGACGACTGCTTCTCGAAGCGCACGTGCTCCTCGAAAGGCTCGTGGGCGCTCAGCGGGGCCCCCGCGCCCCCCAAATAAACCTCGCCGTAGGGCCGGTGCTTGGGGAGCGTGGAGGCTTCGGGCTGGAGCCAGAGCGAGCGGCTCTGCTGGTACAGGGCCACGTTGGTCACCTCCGAGTAGCTGCGGCGGCCCTGGAAGCCGGCTTTGATGTGGCGGCTCGAGGGTTTGGCGTAGCCCAGCTCCATCCTCTCGCCGGGCAGGCGGTGCGGGGACGCCGAGGTTGGCGACGGGCAGGGGGGTGGAGGCGGCGCTGGCGAGCGGCGCTGCTGGGCGGGCGACTGGCTGGGGGGTGGCACCGGCGAGCGGCGCTGCTGGGCAGGGGACTGGCAAGGGCCGGGGGCTGGCGAGCGGCGCTGCTGGGCCGGAGATTGGCTCGGGGGTCCCGGCGAGCGGCGTTGGAGGGCGGGAGATTGGCACTGGGAGCGTCCCGGAGGAGCGGGCGAGGGGCACTGAGGGGCGGGCGAGCGGCGCTGCTGGGCTGGCGAGTGGCACTGGGACAGCGGGGAGTGGCGCTGGCCTGGCACAGGAGAAGGGGGACGCGAGGAAAATAATCCACGTTAGCTCGGCGGCTTGGAAAACGTGGAAAATGTGGAAAAATGTAGAAAATGTGGAAAGTGTGGACAATGTGGAAAATGTGGACAATGTGGACAATGTGGACAATGTGGACAATGTGGAAAACGTGCCTCGGCATCCAGGGGCAGCCCAGAGGGGTGGGGGGATGCGGCTGTGGGGACCCCCGGAGGGAGGGGTGATTCTGGCGGCGGAGGCAGCCGGGGATGGATGGGCCCAGGGATGGATTCTCCCGGGATGGATATTCCCAGGAATGCATGGTCCAAGGTGTGGATGCTCCTGAGGATGGGATGATCCAAGGTATGGATGATCCCAGGGATGGAGGTTCCTGGGGTGGGATCATCCCAGGATGCTCCTGGGGCCAATGCTCCCAGGGATAATGGATTGCCTTGGGATGGGATGCTCCCAGGTTTGGATACTCCCAGATGCTTTTGGGATGGATACTCCCAGGTATGGATACTTTTGGCATGGGACACTCCCAGGCCAAGTTGCCTTTGGGGACCGATACCCCCAGCAGCTCATCCCCATCCATAGGACGAGGGCATCCATCCCCTTTTCCCGGTGTTTGTGCCCCCCGTCCCTGCCCGGTAGCCCCCCGAAGCCCCCTCACCGCCGTTGAGGCTCTTTTCCTGCAGCAGCGCCCGCAGGATCTGGCTCTGCAGGGAGCTGAGGTTCCGCAGGCGGCACAGCTCCTCTGTCAGCTCCGTGTAGGCCAGCGCCAGGTTCACCCTGCGGAGCAAAGGAAACCCGGGCTCGAGGGGATTTGGTGGGGAGAAATCCTTGAGCAGGGATTAAAGCCTTCAGCTGGGATTAAAGCCTTCAGTGGGGGTGAAATCCTTCAGTAGGGCTTGACCTCCCCGCTGGAATTTTGGTTGTTTTGGTGGGGGTTTTTTTAATAAATGTAACTAAAAAAGGTTCAGTGCAACGGCCTGGATGGTGCTTCCAGCATTCCTCCAGGAAATTCCTGAAGAAATAATGGCCCAGGGTAAAAAAAAAAAGCCACCTCAGGGTGTCTGAAGTTCCCTCTTTCCACCCCGGCCGACACCACGAGGTCCAGAGGCCAATTCCCAAAGGGGACGCGGTGACTCTGAGGGTGACACAACCCCGGTGTCCCCCCAGAACCAACTCAAAATTCACCTAAATGCAGGGTTTTAACTCAAAAGGGGAAAGTTGTGGCCGCGGATCGAGCACCGGGAGCAGCCGGGAGCATCCAGGAGGGGGGGCGGGTGCTGCTGTCCCCGCTCCCGGCTCTTGGAAGCGCTGCCAAAATCATCAATTCTGCCCCAAGTTGGTGTCGCTTTCCGAGCCGGGACTCTCGGCGGGGACGCAAAGGGAGAAAAGCCCCGCGGGGCCGGGGCTCGGCTCGTCCCGGCGCGGTCCCGCTGAGCCGTTGTGACACCCCGGGGACCCGGAGCCGCCGCTCGTAACCGCAGCTGACAGCGCCGAGCCGGGCCGAGCCCCGCGGCGGAGAGCGGCAGAGAGGTGGGAAAGGAGGAGGAGAAGGAGAAAGTGAGGAAAAGAATGGGAAAGGAGGGGAAGAGCGTAGAGAGAAAAAGGGGGGGAGAAATAGAGAGCAAAAGAAGAAGAAAGAAGAAGAAGAAGAAGAAGAAGAAGAAGAAGAAGAAGAAGAAGAAGAAGAAGAAGAAGAAGAAGAAGAAGAAGAAGAAAAAGAAGAAGAAGAAGAAGAAGAAAAAGAAAAAGAAAAAGAAAAAGAAAAAGAAAAAGAAAAAGAAAAAGAAAAAGAAAAAGAAAAAGAAAAAGAAAAAGAAAAAGAAAAAGAAAAAGAAAAAGAAAAAGAAAAAGAAAAAGAAAAAGAAAAAGAAAAAGAAAAAAAGAAGAAAACGAAAAAGAAAAGGGAGAGGCAAAGAAGAAAAGGAAAAGTAGGAAAAGGGAAAGGAGGAAAAGAAGGAGAAGAAGGAAAAGGAGGAAAAGGAAGAGAAGAAGGAAGAAGAGCAAAAGATAGAAAAAAAGAAGAAGAAAAAGAAAGAAAAGAAGGAAAGAGAAGAAAACCAACATAGACATAAAAAAGAAGATACGGAGAAAAAAGAAAATAAAGAGAAAAGAAGAACAAAAGAAAGGAAAATAAAATAAAATAAAATTTAAAATAAAATAAGAAAACAAGAAAAAAGAAGACAGAGAAACCCCCCCAGTGCCGCCCTGCCAGCCCCCAGCTCTCCTGTCTCAGTTTCCCCTGTGGCCCATCGTGGGATCCAAGGGGTTCCCCGTTCCTCCAGCCCCACCACTGGATTCTGGAGGCTCCTTAAATCCCGGGATCCCCCAAATCCTGGGATCCCCCAAATCCTGGGATCCCCCAATTCCTCCCGAACTCTTACCAAGGTCAGGGAGGAAGCACCGAAACTGCGGCCCCGGGGAGTGACAGTGGCCCTGGACCCCTTCGTGTGCCCCCAAGAGCCTTCTGGGCACGGTTGGTTACACGGGAGGGACACGAGGGACGGTCTTGGTGCCCCTCACCCCCCAAACTGAGCTGGTTTGGGGCAAACGGTGGGATTTTGATAAAAAAAACCACCTCAGATAAGCCTTGAGAACAGAGCAACCCCAAATTCTCCACGACTCTGGCGGGACCCTCGGGATCCCCGACTGTGTCCTGTCCCCCAGGCCCCCCAAAAAACCAGGGGGACACACACAAGACGTCACCCTCGCGTCCCCCAGACCCCTCTTTGCTGCAGAGCTGGAGGAGCCAGGGGTGGGGACGTGCCCGGCATTGGCACCCATGGGTGCAAGAGTCACTAAAACCCACAAAATCCCCCCAAAAACTCAGGGCGGGGAAGTGGGAGAGGTGGTCTGGTGCCCCCAAACCCCCACCCTGCTCCCTCCAGGGTTTTTTTCAATATTTGGCTTCTGGTTTTTCGCGGGAGGGAGAGCAAGAGGGAATGACCTCGAGCTCAGAAAGCCCCCCAAAATGTCTAAACTTCAGAAAAGAAACCAAAAAAAAAGAGAGGAAGATCGGGACGCGGGGGGACCCCCGCCCCACGCGCGCTGCGGCAGAAGCACCAGAAAATCACCCGGAGATGGAAAACGCCGATAAGGCGCTTTTCACACCCAAAAAAAACAGTGGCGGAGAGAAGCAGGTGACAAAAAAGAGCTGAATCGACAAGAAAAGAGCGCGGAGGGAAAAGCTGTGCCCGGGGAGGGGGTGAGGAGCCAGCCCTGCCTCAGTTTCCCCATCCCAGCGTGGTGAGTTTGGGCTTGAAAAAAACGATTTTGGCCATTGGGAAATGTCGATAGAGACATTCGGGAGTTTTAACGTCCCTGGATGTTGTGGGAACGGGGAGAGAGGGGTGGGGGCACAACGTGGGGGTGATCTCGGGAGACGGGATTTTGTGGAAATAAAGGGAATTAAGGAGGGGAAGGGTGGGAAGGGCCACGCCGGCAGAGAGACGGGAGCTCCCCAGGGATGGATCCAGCCCCCGCCTGGATCCCCCCGCTCTGATCTGCACCAGCACGACAGGAAACGGCAACAGCATCCAACACCTCTGGAAAAGGAGGGGATGGATCCAGCCCCCCACAACAACACCCCGGCACCTTCCCGGCCCCGCGTGTCACCTTTTATCTGTCCACAGCTCGGCCCGGGGAGGGGCACCGAGCCCCGCTGCCTCTTCCCGGGGTGGGGACAGCGGGGGAACGAGGCCAGCACCGAGTTAAAGCGGGGACACCGCCACCGCCTCGGTGCCACCGTCAGCCCCTGGGGGTTTAAGGGGTCCGGCCACGGCCCCATTTCCCCTCAGCTCTCGCCGGATTTGGGGTGTTTTGACTCAAAGCCCCAAATCTGTGGGCTCAAAGCGTCTGTCCCAGCACCCCACAATGCCCGGGGATGTCCGGGGAGTCTCCAGAGCTCGCGGCTGCCGCAGAGGGGACACCGGGAAGTGACAGCGAGGGACAGAGGAGGGACCTGTCCCCAGCACTGGGCTTGCAGCCACGGCAAAAGGAAACGCTCCTTTGGGAGGGGTTGGAACAGGGATGGAGATGGGGGAAAAACGGCTCCAAGGAGCCTGGAAATGCTCCCGGGACTGCCCAGGCTGGAATGTGGTCGGGGTGGATCGGTGCCCGGTGGTTGGGATAGTTCGGTGCCACGCGTTTGGCACGGATTGGTGCCACAGGGGTGCCGCGGACTGCGGCCGCACGGCGACGATCGGCGACCCCCGGTGCCACTCGGTGCCGCTCCCTCGGCAGCCGCGAGCCGTCAGTGCCCTCTGGAGGCAGCGCCGAGCCGGCACCGGGCACCGGGACTGCGCACGGCACCGGACACCGGGCACCGGACACCGGGCACCGGGCACCGGACACCCGGACAACACTCGGCACCCAGCACCGGGCACCTCGCGCCCTCAGCCCCGCTCAGCTCCAAACCCCCGTGGGGGGTGCAGCGGGTGATTTTGGGGTGCGGGATCCCCCCACTGCAGCACTTCAAAGCGGGGAACCCCCCCCGGGACCCCGCCCAACAGCGTTGGCACCCTGCGTGTGATGTCCCACAGCCGGTCCCGTGTGTCCCCACCCCGTCCTGCCAGCGCGGGGCTCCCCCAGCCCTCGCCCCAGTCCCCTCCCAGCACTTACTGGTCGTCGCCCACCTTCTTCACCCAGGCCATGTCCCGCTCCGACTGCTCCTGGGGACAGCAGACACCCTGTGAGCACCCGGACCCCCACCCACCGAGGGTAGCGGGGGTCCTGTGGGGTCAGACCCTGCCCCATCACCCGCTCCCAGACACCCAAACCCCACCCACCCGGGACTGGGGGCGGTCCCCACGGCCGGCCCTGCCCCGTACCTGCTGCCGGGTGTCCCGCAGGTGCTTCAGCTCCGCCTGCAGCCTCTCGCATTCCGCCTTGAGATGCTCCTCGCGGTGCTGGGCGCGCTGGTTCTCCTGGCGCGCCGCCTCCAGCTCAGCCTCCAGCCGCGCCGGCGCCTCCAGCCCGCGGCTCTGCCAGCCCCCGGCGCGCTCCAGCACTGCGGGCACCGCACGGCTCAGCCCCCGGCACCGCCGCGGGGTCCCGGGGGCCGCGGCGAGGCGGGGAGGGGACGGCTCACCGTGGCTCAGGCCGGGGTTGGGGTGCAGGGTGATGAAAGGCACGTCCTGGGTGCCCAGCCCGGGGAAGGCGCCGCCGTCGCGCTGCCGCAGCTGCTGCTCCAGGCTCCGGATGCGGCTCAGATGCGTCTCCACCAGCGCCCGCTGCACGGGGAGGGGACAGGGCTGAGCCCGGGCGGCGCTGCACCCCCTCCCCGGGGGTTATCTTGCCCCCTAGCCCGGATTTTGGGGTCTCTTTTTGGAGTGGGATCGATCTGGTGACAGAGGCAAGGCAGGAGTGGCTGCCTGGCTGGGAAGGGTGAGCCAGGGAATGCCCGGCTGACCCTGGCAGCAGGACCCCGGAGCCGGGAGCATCCCTCGGCAGGGCGGGAGCGGGGAGATGGATAAACCTGAGCCACTGCATCCCTACAAACCCCAACGTGCCTGAAACGCGGGCGAGAAGCCACAATCCCCCCCGCAAGGACCCATCCCCCAAGGATGGGGACACCGTGGGCCCGGAAGGGCACCGTGCCCTGCTGCCGGCACCCACCATCTCTCCCAGCTCGGTCTCCAGGTCGGCCTTCTCCACGCACAGCTTCTCGTACGCCTGGATCATCTCCTCCAGCTGCTCCTCCCGCTCTTTGCTCTTCTGCAGCTGCCGGGGGAAGAAGGTGGAGGGGGCGTGGGGTGGGTGGGCAGCTCGGGGACCCCCCCACGGCTCCCCAGACCCCCCGTCCCCGCTCACCTCGTGCTGGAACTGGTTGAGCTGCTGCTGCAGCGACGCCTTCTCGCTCTTGAGCAGCGACGTCTCCTTGGCCTCGTAGAGGGAGAAGATGTGCTCCTCTCCGAACTCGCCGATCAGGGGGTACTGCGGCCGCGGGGCAGGCGGTCAGCGGGGTCCCCCCGGCCCCACACGCCCCCCTCGAGCCCCCCTGACCCCTCACCTTGACCTCGTACATCTTGAGCCGGCGCTTGAGCGTGGAGTTCTCCCTCTCCAGCCCCGTGAGCCGGTTCTTGATGTCGTCGTAGGCGGTGATGAGGGCGAAGTGCGAGGCCGAGCACATCTCGCCCGAGAGGTCGGTGTTGGGGCTGTCCAGCCAGTCCTCGTCCGGCCCCAGCGCCTCCTGCGTCAGGATGCTGATGTCGTCCTCGAACATGGAGTCCATGTCCAGCCTGGAGGGACACCGGACACACACCGGTGACACCGGGGCAGGCCGGGCTCTGGGGACACTGGGGTGGGATCCAGGCTGGGGCAGGGGGAGCCCAGGTGGGTCAGAGCGGGCTCTGAGTGAGCTCAGCCTGTCCCAGTGGCGATGGATGACAGCGGAGGGACGGTCCCAGGAGCTGCCACCAGCAGCGGCTCCAACCCCACACGGTCCCTTGGGGTGACAAGGGGACACCGGCCGTGGCATCACCTCTGTCCCCACCGAGGAAAGGGGGGACAGAGCTCCTGACAGCCCCCCCAGCCTCCATCAGGACGAGGGTGGGAGCAGAGAGCACCCCCGGCAGAGCCCCCCGGGGGGCACACGGTGACTTTCCTCACGTCCCCTCCCGGGAACGAGCACCAGAAATAGCGTCCGGTGCCGCTGCCTCCCGCCCCGTGCCGCACGCGAGCTGCTTCCCGGCCTCCCACGCCTCGCGCAGCCGTGCCCTAAATACCGGCGCTGCCGCTCACCCCCCGGGAGCCACCTGGCTCCGGGCACCGTCCCCAACCCCTCCCGGGGGACCCCATCCCGCCCGTCCCGCTCTGCCGCAGCTCTGGCCCCCGCACGAGGGTTCGGAGTGGCCGAGGCTTCCGGAGCCGCTGCCTCCGGTGGCTCCCGGGATGTTTCCCGGTGGGAAAAGCGTCTCAAGCCAGCCCAGCCCTCTCTGGCACTGTCCTCTGTCCCAGTTGGGGACCCCTCGGGCAGCGGGGCGGCCGCCGGGCACGCGCAGCCCGGGCGGCTTGGCAGACATCTGGGAGCCACCGCCGCACAAATAATTCATGGCACGAAGCTGGGAGAGGGAGGAGGGATCTGCAGGGTGACGGAGGGGGGGACAGCACGGCCCCCTCGAGTCACCGGCGGAGCCTGGGGACAGCCCGGCCCTGCTGGCACCCCCGGGCCGGGGGTCCCGTGGGCACTCGGGGGCTGCGGCAGCCTCCGCTGGGACACGGAGAGTGAAACAAGGACAGACCCCCAGCACCGCCAGCCCTCCAAGGGTCCCCCGGGGTGGTGACAGAGGGGACACGCCTCTGCTCGGGCAGGGAGGGCACTGCCATCACCCCCCTGGAGAAACTGAGGCACCCCCAAAGCCAAGATGAGATTCCCCAAGCTCTGGTGACCCCCCCCAAACTGAGACCCAGGCCCTGCCAGCGGAGGCATCATGGGGACAGGACCCTCTTTGTCCCCAACACACAGGGCCTGGAGGCAGCTGCGTGTCCCCAACCTGGCCCGGAGCTCCCCGGGCCGTCCCTGCTGCTCCCCAGATTGCCGTGCCTCAGTTTCCCCATCCCGCTGGGACACCTGCCTTGCAGCGGGCCCCAGGCGCGGGGCGAAGCGGCGCGGGCTGGGCAGGGCTGCGGCGCGGGCACAGGCGTGTCACAGGCGTGTCACAGGGGTGGCACAGGGGTGGCACAGGCGTGGCACAGGGGTGGCACAGGGGTGGCACAGGTGTGTCTCAGGTGTGGGAGCTCCGGACATCGGCCACGAGAGGATCAGTGGGAGCTGGAGCTGCTCTCATCGGGTTCCAGGCAGGGTCCCCACGGCACCGCCGCTCCCTTCGCGCTCCCGGCCCCTCCTCGAGGCCTGCAAATGCCTTGGGAAAAAAAGCCAAAACGGGAAATGGGGCTGCAGCTCCCCGGGACTGGGACACTGCGGGAGGGCTCGGCCGGCTCTGCTCCGGTGGGAATGGGGATGGGGATGGGGATGGGGATGGGGACGGGGACGGGGACGGGGATGGGATGTGCCAGGCTGTGGGTGCTGCCAGGCTGCTGGCACCCGGCTGGGTTGGGGACAGGGACAGCGCCACTGCCCAGCCCCCCCCCCCCCCTCCAGACAGCCCTTGGGGGGTCGGGAGGATGCTCTCGGTAGGACCCGACCCAGGGCAGCCCCCCCGGCCACGCACCCCCCGCCCCGACCCTCGGTAGCCGCGGCCGGGACAAGCCCCCTCCTCATTGCTGGGACCCCCCCGGGCGCTGTCCCGGTTCTGAGGGGCTGGGGGGGCCGCGGGGGGGCCTCGATGCCACCGCCGTGGCCACGGGCGAGGGCAGCGGGCGTGGAACCGGCGGGGAACCGGCGAGGAAAGGGGGACGGGTCGAGCGCGCCCCCGACCCCGGGAGCCGGGCCCGGTGTGCGGGTGAGCGCGGACGGGGGTCGCGATAGGGTGAGCGGGGGGGGTCCGGCCTGCGGCAGCTCCGGAGCCTCCGGGAAACCGTCCCCGACCGCCCCCGGCCCGGCCCGGTGCCGCCCGCCCCCCCCTCGCCCAGCCCGGGGCCGCACCGCGCCGGGGGTCGCCGGGCGGGGGACGGAGACGGAAACGCAGGAGGGGTCCGGGGCGGAGCCGGGACGGGATGAGGATGAGGATGGAGCCGGGGATGGAGATGAGGATGGAGCAGGAGATGGGGATGGAAGCGGGATGGAAGCAGGGCTGGAGATGGGCACGGAACCGGGGATGGGGATGAGGATGGGGCTGAAGATGCGAATGGAGCCGGGGATGGGGATGGGGATGAGGATGGAGCCGCGGATGAGGATGAAGTGGGGATGGACCCGCGAGGTGAAGGCGGCGGGGGGAGATGGGGATGGGGTCTCGCTGTGGCGGGAGGCGACAGGCCCGGTGGGGCGGGGGCAGCCCGCTCTGCCCCCCCGGCCCAGGCCCCGCACTCACCGGCGCTGCTGCTGCGCTGCGGCGGCGCCCGCCGGGATGCGGCTCCGTCCCCGCCCCGCCGGGTCCCGCTCCCGCCGCCGCTCCCGTTCCCGGTGCCCGCCGCAGCCCCGGCCCCGCCGCCGTTTCTTCCGCTCCGGAGACACCGACGAACCACGTGGGCACCGGGCGGCCGCCAGCCCCTCCCCCGCCACGCGCCGGGGCCGCCCCAGAGGCTGTGACCCCCCCTCCGGGGCACGGCCGGTCCCGGTGATGCTCGGGGAGGGGGGGACGGACACACGCGCTGGACCCCCGGACACCTGACACCCCTCCCGTGCCCCGCCCCGCGAGGGGCACCACCGACCCCCGGCCCCCTCCCGTGCCCGCCGGATCCCCCCAAGGGTGGTCGCGGGGCCGGGGGGCTTCTCCCTTCATCCCCGGAAGCATCGCGAAGCCGCAGCCCCGCGCGGTGGGGGCTGGGCTCCCCCCCTGCCCCCGCCCCCCAATCCCCTCCACCCCCCCTCCCCGAACATTTTATTCCCTGAATTGTTCCCGGAGCCGCTTCCATTATGGAATTACATCTTTTCCCTGTGCGCAGGGTTATTAATAGCTGCTCTGCTTTCACCGCGGCTGCCGGGGGCTCCGGGGGACAGACGCCTGCAGCCCCCGGGGGGGGGGCACTGCCAGCCTGGTGCCCGGGGACAGACCCTGGAATGCCACGGACGGACCCACGGCAGGGTCAGACCCACGCACGGACACTTCCGTGGCTCTCCGTGACCCCGGTGGCACAAAATTCCTGCCAAGGCCTTGTCCCACCCCAGCGGAGGAGCCGGGAGTGGGACGCAGGGATGGGGGCCAGGGGGAATCTGCGGGACCCCGATATCCCAAACATCCCAAACATCCCAAACATCCCTGCCAAGGCCTCTGGAGGAATGGGGGGGGGGGGGGAATGAGCAGCCCCAGGGATGGGCTCTGAAGGGGGATCCGGCAGCAAAGCCGAGCTGGGAGATGTCAGCACGGAGCAAATCCTGATCCTGACCCTGGCTCGTGTCGGGATGAGGGAAAAGGAATCACTGCCAAGTCCATCTCGGCTTCCCCCAGCCCCTGGTCCCACCAGGGGACCCAAAGGGAGCAAAGCTTCGAGCTGGGAGCACCCACGGCGTTCCCATCCCAGATTGCCTTTCCTGGCATTCTGGTCAGTGCTTGGATGGAGCCTGGGGATAACCTGGAGAGCCTGGAGGGGATCCAGCACCCCGAGCCGTGGGCACGGACACACCCCTGGCATTGGGGGGTGCCACCCATGGGATGCCGAGATTCCAGGAGATTCCTGTGGGAGCTAAACACGCACGACGAGGCCTGGAATATTTCGGGGGCCCGATGCCAGGCGGGCACGGGGCTGCTGCGACGCTTTGTGGCCGTTCCCATTGGAATTTCCTCCGGGGAATCTCACGTTGCGCTCGGTGCGTGGCCTAGGGATGGAAAACCGCTCCCGGAATGTCACCTTTGGGTGGGACAGCAGCGGGGAAGGGCAGGAGGGACCCGCAGGGACGGGATGTGCCGCGAACAGGGCCCAGGAAAAATCCCGAGCGCCGGCTCCGGAGGATTTGCGGCAAAGCGCTTTGAAGTGCAAATGAAGGATTTCCGTCAGGTTGGAAGTTAATCTGGAAAAAAAGGAAACACCCCGGAGTGCCCGGGATGGAGGCAGCGCCGTGCCCAGGGGGACCTCCCCGAGGGGCACAGGGGGTCCCTGGGCACTGGGGACAAACGTTGGAGCCATCCCGGGAGCTGCCACAGGGTCGGGTGCGGAGAGGAGGAACAGAGGGAGGCAGGAGGTCAGATCCAAGCTGCTGGAATTGTCTCCCAGCTAAGCCGTTCCCTGGGATTTGGGGTCCCCACAGCCTCTCTGGACAGTGCTGGATCCAATCTGGGCTTTCCATGGGATTCCCTGCTCTTCCCAAGGCAGAGTTTTCCGTGGAGCCCCATCCTCCCAGGACATCGGGGAGAAAAGGGGAGCACCGGGAGCTCCCCTCTGTCCCCCGAAGCCTTTTTTCCCCTCTTCCCAACAGTTTCTGGGAAGTTTTAAGCCAAGGGAAGCCTCGGGGAAGTTCCCCCGGGCTGGTGGGGATCCCCTGGACACCCTCTGGAATGCTGGGGATCGGCAAAGGGAAAATCCTCCAGTGCCCAGGGGGGATCGCAGCACCCCCGGACCTTTGGGGTGCCGGGGTTGAAGGATGCCCCGGCTGACGGGAACGGCTCCAGAGCTGCCTCTGCAGCCGGATTCCGGGGGAATTGTTGGGAAAACAGGCAAAATCCTCCCTTCCCAGCAGCAGGGATTCGGGCGGGGATTTGGGAAGGAATGAGGGAAGGGATTCAGGCAGGGATCCAGGCAGGGATGAGGACAAGGATGAGGGCAGGGATTCGGACAAGGACGAGGGGAGGGATTCAAGCAGGGATTCAGGCAGGGGTGAGGACAGGGATTCGGGCAGGAATGGGGCAGGAACACCCTCACCCCACCATCCTTCCCTATCCATCGTTCCCGTACCCGCAGCAAAGGACACCCGGCCCCCTCCTCTGCCCGGGGGCTCCATCTCCTTCTCCGCCGCTCCCAAATCCGCCCAAATCCATATTTTCCAACCCCGCAGTGCCACAGGAGCCTGCTCCGCCTGCCAGGGACGGTGCCTGCGCTCCCGGCCCTGCCCTGCGCCCGGGGCTGTTCCCTGCGTTCATTCCCAGCCTCCTCCCGCGCTCCCAGCTCCCGGAGTGAATTATTTATCTCCGATCCACGTCGGGAGCGAGGCCTCGGCTCCTCGCTGCGCTCCCAGGGAGCCGTGGCAGGGAATGATGGAGAGCAGGGAAGAGCAGGGAGAGCCGGGATCTCTTCCCAAATCCAAGCCCGGCTTCCTTGGAAGGCCTGAAATGCTCTGGAAACATCAACGGAGCCCCCAAACGTCGCCTTCGGCATCCTCGATGACAATCCCGCGTTTGTTCCCTCCTCAATCCCGGGTCGGAGCCCGTCGGATTCCTCAATCCAAGGCTTTCCAAGGTGGGAACACGAATTTCCAGCCCCACCAGCAGCCGCAGAGGGCTCGGAGGGGATTTTATGGAGAATCCCTCAGCATGGAAAACCTGGGATAGTTTTCCACTGGGTCCTGCCCTGCTGTGCAACAACCTCGGCCTGCAAGCACATCCCTGGACTGGGAGAACATCCCTGGACTGGGAGAACAGCCCCGGCTGTTCACAAACCCAGCTCTGAGCTCGTCTTCCCCCTGCCCGAGGATTCCCGGGGTTTCCTGGGAATATCCAAGCTCCCATCTCACCACCGCGGTTCCCACCCTCCACATCCCGGGAAAAGTCTGCAGGGATCCCAGCCTGGAGCTCGGATCCAGCATCCAGGGCCGGCACATCCCAATCCAGGCTCCCCCGAACCGGCAGCTCCGAGCATGGAGCAACGAGGGGAGGAGGATTCCAGGGAATGGGAGCGGGAATGCTTCACCCTGTGCCCAAAATCCAGCGGGGCTGAGCCCATTCCCGATCCCTTCCATGCCGATCCCGGCACATCCCGGCGCTGGCAGCACTGGGATGGATGTGCCACAGCCGCATTCCCGGGATTCCAGCGGGCAGGGAAAGGCACAGGAGCGATGCCGAGGTGGCCTGGGATGATCCCCGTGACGGGAATGCGTCCCTCGTCCATCGCTCCATGGCACAAGGAGCAAACCCACCCCGGCCGCCAGGAGAAGAGCGGCAAAATGAGGATTCCCTCAGCTGGAAAATCGCATTCCAGAGGGTGGCACCGGCTCCAGGGTGTCCCATCCCCTCCGGGTGGGGAAGGGGCGAGTGGGAAAGCTCCAGACAGAGTCTGGGGAGAGGTCCCGAGACCACCGCGGCACCTCCGAGGGCTCCAAAATCCACTCGTGCCTTGTTTTTCCCACTTTTTTTCCAAGAAAAATCGGTGTTTTCTCCCGAGAGCTCACACCGTCAGCCTGGCACTGGGAAGATGCTCCTGGATAAATCCACGTCGGGAGCTGCTGATGCCGGGAATAATTCCGGTATTCCCAGGCCGGGGTGGTGGCACAGACGGCTGATGTCACCTCCGGGGCTCCCAAAATCCACTCGCGACTGATTTTCCCCACCTTTATCAGCTTTTCCCTCTCTTTTAGGGCAGAGCTCAGCACATCAGCCCTCCCCTGGATAAATCCACGTCGGGAGCTGCTGATGCCGGGAATAATTCCGGTATTCCCGGGCCGCGGCGGTGGCACAGGTGGCAGCTGGTGACACAGCGCTGTCACCTCCGGCTCCCCCGGAGAGGAAACGGGAGCTCGACACTCCCGGAGCGCTCCCCTCCCACGGCGTCTCCGAGCGGGGGCAGAGCCTGGCAGAGGCTCCCGGGAAATGAAGCAGCAGGAAAAGAAAAAAGGAAAAATAAGGAAAACAAAAATAAAAGTGATTTTTCTTTTTTTTCTTTTCTTTTTTTTTTTTTTTTTTGGTGGGGGGGGGGTCTGATTTGGGAGGTAAATGAACGGATCCTGGTTTTCCCAAGGTTTTTATGGAGCAAAAGAGGGAAGCAGGGATTGGAGTTGGAGGAGCGTCCAAGGGTGGTTTCTTCGCTGATTAATTGATAGATTTGATTGATTGATTGATTGATGTGGAGTTGCAGTTTCAGGGTTGTGTTGGCGCGGGGTGAGGGTGGATTTATCCCGAGGGAAAGGGATCAGGGCAGGGCAGGGGCCTTGCGCTGGTGGTGGCACCAAACGGAGCCGAATCTCCGGGAATTTGGGATCTCCAGCGGGGCCAGATCTCCAGGAGTTTGGGATCTCTGGGAATATGGAATTCCCTGCACCTCGGAACCTCCAGCACCACTAAATCCCCCAGAGTTTGGGATCTCTGGAAGCATGGAATTCCCAGCGGGGCCAAATCTCCAGGAGTTTGGGATCTCTGGGAATACGGAATCTTTTGGAATCTCCAGCACCACCAAATCCCCCAAAATTTTGTCTCTCCAGCAGTGCCACATCTCCAGGAGTCTGGGATCTCTGGGAATATGGAATTCCCTGCACCTCGCAATCTCCAGCACCACCCTGTATCCTTGGGATACGGCCCCAAAAAAAGCCCCAACAACCCCAAAAGGCCAAAAAAAACCCCCCAAAACACCCGAAAAAAGCCCCCAGAAGACCCAAAAAAGAAACTGCAAGAGGGGAGTTTGTGTTTGATCCACGCCCAGGCAGCAACGGGAGCGAGGAGGGGTGGATTTGGGGAAGAAATTCCTTGTGGTACAGCCCAAAAAAACCCCAAGAGGTCCCAAATCTCCCCCCCCCAAAAAAAACCCCAAAAATCCCAACCCCCCCCGCCTAAAAAGGGCCCAAAAAACGCCCCCCAAAAAAACCTTAAAAAAGAGAAAAAAGCCCAACTCCCCCAAAAAGGCCAAAAAAGCGTCTACGAAAGTAAAAAAAAAAACCCCAAGACCCCAAAATCCCTGCCAAAAGACCCAAAAAAGAAAAAAAACCCCCATCCCCCCAGAACCCAAAAAAGCCTCCCAAAAGGTCCAAAAAACCTTCCAAAAAAGGCGCCCAAAAAGTAATAAAAAACCCAAAAAAGGCCCAAAAAATCCTCCCCAAAAAGCAAAAAAAACACCCCCAAAAGACCCCCCCCAAAAAACCCCAAAGAAGTCCCCCAAAAAGCAAAAAAAAATTCAAAAAAGCAAAAAAACCCCTAAAAAACAAACCCTTCAAAAAGCAAAAAAAACCCCCACCCAAAAAGGCCTCCCAAAAAAAGTAAAGAAAACCAAATTTAAAAAAGCCCCCACCTCAAAAACCCAGACAAGGGCCCCAAAAAAGTAAAAAAAAAAAAATAAAAAAGGCCCAAAAAGAGTGAAAAAAACCCCAAAAAAGGCCTGAAAAAAGTTCAAAAAAACCCAAAAAAAGGCGTGAGAAAAGTTTAAAAAAAACAAAAAATTGCCCGGAAAGAGTAAAAAAAAAAAAAAAGCAAAAAAGGCCTGAAAAAAGTTAAAAAAAAACCAAAAATGCCCCCAAAAAAGTAAAAAACCCCCAAAAAGCCCGAAAAAAGGTAAAAAGAACCAGAAAAGCCTGAAAAATGTAAAAAAACCCAAAAAATGACCCCCAAAAAGTAAAAAAACCCAAAAAAGGCCCGAAAAAAGGTAAAAAAACCCCACAAAAGGCAAAAAACCCCAAAAAAGGTCCAAAAAAAGTAAAAAACCCCAAAAGACCCCCAAAAGTAAAAAAATCCCCAAAAATGCCTGGAAAAAAAGGTAAAAACACCCAAAAATGCCCGGAAAAAAGGTAAAACAACCCTAAAAAACGCCCGAAAAAAGGTAAAAAAACCCTAAAAAATGCCTGAAAAAAGGTAAAAAAAACCTAAAAAATGCCTGAAAAAAAGTAAAAAAAACCCCAAAAATGCCTGAAAAAAGGTAAAAAAAACCCTAAAAAATGCCAAAAAAAAAATAAAAAAAACCCCAAAAATGCCCGGAAAAAAGGAAAAAAAACCCCAAAAAATGCCCAAAAAAAAGGAAAAAAAACCCCAAAAATGCCCAAAAAAATGAAAAAAAACCCAAAAAATGCCCCAAAAAAAAAATAAAAAAAACCCAAAAAATGCCCCAAAATGCCCCAAACCCCCCCAAAGCCCACAAACGAGTCCGGAGCCGCCGCTTGCGCTACTCTCAGTGTTTATTCCGCTGCCTCGGCCGCTACAGGACTCGGCCAGCCCCGCCCCGAGGGACGCTCGGCTCCTCCCTCGCGCCCTGCCCGGGAATGGCTTTTTTATTTTTTTATTTTTTTAATTTTTTTTTTGTTGTTGTTATGGATGTTTTTAAATTTTTTTATCTTTTTTTTTTTCATTCTTTTTTTTTTTTATTTTTCTTTTTTATTTTCACCCCCCCCCCCTCCCAAAAAATCAGCTTTTTAGGAAATCCCACCCTCCGCCCTCTGAACTAAAAAGAAGAAAAGGCATTGCTGGAAACGGGGCCGGGCTCCGCTCCAGCCCCTGGGATTCGCTTGGTTTTTTTTTTTTTTCCTTGGTTTTTGTGGTTTTTTTTTTGTTTCTTTTTGTCTATTTTCGGTTATTTCTGTTGGTTCTGCACGCTGGGGCAGAGCACTGAAGGCACATTCACGTCTGATACCCTGTACGAGCTGGGGGGCAGCTCCGGGAGGGAGCGAAAATGAAATGATGAGGGAAGGGGAGAAGGAAAAACCAAAAAAAAAAAAATGGGGAGGGGGAGAAAAAAAAAAGCGACCCAAAAAAATGAAAATGGGGAAAAAAAAAAAAAAAAAGGGGGAAGGTTGAAAAGAGAAAAAAAAAAATCGGAAAAATTTGGTGGGTGGAAAAATGGAGAGAAAGGGGAAAATATTGAAAGAAATGAAAAAAAGGAAATGGAAAAAAGGGGGGGGGAATGGAAATGAAAAAACGAAAATGAAAAAAAGGAAAAAGATTAGAAAAATGAAAAAAATTGGATAAAGGAAAAAAATAGAAAACTGGAAAAAAAAGGAGGAAAATGGCAAAAAAGAAGCATTGGAAGAATAAAGCCAAAAGAAAGGATTGAAAAGGAAAAGAGGAAGAAATAAAGAGGAAAAATAAGGGAAAAGAGGAAAGAAAAAGAGGAAAGGTAAAGGGGAAAGAAAAAAATAAAGAGGAAAAGTAAAAAGAAAAAATAAATAAAGAGGGAAAGATACAGAAAAAAGGAAAAATAAAGAAAAAATTAAGAAAAAATGAAAGTAAAGAGAAAAGGGAAAATAGAGAAAAAAGAGGGAAAAGAAAAAAGGAAAAGAAAAGGAAAAATAAAAAAGGAAAGGAAAAATAAAGAGTAAGGGAAAAGAAAGAAAGGAAAAATTCAGAGAAAAAGATCAAGAAAATCAAAGACTAAAGGAAGAAACTTTAGAAAATTCAAAGAAAATTCAAAGAAAAAATGAAAAAAAAAATGAAAAAAATGGGGGGAAATGGGGAAAAGAAAAAATGGGGAAAAGAAAAAATGGGGAAAAAAGAAAAAATTGGGAAAAAATTAAAGAAAAATGGGAAAAAATTAAAGAAAAAAATGGGAAAAAATTAAAGAAAAAATGGGAAAAAATTAAAGAAAAAATGGGAAAAAAATAAAGAAAAACGGGAAAAAATTAAAGAAAAAATGAAAAAAAAGGGGGAAAAAAGGGAAAAAATCTAAAAATAAATTTAAAAAATAGAGAAGACAAATGAAAAAAAGCAAAAGCAAAAAGTTCCAAGAACCAAAGAGCAAATCCTGCCGGAGTTTTCCTGCTCTCCCTCCCAGGAGCTTTCCCGAGGCCCCGCTGCCTCCACAGAGCTGCAAATGAAGTGAAAATTCCCAATCTCCAAACCCTGAACCTCCTAAAAAAACCCCCAAAAAACCAACAAAAAGCTTTTTTTTTGTTTTTTTTTTTTTTCTCTTCCCCTCCCCCCCTCCCCCCCTTATTTTTTCTTTTCTTTTTTTTTTTTTTTCCAGAGGAAAAATCCCATTCCTTCAACGTGGCAAGAAATTCGGGAAGCAGCAAAGAGCCAATTCCTTGGGGACTGTCCTTTACTCTACAGGAACCAAAAACCAAAAAAACCGCCCCAAAAAAAGAAGCAAAAAAGCAAAAAAAAAAAAAAAGGAAAAAAAAAAAATCCAAAAGAACAGAAAATTCCTCGTTATTCCTGGGAAAGAACCAAGAATGTCCCCCCAAAAAATTAAAAAAAAACCAAAAAAAAAAAAAAAAAAGGAAAATATTGGGGAATGTTTGACACCATTTTATTCATCTTCAACTGCAGTGGAAAAATAGAACCTTTTACAAGTGCCATGTCAGCTCAACTCACTCATATATTTATATCTTTTATATAAATTTCTTTTTGCTTTTTTTTCCTTTTTTTTTTTTTTTTCCCCCTCTTTTTAATTTTTTTTTTTTTTTTTGGTTTGGGTTTTTTTTATTTTTGTGGTTTTTTTTTTTTTTTCCCCTCTGTTTTTTTTTCCAAGTGCAGCAAGAGAGCAAAAACCACACGGGAACCTGATCCAAATGGAGAGCCCCAAAAACAAGAATTCAAAAAAAATATAAAAAAAGGCAAAAAAGAAAAAAAAAAAAGGCCGAGTTTCCAAGTAAAAGGTGTTTAATCCCATTTTTTTCTGTGTTTTCACATGGAATTTCCTCTCAAAATATCACCTGAATTGGTTTTTCTATTATTTTTTTTTTGTCCTGTGTGTGCATATTTTTCATATTTTTTATTTCTCTTATTTCTCTTTTTTTTTTCTTTTTGTTGTGGTTTTTTGTTTTTTTTTTTTAGCTCTTTTTTGAACTCTTTGGCACAATTTTTGATGTGAGTGTTGTGGGCTGCTACAGTCCAAGTCAGGAGAGCTCTTTTCCCAATTCGGAGCACTTTAAAAAAAAACCAAACAAAACAAAACAAAACAAACTGGAATTTTTTTTTTTCCTTTTTCCAACTTCTTGACTTTTTTTTTTCTATTTTTTTTCCTTTTTTTGCAATTTTTGAAGCCTGAAACTCGCCGGACAAGTGGATTTTTCAATTCCCTGGAACCAAAAATGATCTTTTTTCCCCCATTTCTACATTCACAGTTGAATATTTAAGGAAAGAAAGGCGCTTTTGTTGCTGAGCAGGACAAGCCAGGAGCTCCAAACATTCAGCATTTCCCTAAAATAAAAGCCCTAAACAGCAACTTTCCTTAAATTTTATTGGTTTTTCCTTTTTTTTTTTTTTTTTTTTCCTCTTTTCTGCTTTTTTTTTTGTGCACATCTCTTACTGCATCAGTAGGACTGAACCTCGGGTTAGGTATGAAATGCAACAGCTAAACCCTTAATTTTTTTGTACAGATTTTTGGTTTTTTGGGTTTTTTTTTAAGGTTTTTTTCTTTTTTCTGGAATTTTTTTTTTTTTGGAATTGTTTTTCCTGGAATAATTTTTTTTTTTTGGAATTTTTTTTTCCTGGAATTTTTTTTTTTGGAATTTTTTTTCCTGGAATTTTTTTTTTTTTTTTTGGAATTTTTTTCCTGGATTTTTTTTTTTTTCCGGATTTTTTTTTTTCCCTGGAATTTTTTTTTTTTTTTGCTTGTTTGTTTTTTGGTGGTTTTGGGAAAAAAAAAAAAAAAAGAGAGCAACTGCAATTGTGGTTTGTTTTTTTTTTTTGAAGTCGAGAACGTGGACATCGCCTCACTCACACACACTCACTCCTCTCCACTGAAACTCCTTCACCCCCTCTCTCCTGGGGGATTGCCTTTTGGTGCCTTTTGGAGGCAAAAAATCCCAAATTCTTCCCAAATTTCCACCTTTCCTCTCTCTCTCTCTCTCTCTCCAGCAGCCAAAACCTCACAGAGCACCACAGTAAATCCCAATTTTCCTCGTTTTTGCCTCGTTTTCCTCCTCCAAACTCAGCTGGCCACCGCGGAGAAGCCGCTCCTGGCGGGGTTTTTTTTTTTCTCTCCCCCCCATCCCCTTTTTTTTTGTTTTCCTTGGAATTTTGGGACACAGAATTCCCTCCTGGATGTCTCTTCCCGGTGCCAGGGTCGCAAATGTGGTGTGGGATTTGTTCCAAGCCTCACTCACTCATCCTCATCATCCTCTCATTCCCAAACATTCCGCATCCGTGCACACTTCCTCACTCCCGGGGTTTCTTTTTTGGGGGGTTTTTTAGAAGATTGGAGATTTTTTTTGGTGGTGGTGGTGGTGGTTTTTTTTTTTCCAGTGGGGGTCCTCAGGTGTCGTCCCAATGGTAACAGATCTGGAAAGGGGGGAAAAAAAAGGGGGAAAAAGGGAATTAAGGGAGGGAAAAAAGGGATTCGGGGGATTAAGGGGAAAAAAGGGAATTCAGGGAATTAAGGGGGGAAAAGGGAATTAAGGGGGGAAAAGGGGATTCAGGGAATTAAGGGGGAAAAAGGGAATTCAGGGAATTAAGGGGAAAAAGGGGAATTAAGGGGAAAAAAGGGGATTCAGGGAATTAAGGGAAAAAAGGGAATTCAGGGAGAAAAAAGGGAATTAAGGGGACAAAAGGGAGTTCAGGGAATTAAGGGGAAAAAAGGGAATTCAGGGGACAAAAGGGGATTCAGGGAATTAAGGGGGGAAAAGGGAATTAAGGGGACAAAAGGGGATTCAGGGAAAAAAAAAGGGATTCAGGGGAAAAAGGAGAAAAAGAGAATTCAGGGATTTAAGGGGAAAAAAGGGAATTCAGGGAGAAAAAAGGGAATTAAGGGGACAAAAGGGAGTTCAGGGAATTAAGGGGAAAAAAGGGAATTCAGGGGACAAAAGGGGATTCAGGGAATTAAGGGGGGAAAAGGGAATTAAGGGGACAAAAGGGGATTCAGGGGAAAAAAAAGGGATTCAGGGGAAAAAGGAGAAAAAGAGAATTCAGGGATTTAAGGGGAAAAAAGGGAATTCAGGGAGAAAAAAGGAATTAAGGGGACAAAAGGGAGTTCAGGGAATTAAGGGGAAAAAAAGGGAATTAAGGGGACAAAAGGGGATTCAGGGAAAAAAAAGGGGGATTCATGGGAATAAGGAGAAAAAGAGAATTCAGGGATTTAAGGGAAAAAAGGGGATTCAGGGGAAAAAAGGGAATTCAGGGATTTAAGGGGAAAAAGGGAAGTCAGGGAATTCAGGGGGGAAAAGGGAATTCAGGGAATTAAGGTGAAAAAATGGGATTTATGGGATTAAGGGGAAAAAAGGGAATTAAGGGGGAAAAAGGGATTCAGGAGATTAAGGGGAAAAAAAGGGGGATTCATGGGAATAGGGGAAAAAGGGAATTCAGGGGAAAAAAGGCAACTCAGGGAATTAAGGTGAAAAAATGGGATTTATGGGATTAAGGGGAAAAAAGGGAATTCAGGGGATCAAGGGGAAAAGGGAATTCAGGGTGAAGAAGGGAATTCAGGGAATTAAAAGCCCTGGAAGTGTTTAAAAATGTTGGAATGTGGCACTTGGGTTGGGTTCCATCTTGGAGATTTTTCCAACCTTAACATTTCCATGATTACACAATTAAAAAAAAAATACCTCAACACCCCAAATCCCAGGAGAAAAAAAAAAAAAGTGGGGAAAAAAAATGGACTTTGTAGGATCAAAAGAGAAATAAAAGAAAAAAAAACCCCAATGGGGCTTTTTTTTTCCCCACCAAAAAAACCCCAGAGCAACAACTTCCAGGAAAACAGAACTTTGGGATTGTGACTCTGCTGAGCCAATTTCCCTGATTTTTCCAGGTGGGGAAAAAAGCAGGATGAGGCCTTACCAAGCTTGATTCTTGAGTTTCCTCAGCTCTTTCGTGGCCCAGGTCGCGAGGGTTTTCGTTTTGTTCGTCTTGGATCTCCTCCCTTCCGTTAGCAACTCATGGATCATGGGTCTGGCTTCTACTAATTTCAGGACATCCTTCCCAAAAGCTGTACACAAATCCCTGGAAGCAGAGAAAGATTATGAAGGGGGAGGGGGGAAAAAAAAAAAAGGGTTGTGAGTGCCACAAAAAGCTGCTCAAGGTCATGGATTTTTGGGGAAAATTGTGATTAAAATTTGGTCAAACTCTCAGGCAAATGTTGATTTTCCCGTAATTCTCCCTAAAATCAGCAGGAAAAATTGAAACACCTCAACCTGGCTTTCTCTGCTCCCTAAGGATGAGGGGGCTTTTTTTGTTTGTTTCCAAGCTCCTGGAAAAATCCTAAATCTGGGATTTCTGTGACGATTTTCCCACCTCGCCACTCACCTGCGGCATCGCTTCACACCTTGAGTGAAACATCGAAATCCAACCCCAAAACTGACACAAAAAACTTCAGAGAAGCCAGGGAAAAAAAAAAAAGGGCAGATTCCAGGATTTTTCCTAGGGAAAAATAGGATGGGGAGGCCTTACCCTATGAGTCCAGCGGCACAGGCCACCACCCCATCCGTGTGATCCTCGTCCCCGGCGATGTGGTCGATGTAGGACAGGATAAATTCCACCCTGGGCTGCACCAGCATCACATCAGCTGTGAGGGAAAGGCTTGGTCAAGGCCTCTTGGGATTTTTGGGATGGACATTCCGTGTTCCCAAACCAATCTGGATCCCCACCCGGAAGAGCTCTTCTGGTAGGGAAAGGGAAACGCTCCTGGATTATTGTGGATTTGTGCTGTTTCCCTGCTCTGAGTGTTCGCTCCCAATGGGGAGGGATGGAGCAGGGATGAGCTCATGGATGTGACAACTCCAAAAGGAGGCTCAGGGGGAACTCCTGGATCTCTGGAAATGCCCAAAAAAATGGGTGGATGTGGTACTGGGGATGTGGTTTGGAGGTGACAGTGACCGGATGATTTTAAGGGAAGGGATGGAGCAGGGATGTGACAACCCCACAAGGAGACTCAGGGGGATCAGGAGGCTCAGGGAGGTTTGTCTCAGATATTTGGGAATATCCCTCCACTGGGTGGGTTATAAATGTCCCAGAAATGGGTGGATGTGGCACTGGGGATGTGGTTTGGAGGTGACAGTGACCAGATGATTTTAAGGGAAGGGACAGAGCAGGGATGTGACAAGGATGTGACAACCCCACAGGGAGGCTCAGGGAGGTTTGTGTCGGATATTTGGGAATATCCCTCCACTGGAAGGGTTGTAAAACATTGGAACAAGCACCCAGGGCTTGGAAAATGCCTGGCAATGTCCAAAAAATGGGTGGATGTGGCACTGGGGATGTGGTTTGGAGGTGACAGCGACCAGGTGATTTTAAGGGAAGGGACAGAGCAGGGATGTGACAAGGATGTGACAACCCCACAGGGAGGCTCAGGGGGATCAGGAGGCTCAGGGAGGTTTGTCTCAGATATTTGGGAATATCCCTCCACTGGAAGGGTTATAAATATCCCAGAAATGGGTGGATGTGGCACTGGGGATGTGGTTTGGAGGTGACAGTGACCGGATGATTTTAAGGGAAGGGACAGAGCAGGGATGTACCCATGGATGTGACAACCCCACAGGGAGGCTCAGGGAGGTTTGTGTCGGATATTTGGGAATATCCCTCCACTGGAAGGGTTATAAAACATTGGAACAAGCACCCAGGGCTTGGAAAATGCCTGGCAATGTCCAAAAAATGGGTGGATGTGGCACTGGGGATGTGGTTTGGAGGTGACAGCGACCAGATGATTTTAAGGGAAGGGACAGAGCAGGGATGTACCCATGGATGTGACAACCCCACAGGGAGGCTCAGGGAGGTTTGTGTCGGATATTTGGGAATATCCCTCCACTGGGTGGGTTATAAATGTCCCAGAAATGTTTGGATGTGCCACTGAGGGACATGGTCTGGAGGTGACACCGACCGGATGATTTTAAGCATTTTTTTCCAAGCTTTCCAAGCTTGATCCCAACAAAGACCCCGACCCCTGGGGGTACTCACGGTGCACGTTCTCCTGGTCTCCCTTCAATCCCTGGATGATCCCGGTGTAGGCCTCCAGGCAGCCCTCCCTCAGCTCGTTCAGGTAATCCACCATGTCGTAGTCGGACTGGGGACGGACACAGGGATGGGATGAGCCCCTGGGAACATCCCCTGGGTGCTCCCATGGGATTGGGGACAGCTCACCTTGTCCACCTGGGCCTGGGATGCCTGCTGGAGGGTGTTGAGCACCACGTCCAGGTACTTCTTGAACTCCCCTCCGATGGCCAGTGCGATGTCCCCGAACACTGACAGGATCTGCGGCTTCACCGACCTGTGGACGTTCTCGTTCTGGAAAAGGAATCCCAAAAGGGCTCCAGGTCAGTGTGGGAAGGGAGGAAAAGAGGAAAAGGCCTGGAGGTGCGGCAAGGGAGGTTTGTATGGGATGTTTGGGAATGTTTCTCCACTGGGAGGGGTGTAAAATGTTGGAGTTTAAGGAGCCAGGGCAGTCAGCATGGCTGGGAATGTCCCAGAAATGTGGGGGGAATTTGGAAGGAATTCAGGAAGGAAGGAATTTGGGAAGGAATTCAGGCAGGAATTCAAGCAGGAATTCAGGCAGGAAGGAATTCAGGAGGGAATTAGGAAGGAATTTGGAATTCAGGAGGGAATTTGGGACGGAAATCAGGAAGGAATTCAGGAATTCGGAAGGAATTCGGAAGGAATTCAGTAATTAAAGAATTCAGGAGGGAATTCGGAAGGAATTCAGGAGGGAATTCGGAAGGAATTCAGGAGGGAATTTGGAAGGAATTCGCAAGGAACTCAGAAGGAAGGAATTCCGAAGGAAGGAATTCAGGAATTAAAGAATTCAGGAGGGAATTCGGAATTCAGGAGGGAATTCAGAAAGAATTCAGGAGGGAATTCAGAAGGATTAGGAAGAATTCAGAAGGAAGGAATTCAGGAGGGAATTCAGAATTCAGGAGGGAATTTGGAAGGAATTCAGGAGGGAATTCAGGAGGGAATTTGGAATTCAGGAGGGAATTTGGAAGGAATTCAGGAGGGAATTCAGGAGGGAATTTGGAATTCAGGAGGCAATTTGGAAGGAATTCAGGAAGGAATTTGGAATTCAGGAGGGGATTCAGGAAGCTGATAAACGAGGAGCTATCCCTTTGCCCCCAACAACTCCTGGCCGCCGCTCAAACCGCACGGAGCCGTCAAACACGAGCCATTCCCGGCAAATTCCTCACACTTCTGGCGCGCTTCTCCCACCTCCCACTCCCCCTGGGAAGAGTGTGCATCCAACTGTTACTAAGGAGCAGGGAATCACTCGCTCACCCCCAGGTTCTCCAGGAGCAGCTGCATCACCTCGTCGCAGAAGGGGAGGATGTTGGACTGCAGGGCTCGGCACAGGTCCCCCACCAGCCCCACGGCGGACAGGCAGACCTGCAAAAAACCAGCCACACGCCCACCCCTGAGTCACTGGGATCCAGATCCAAGGATTTGGGATCATTCCAGCACTCGGGAGTCATGGGAGGGTAATTAAACCCCAGGGAATAACGAGCTGGCTGCCATCACAGAGATGAGGAACAAGGGCAGCACATCAGGGAGTGGCAGAGATTTGTTTGGAAAACCAACTCCGAATTCCGCAGTTTCACCCCACAGAAGGCACCAGGATCTGATATTCCAAGGGGAAACCCCAGCCAGGATTTGGGCTGGAAAAACAACTCCAAATCCCACAGTTTCACCCCACAGAAGGCACCAGGATCTGATATTCCAAGGGGACATCCCAGCCAGGATTTGAGCTGGAAAAACAACTCCAAATCCCACAGTTTCACCTCATGGAAGGCACCAGGATCTGATATTCCAAGGGGAAATCCCACCCAGGATTTGGGCTGGAAAAACAACTCCAAATCCCACAGTTTCACCCCACAGAAGGCACCAGGATCTGATATTCCAAGGGGACATCCCACCCAGGATTTGAGCTGGAAAAACAACTCCAAATCCCACAGTTTCACCTCATGGAAGGCACCAGGATCTGATATTCCAAGGGGAAATCCCAGCCAGGATTTGGGCTGGAAAAACAACTCCAAATCCCACAGTTTCACCTCATGGAAGGCACCAGGATCTGATATTCCAAGGGGAAATCCCAACCAGCAGCACCTCCTTCGTCATCAAGGCCAGAAATCGTGGAATGTCAAGGCACTCAAGGTTTTTGCTGGATTGAACTGAGTCCGAATGGGTGCAGGGAATTAAAATCAAGAATGGCTTGGGTTGGAAGGGACCTTAAAGCTCATCCACCTAAAATCCCACAGGGAATATCTTCCACTATCCCAAAACTCATCCAACCTGGCCCTGGACAATTCCAGGGATGGGGCAGCCCCCAGTTTCCCTGGATTAAAGGGAGAAGCCTGATCCATACCTGGTACTCAGCATAGTTCTTCAGCCCAATGCCAAGGAAAGGTTTGAAGGCATCCATGTACTTCAGGAACTCTCCACCCAGGACTGTGCAGGGAAAATATCCCAGTGAGAAGGAAAATCCCAATTTGTGGCGTTTGCCATGAAAAACAAATCAAAAACCTCCCAAATTCCACCCAAACCGAGTGAAAACCAATTCTCTGCTTGATAGCTGAGTGACTTATCCCACACTCTTCCATGCTCTAAGGTGGTTTGGATTTTGGAATCCTGGGATTGTTCAGTTGGGAAGGGACCCACTGGATGGGCAGGGACACCTTCCACCATCCCAGGTTGCTCCAAGCCTCAATCCAACCTGGCCTTGGACACTTCCAAGGATGTGAACACCCCCAGCTCTCCTTTACTGCCTTATCCACGCTTTTCCTTGGAAGTGATAAGAAACCAAAATTCCACGCTCTGAGGTGGTTTGGTTTTTAGAATCCCAGGATTTCTTGGGTTGAAAGGGACCGTGAAGCGACACCTTCCGCCATCCCAGGTTGCTCCAGCCTCGGACACTGCCAGGCATGCAGCACCCACCCCTTCCCCGCACCACCCAACCACCAACGACGTTTTTCACCACATGGCCCAAAATTCCCGGATCCAACCCCATTCCTGACCTTCCACCAGGGTGCTGACGGCCATTAGGGCGTCCTCCTGCACCCCCCCGGAGCCGGCCGTGCTCTGGAACATCCTGAGCAGCGAGGCCATCACCACGTCCGAGATCTGCAGCGCGTCCTGGTGCTGCACCTTCCGCAGCACGTTCTGAGGGAAAAACCACGGAAAACGGGCAAAAATCACCGCTCATCCCACAGATAAAGCGTTCCCACACCCATGGGAGCTGCGAAAAAGATGAAAGGGAGCTGCTGTTTGAACCCTGCTGCCAAAAAAAATCTGCTTTTGTGACTGCCAAGTCCCATTCATTTGGCTGCACTGAGATTTTTCCAGCTGAATTTACCTTTCCTGCTGCATAGGCTGTTCTCCCAGCTTTGCCATTTGGAAGCTGGAATTAAATGTGACCAGCCCAAATTTAGCCTATTAAAAAAAAATAAAATAATAAAATCCTTTTTTTTTTTTCCTCTGTCGCAGCTGAGCTCGTTGAACCTGAGTTTTGCTTCTGAATTAAAGTTAAGGAATGGTTAAAGTGGTTAAAATATAACATTTCCCAGGAAAAGGAAAAAACATCTTTAATCTCCAGAGGAAAATAATTATTTTAAGTTTAATTTTACACTCCACAAAGATGCACTTTGGCTGGTTAAATAATTAAGACTGGATTTATGGAATTACAGAGTGTTTTGGGTGGGAAGAGACTCTAAAAATCCCCAAATTCCATGGGCAGGGGCACCTTCCACTATCCCAGGTTGTTCCTTCCACAGATGGGACTTTCTAATTTAATTTTAAATATTAACAAATATTTTTCCCCCGCTGGATGTTCATAATTGTATTTCCACCAAAAAGAACAAAAAAAATTATGGAAAAGTATTAAGTATTTGCTGCAATTGGGTAAAAAACTCAGGTTCAGGTTTTGGGATTAAAAAAAGGCACATTTAGAAATTAAAACTGACAATTTAATTCCACCTGGACTATACTTCCTTGGCAGAAATCAGTGCCCACCCTGTGAGATTCCAGGGTGAAAATTCCCCATTAAAACCCTTTTAAAAGAGCAGGTTATTCCCATTTCCCATTATTTGAAAAAATTACCCTAAAACTGGAGAGTGCAAACAACCACAAAGCTTTTGAGGATGAAATTCAGGATTTCTCAAATCGACCTGGAGACCACCTGGGTTGCTCTGAGCTGATTTTTTGGGGGAAAAACCCCCGTTTTGAGTGGAGTTTGCAGCAGCAAGCACTGCACTGGTGGCTCCTGCTCATTAGCAGCTGTTTAATTCCCAGGACACTCAGAACATTTGAATTGGTGCCACTTGGATCAGGAGCACCAAGCATGAGAGGCAGATGAAGGAATCAAAGCCATGATGGAGTTTGTTTTCTTTTTTGTCTGTGGGGTTGTTGAGGCTGTAGCCAACCCAAGAACCAATCTGACAGCACAGACAATCTTTTATAAAATCCCTAACAGCGCTCTTTTAGTCAAATTGCCCTAAATTTTGTCACTTAGTAGAGACTTCCGAACCTTGCATCACCTCCCACGTGGCAGCTGGGACACAAAATCCACTTTTTTCGTTCAAATCTCAGCACCAGGAGCTGAGGTTGGAGCTTCAGGAGCATGAAAATGCCTCAAAAATCACTTTATTCCCAAAACCACAGACAAAGGAGAGAGGAATTTACCTGGAGAGTAGCACAGAGAAGGGACTGGAGATCGTTGAACTGGATTCTGTCGGAGGTGCTCTGGATGTGAGACTGAAACAAGAACAAAACCCTGCATGTGAAGAGGCTGCCTGGGATCCTGGCAGCTCCAGGGAGAGCCAGATTGTACTTTAAATATTTGTTCTTTTCAGATTTCAGACCAGAGGGGCTGTGAAGAAGATGAATATAGAATCCCTGAGTGGTTTGGGACCTTAAATCCCATCCATTCCCACGGGCAGGGACATCTCCCACCATCCCAACCTGGATTTGGACACTCCCAGGGATGGAGCAGCCACAATTTCCCCCGCAGCTTTAAATCAAGATTTACCCACCTCCATCTGCAGCACTTGCTGGAGCCTCTCCATGATGACCAGGGTGGTTTTTTGGACAGCAGGATAACAGTCCTTGGCACTGTTTTTCACTATTTCCATCAGGGATTCATAGGCAGAACTCCTCAAGTTATTCTGGTGTCCATCAGGTCTGCAACAGAAGGAGGAAGATTTGCAGCTCCAAGTGCTTGGAAACAGATTTTTTTAAAAATTAAAAAAAAAAAATTTTAGTAAACCAGCAACAGCTCCATTTGAGTGCTGTGACAAGCAGGAGCAATTGAAAAGCCTTGAATTAAAGGGAATTTGTGATTTCCAGAATCTCTGGCAACAAGGAGAGGGACAGAAGGAGCCTCAGAGTTGGTGTCAGGTGAGCAGCACTTCAGAGCCCCAGACACCTCTGAGGGTGTGAAATCTGAAATTAAGGCACCTGAGATGATTGGTGGGCTCCAGAGCCTTGAGCCAGACACTCCACTCCTGGCTGGATGGAAACAAAGACAGGGAAAGAGTTTAAATTTTGAACTGGGACAAGGTTTTTAAGGAGAATCAGCAGGAAAATGGCACCAACAGTCCATGGAGCTGATCGAGGGATTGAACCTGGAGCTGTCAGTCAGATTTATGTAACCTTCAAGTCACCATAAAATTTGAGTTTTAGCCCCTTTTTTTTCCCTGCATCTAAGAGCAAAATGTTTTGCCTCATCTATTTTCTGCTTCAGCTGGGATGGGAATGGGAGCTCAAGTAGGTCCCTGGCTCTTCTAGGAGCACCTGGAGCTGACGGGAAGGGATGGAAGCCACACAAAAACAATCAGGAGAAGGAACAAACACAGATCCCAGGTTATGTCCTGCTGCAATTCCTGATTATCCTGTGGCCCTGCAGCCAACGGGGCTGAGCCCTGTGACTGCACAAGAAGGGCAGAGTCTTAAAACTGTGGAGTTAAACTCAGAGATGTGAGGGAAAATGGGGGAGATGCGAGGGGAAAAGGGGGCAGATGCGAGGGGAAAAGGGGGGAGAGATGTGAGGGGAAAAGGGGGGAGAGATGTGAGGGGAAAAGGGGGGAGAGATGTGAGGGGAAAAGGGGGGAGAGATGTGAGGGGAAAAGGGGGGAGAGATGTGAGGGGAAAAGGGGGGAGAGATGTGAGGGGAAAAGGGGGGAGAGATGTGAGGGGAAAAGGGGGGAGAGATGTGAGGGGAAAAGGGGGGAGAGATGTGAGGGGAAAAGGGGGGAGAGATGTGAGGGGAAAAGGGGGGAGAGATGTGAGGGGAAAATGGGAGAGATGTGAGGGGAAAATGGGAGAGATGTGAGGGGAAAATGGAGGAGAGATGTGAGGGGAAAATGGAGGAGAGATGTGAGGGGAAAGGGGGGGAGATGTGAGGGGAAAGGGGGGGAGATGTGAGGGGAAAGGGGGGGAGATGTGAGGGGAAAAGGGGGGAGATGTGAGGGGAAAATGGGAGAGATGTGAGGGGAAAGGGGGGGAGAGATGTGAGGGGAAAAGGGGGGAGAGATGTGAGGGGAAAAGGGGGGAGAGATGTGAGGGGAAAAGGGGGGAGAGATGTGAGGGGAAAATGGGGGAGAGATGTGAGGGGAAAAGGGGGGAGAGATGTGAGGGGAAAAGGGGGGAGAGATGTGAGGGGAAAAGGGGGGAGAGATGTGAGGGGAAAATGGGAGAGATGTGAGGGGAAAATGGGAGAGATGTGAGGGGAAAATGGGAGAGATGTGAGGGGAAAATGGAGGAGAGATGTGAGGGGAAAATGGAGGAGAGATGTGAGGGGAAAGGGGGGGAGATGTGAGGGGAAAGGGGGGGAGATGTGAGGGGAAAGGGGGGGAGATGTGAGGGGAAAGGGGGGGAGATGTGAGGGGAAAGGGGGGGAGATGTGAGGGGAAAAGGGGGGAGATGTGAGGGGAAAAGGGGGGAGATGTGAGGGGAAAATGGGGGAGATGTGAGGGGAAAATGGGGGAGATGTGAGGGGAAAATGGGAGAGATGTGAGGGGAAAATGGGAGAGATGTGAGGGGAAAATGGAGGAGAGATGTGAGGGGAAAGGGGGGAGAGATGTGAGGGGAAAGGGGGGAGAGATGTGAGGGAAATACCAGAGATTCGAAGGAAAACAGGAGATTTGGGGAAAAACAAGAGAAATTCAGAGTAAAATAGGAGATTCAAAAGAAAATAGGGAAGGGACACTCCCGGACTTCTTAAAGCACATATGGACAAAATACTGTAAAATTATTCAATGGGTAGAGCTGCTTTGCTGGGATTTGCATCCTTTATTTTTTTTTTATACAAAAGAAGTGCCACCTTTTAATCCAACACCAGATCTCAGCTGCCAGGAAGAGTCTGAAGTGGGAAATAAATGAAAAAAAAAAGCTTTTTTGAGAGGTTGTTTTACCTGTCTGCAGTCTCCAGCAGTTTCTGCACTATCAGCTCAAAGGAGGAGGATAAGCAGTAGGTTGCTGGTTCTTCCTGATCATCAGCCACATCTGCAGCTTCATAGGCAGCTTCAGCAAGGCTGGAGAAGGCCTGGAACACAAAATATCCATTGGTTTTCCACCCTCACAGCTCCAAAAACTCAGATTCCATCAATTTTCCTGCTAAAATACAACCCCCCCCCCCCCCACCTAAACTAAAAAAAAACCCAAAGTGCAGGATGAGCATCTCCAGAGCAGTTTAACTGTGCTGGGATGGGTGGGTGAGAGGAGCTGAAAGCTTCCTGGGTTTTTATTTTACTCTAAAAACACCCAGGAATCATCTTCAGGAGACAAAAGCCACCTGGATTTTTGCCAGGATTAACAGGGCAGGGAAAACCCCTCTGTGCTGATGAGTCTTGAAACCCCTGGGATTCTAAAAAGGAGGGATTCTGTCATTTCTAGAAGTTGTTTTGACAGGAAAATCCTCCTCCCCAGCTCAGTCTGAGGGAGCAGCTCCTGGAAGGCAGTGAGGACACAAAGACCAGACAAAGCATCAGGAAAAAAAACCCAACCAACTCCTGCTTCCCAAATTATTCCTGGGATCGCTGCAGGAGCAGGTTTGGGTGATGGGGAATGAGGTGTTGCAACCCTTCCCCGAGGCAATCCAAGAAAAAGCTTAATCCCAAAATCCCTTTTCCCAACCCTATGATACCAGGGACAAGCTCCCACAGCATTCCCAAACTGGAAGCAATTTCTACACTCAGTGAATATCAGCATTTTTCTCCTAAAATTCCACTTTTTTCCTTTATTTTTCCCTGCAAGAGCCACAAAATAGAATTGGGATAATTTAAGTGTCAACCAGTGTTGGCTGGGGGAGCAAGCCATGGATTAATTCTGGAATTCACTCAAGTGTGTGTGGATAAATATATAAAATCACTTTAAAAACTATATAAATATAAAAAATCATACAAATATAGAAAACCACATAAATTTATAAAACCATACAAAGATATAAATTTATATCTTTATATAATTTATAAAAATGCCTACTTTTAGGTATTAATTTGCATTAATATATTTGAATTTATATTCATAAAAGCCCCTGACAGGAGGGTGGAGCCAGGCAAGACTAAACAACTTCAAGGGATGCCCAAGCTGGATATTAAGGAAAATTCCTTCACAGAAAGAGTCCCAGGCATCTGAACAAGCTGCCTGGGGCAAGGTTGGACTCCCAATCCCTGGAATTGTCCAGAAAATTCATGGATGTGGCACTCGAGCACAGAAGTTTGGCGGTGGCGCTGGCGGAACGCTCGGACTCGGTGACGGGAAAACCATTCCAGATCCCACCAGGAGCTGCTTTTCCCTGTGGATCTGAACTCCTGGCAGGGTTTGGGGGGTTCCTCACCCAGCAGACGTTGGTGGCCACCCTGGGCTCGGCGCTCAGCCCCTCCATCAGGCACTGCAGCAGCGGGGCCAGGTAGATGTCGTTGATGGCTGCTTCGGGCAGCATCTCGCAGATCCTGCCCACGGTCCAGGCCGTCGTGTCCCTGACCACCACGCTGGGATCCTTCATCAGCTCTATCAACGTTGGCATGGCCTGGGAAAGAGCCAGGAAAAACCAGGTGAGGAGGGGGGAAAAAAAAAAAAAAAAAGAAATCATCCTGTATTTGTCCCAGTCCTGTAGTTTATTTAGGATGTATTTTGTTTCGTTTTGTATTCATGGATCTATTCCCTAATGCGACCCCTTTTCCAAACACCTTCACCAAGGATGGTTTTACTCAGCGTTCCCAAAGTGAAGGCAGCTTCTACATTCAGTAAATATTATCATTTTTTCTCCTCAAAATGTCTTTCTTCCCATTTTCTTTCCTACCTGAGTCACAAAAAAAGATTTGAGGTAACTTAACATGAGTGCTAGGTTACGGATCAAATCCAGGATTTGGATTTGAGATGTTCTCCTCCAATTAACCCAGGGATTTTGGGTTCTAAAAGCCTCCAAAACCAGGTGATGTCCTTCTGATTTTCCTTAAATTAAGAGCACGTGCAAATCAAACATTCTCCTCCAATTAACCCAGGGATTTTTAGCTCCAAAAGCTCCAAAACAAGTGATATCCTTTCAATTTTCCTTAAATTAAGAGCATGTGCGAAGCAGACACCCTGCTCTAAATAACCATGGGGTTTTTAGCTCCAAAAGTCTCCTAATCAGGTAATATCCTTTCAATTTTCCTTAATTGAAGAGCATGTGCAAAGCTGACATTCTCTCCCAATTAACCCAGATTTTGGGCTCTAAAAGCCTCTAAAACCCCACAAAACTCAGGCTCCAGAAGCTTCCAAAACAGGTGATATCCTTCTGATTTTCCTTAAGTTAAGAACACGTGCGAATCAGACATTCCCCTCCAATTAACCAAGGGATTTTTAGCTCTAAAAGCCTTCAAAACAGGTGATATCCTTTCAATTTTCCTTAAATTAAGAGGATGTGCAAAGTGGTATCTTGCTCCAAATAACCCAGGGATATTGGGCTCTAAAAGCCTCCACAACCAAGTGACATCCTTTCGATTTTTCCTTAAATTAAGAGCACATGCAAGTCAGGTATTCTCCCCCAGATAATCCAGGGATTTCGGGCTCTAAAAGCCTCTAAACAAGGGATTTTTTTAGTTCTGGAAATCTCCAAAACAAGTGATACCCTTCCGATTTTCCTTAAATTAACACGACATCCAAAGCTGACACCCCTTCCTTCAAATAACTCCGGGGTTTTCGATAGGTGCCACCTTTCCAATTGCCCTTAAACCAAACACACCCTCCTCCAAAAGATTTGGACCTCGAACCCCTCCCAAACTCCCCTCAAAAACCCACCTGTATTACTAAAGGTTTGAGCTGGTTGGGCTCGGGCCCTTCCAGGATGCATCCGAAGGCCATGACGGCCGCATCCCGGTACCTCCAGTCGGGATTCTTGATGTGCTCCTTGATGAAGGGCAGCACGTGGGGGACGATGTCGTCCTCGCAGCACGTGGCCAGCAGCATCAGGCACACCCCCGCCGCCTTGCAGGGGTTCCAGTCGTCGTCGTCGTCGTTCTCATCCTGCAAAAAAAACCATCCCAGGGATCTATGGAATTCCGTGGAATTGTCCCTGCTTTGTTGGGTTTTTAAGTGAAGTCCTGTTTCCAAGTAACAGGAATCGCTCATAGCTTTGGTGCCTTTCCAAGCTGGAGTGGCTTCAGCCACTTCCCCAAGTGCTTTTCCCTCTCATCCAGGTGGGATTTTATCCCTTTGATCCATGAAATCCCTCCCAGAGTGGCCTCATCCACTTCCCAAAGTGCTTTTCCCTCACCCAGGTGGGATTTTATCCATTTAATCCCTCTTCTCCCATCCAAAGTGCTCCCTGCACCATTAAAATCTCCTTTCCTAACCAAGCTCAGGCTCTTAAACCTTTGGTGTCTTTCCAAGCTGGAGTGGCTTCAGCCACTTCCCCAAGTGCTTTTCCCTCTCATCCAGGTGGGATTTTATCCCTTTGATCCATGAAATCCCTCCCAGAGTGGCCTCATCCACTTCCCAAAGTGCTTTTCCCTCACCCAGGTGGGATTTTATCCATTTAATCCCTCTTCTCCCATCCAAAATGCTCCCTGCACCATTAAAATCTCCTTTCCTAACCAAGCTCAGGCTCTTAAACCTTTGGTGCCTTTCCAAGCTGGAGTGGCTTCAGCCACTTCCCCAAGTGCTTTTCCCTCTCATCCAGGTGGGATTTTATCCCTTTGATCCATGAAATCCCTCCCAGAGTGGCCTCATCCACTTCCCCAAGTGCTTTTCCCTCTCATCCAGGTGGGATTTTATCCCTTTGATCCATGAAATCCCTCCCAGAGTGGCCTCATCCACTTCCCCAAGTGCTTTTCCCTCTCATCCAGGTGGGATTTTATCCCTTTGATCCATGAAATCCCTCCCAGAGTGGCCTCATCCACTTCCCAAAGTGCTTTTCCCTCACCCAGGTGGGATTTTATCCATTTAATCCCTCTTCTCCCATCCAAAGTGCTCCCTGCACCATTAAAATCTCCTTTCCTAACCAAGCTCAGGCTCTTAAACCTTTGGTGCCTTTCCAAGCTGGAGTGGCTTCAGCCACTTCCCCAAGTGCTTTTCCCTCTCATCCAGGTGGGATTTTATCCCTTTGATCCATGAAATCCCTCCCAGAGTGGCCTCATCCACTTCCCAAAGTGCTTTTCCCTCACCCAGGTGGGATTTTATCCATTTAATCCCTCTTCTCCCATCCAAAGTGCTCCCTGCACCATTAAAATCTCCTTTCCTAACCAAGCTCAGGCTCTTAAACCTTTGGTGTCTTTCCAAGCTGGAGTGGCTTCAGCCACTTCCCCAAGTGCTTTTCCCTCTCATCCAGGTGGGATTTTATCCCTTTGATCCATGAAATCCCTCCCAGAGTGGCCTCATCCACTTCCCAAAGTGCTTTTCCCTCACCCAGGTGGGATTTTATCCATTTAATCCCTCTTCTCCCATCCAAAATGCTCCCTGCACCATTAAAATCTCCTTTCCTAACCAAGCTCAGGCTCTTAAACCTTTGGTGTCTTTCCAAGCTGGAGTGGCTTTAGCCACTTCCCCAAGTGCTTTTCCCTCTCATCCAGGTGGGATTTTATCCCTTTGATCCATGAAATCCCTCCCAGAGTGGCCTCATCCAATTCACAAAGTGCTTTTCCCTCACCCAGGTGGGATTTTATCCATTTAATCCCTCTTCTCCCATCCAAAGTGCTCCCTGCACCATTAAAATCTCCTTTCCTAACCAAGCTCAGGCTCTTAAACCTTTGGTGTCTTTCCAACCTGGAGTGGCCTCATCCACATCCACCTCCCCAAGTGCTTTTCCCTCTCATCCAGGTGGGATTTTATCCATTTAATCCTTTCCATCCCTCCCAGAGTGGCTCCTGCACCATTAAGAAGCTCCTCTTCCAACTGAACTGAGGCTCTTGAACGTTCAGTACCTTTCCAACCTGCAATGGCCTCATCCACCTCCCCAAGTGCTTTTCCCTCTCATCCAGGCAGGAATTTTATCCCTTTGATCCCTTCCAGAAGCTCCCTGCACCATTAAAAATCTCCTTTCCCAACCAAGCTCAAGCTCTGAAGCCTTCAATACCTTTCCAACCTGGAGTGGCCTCATCCACTTCCCAAAAGGAGCTTTTCCCTCTCATCCAGTAGGGAATTTTATCCCTTTCATCCCTTCCAGAGGGTCCCTGCACCATTTAAAAATCTCCTTTCCCAACCCTCCTGTGATTCCCTCCCCTATTTCATCCCCTGGGAACCTCCTGCAATTCCACTCTGCTCATCCAAGACCAAAACCAAACCAGGGAAACAATTCCCTGGATTCACTCGGAGCATATTCCCAGCCAAATGAACTCTGTCCCGTTAATTAACAGTTTTATTTTATAATTAGGCAAGCCATTCCATTAATTTTGATTAGCCTGGAAAGCACAGCCCCAGTAAATCCCTGGGAAGAGTTTAACAGGGACTAAACAAACAAAGGCCTCAAAAATCCCCGGAATTGGATCTCACATGAGGCAGGGCCTGTGGAATATCAGGTTTAACACCCCAAATATTCTGTCAGGAATACAGGGAATCACCAAACCTCTCAGGAAACCACAAATCCAGGGATGTGATCCAGGAAAATGGAGGCAAGTCCCAGTCTCAGCCCCAAAATTGCTGCATCACTGGCTCAGAGTGGTGCATGAAACCTCATCACAGACCAGGGACTGCCACCTCCTGAGGCGTTTTTGGGATCAGAGGACGCCAAAACCCAATTCCCACAGGAGCCAGGGGGGGCAGGAAGAGCCCCTGAGCTGCAATTCCATCAGGGAATGTGGCACTCACCTGTTTTGTTAAGGTCTGGGTTAGAATAGGGACCAAATATTGCAGTGCCCCCTTGGCATAGAACTTGCTGGTGTGCTCTGGGGGCCTTCCTTGTTCTGCTGCCTGGAGAGGCAAAAAAAAAGGGGTGAAAAGTTGATTTTCATAAATATTTTTATATAATTTAAATTTTTTTCAGTATTAAGAGGCTGAATGATCAACTCTAGAAGGCACAAATTCCCTTTTCCTCTTCCCCCTCCTTCCCAACAGGAATTTTGAGTTGCCTCAAGGGCACTTTGCACCGAGTTAAATATTCCAAAATCCACTTGAATTCCCCATCCCTCCTCACAGGGCACAATTATCCTCATTTTGGCTGTCAGGTGTAATTACCAAGTGACCCTGAGGTGAAGGAGCAAAAGGTTTGGAGCACATAAAGCCAACCCCACTGCTGCTGCCTGTCCTTTTATCCTTGATTTTTTTCTTCTAATTATTTTTGGGGAATCCAACCATAAATATAAATTTAGCTGCTTTTAAAAAAAGATGGATGTGATTCATGCAGAGCCCTTCAAAGTTTCAGCTGTTATTGATCTCCACAGCTAATTTCTGCTAACAGCATCTGCATGCACAACAATTCCCCCAAATTCCTCTCCAGGCCCAGCCATACCACGGGATAATTACTTTTATTTCATCCACAATTCCACATTTGACTCAAATTTCATGGATTTTAGGGAATGTGAACCATCTTTTGGCAAAAAGTCCCTCATGGCTCTGAAAGACCCCAAAATTCCAGGGTGCAGAGTTGTCCCAAAACCAGCAGGAAATTAAAGATTTGCTCTTAATTCTGTGGGATAATTACTTTTATTTCATCCAGAACTCCACATTTGACTCAGAAATCATGGATTTTAGGGAATGTGAGCCATATTTGGCAAAAAGTCCCTCATGGTTGTGACAGACCCCAAAATTCCAGGGTGCAGAGTCCCCTGGATGGGATTTAAGATCCCTTCCAACCCAAATCATTTCAGGATTCCATAATGAAATTCTCCTGCTGTGGAGGCAAGATCAAAACCTTTGGTGGTATTAAAACAGCACAACTTTGGTCATTATTTCATTAATCCCATGGATTATATCCCAGGAAAAACATGGGAGAGCCCTGTGATAGGAGCTGCACCTGGATTTAGGTGGAAATAGGGAATAAGAATGGTAAAATTGGGTTATTTTAACAAAAAAAACCACCAGGTTGGACAGGGCTGGGAGCAACCTGGGATGGTGGGAGATAGCTGGGAACAGATGGGATTTAAGGTCCTTCCAGCCCAAATTATTCCAGGATTTGGGGATTAACAGGAATTCCAAACACAGGCTCAGCTAAAAACCCTCAAAATTACCTTGGGGAGCAGAACCTGGGCCAGCACCAAATGAGGAGCTAAAAATTCCCAAACAAGGAGCTAAAAGCCCCCAAAGCAGGAGCTAAAAACCCCCAAACCAGGAGCCCAACGAGGAGTTAAAACCCCCAAACCAGGAGCTAAAAATCCCCAAACCAGGAGCTAAAAATTCCCAAACCAGGAGCTAAAAATCCCCAAACCAGGAGCTAAAAATCCCCAAACCAGGAGCTAAAAACCCCCAAAGCAGGAGCTAAAAATTCCCAAACCAGGAGCTAAAAACCCCCAAACTAGGAGCCCAACGAGGAGTTAAAACCCCCAAACCAGGAGCTAAAAATCCCCAAACCAGGAGCTAAAAATTCCCAAATGAGGAGCTAAAACCCCCAAACCAGGAGCTAAAAACCCCCAAACCAGGAGCCCAACAAGGAGCTAAAAACCCCAAACCAGGAGCTAAAAACCCCCAAACCAGGAGCCCAACAAGGAGCTAAAAACCCCAAACCAGGAGCTAAAAATCCCCAAACCAGGAGCTAAAAATTCCCAAACCAGGAGCTAAAAACCCCCAAACCAGGAGCTAAAAACCCCCAAACCAGGAGCTAAAAACCCCCAAACCAGGAGCCCAACGAGGAGCTAAAACCCCCAAACCAGGAGCTAAAAACCCCCAAACCAGGAGCTAAAAATTCCCAAACCAGGAGCTAAAAATTCCCAAACCAGGAGCTAAAAAGTCCCAAACCAGGAGCCCAACGAGGAGTTAAAACCCCCAAACCAGGAGCTAAAACCCCCAAACCAGGAGCTAAAAAGTCCCAAACCAGGAGCTAAAAACCCCAAACCAGGAACCCAACAAGGAGCTAAAAACCCTCAAACGAGGAGCAAAAACCCCAAACCAGGAGCTAAAAATTCCCAAACCAGGAGCTAAAACCCCCAAATGAGGAGCTAAAAACCCGAAACCAGGAGCTAAAAACCCCCAAACCAGGAGCCCAACGAGGAGCTAAAACCCCCAAACCAGGAGCTAAAACCCCCAAACCAGGAGCTAAAACCCCCAAACCAGGAGCTAAAAACCCCCAAACCAGGAGCTAAAAACCCCCAAACCAGGAACCCAACAAGGAGCTAAAAACCCCAAACGTGGAGCTAAAAACCCCAAACGTGGAGCTAAAAACCCCAAACGTGGAGCTAAAACCCCAAACCAGGAGCTAAAAAGTCCCAAACCAGGAGCTAAAAACCCCCAAATGAGGAGCTAAAAACCCGAAACCAGGAGCTAAAAACCCCCAAACCAGGAGCCCAACGAGGAGCTAAAACCCCCAAACCAGGAGCTAAAACCCCCAAACAAGGAGCTAAAAATTCCCAAACCAGGAGCTAAAAATTCCCAAACCAGGAGCTAAAAAGTCCCAAACCAGGAGCCCAACGAGGAGTTAAAACCCCCAAACCAGGAGCTAAAAACCCCAAACCAGGAGCTAAAAAGTCCCAAACCAGGAGCTAAAAAGTCCCAAACCAGGAGCCCAACAAGGAGCTAAAAACCCCCAAACCAGGAGCTAAAATCAAACCTCTTTGGGGAGTTTTTATTTTGTGCTGCTGACCCCAAAACCAGCCCGGGCATTCGTCCCATGCCCCTGGGACAGCACAGGAGGAGCTGCCAGGCTGGTGCCAAGCAGGAATTGGGCATTCCCAAAGGTTGATCCAGGGATTTGCAGCCCTTGCCAGGTCCCACCTCCGAGGCCTCGATGGCCAGGTCCATCTCCTCGTCGCACACGTTGGACCAGAACTCGATGCCCTGCAGAGCCACCTCGTCTATGTCACTTTTCATTGCTTCAATTGTGATCTGTGGCATTCCAAAAAAAAAGATAAAAAAAGGATATTTCAGCAATTTGTCCCTTCCTGAAATACATCCTGGTTTTTGGGAGATTTGGGATTGTCTAAAATGCAAGTTATTGCTCTTGGAAATGGTAAATAATCTGATTTTATCCTATTTTATCACTGCAAAGTTTCATTGTTTTGTCCCATTTGGAATCTGAAATCTGGAAAATTTGATGTTGTTTTTAGGGATTTTGCTGGGATTGGGATTCCCAGGGAAATAAGGGAAAATCAGGAATGGAAGGGAAGTTTTTAAAGAGGCGAGGACAAAAGAGGATGGGGCCATCAGATAAATAAAGATGGAAAAGAGAAATACAGATGGAGGGAGATTAGGGAAATAAATGTGAGAAACAGAAGTAGAAATAAAGGGAGATCAGAGAAATAAATAGGAGAGACAGAAATGTAAATGTAAATATAAATGTGAATGTAAGTATAAATATAAGTATAAATATAAGTGTGAATGTAAGTATAAACATAAGTAAAAACATAAGTAAAAACATAAGTAAAAACATAAGTAAAAACATAAGTAAAAACATAAGTAAAAACATAAGTAAAAATATAAGTAAAAATATAAGTAAAAATATAAGTAAAAATATAAGTATGAGGGAGATCAGACAAATAAATATGAGAAATATAAATACAAATGAAGGGAAATCAGAGAAATAAATACCAATACAAAATGGAGTGAGATCAGAAAAATAAATGTGAGAAATATAGATACAAACAAAAGAAAATCAGAGACATAAACCTCAAGAATATCAATACAAATAGAGAAATATCAGAAAAATAAATATCAATACAAACAGAGGGAGATCAGAGAAAAAGATGAGAAATATGAATACAAATGGGGGGGGAAATCAGAGAAATAAATGTGAGAAATACAAATACAAATAGAGGGAGATCAGAGAAATAAATATGAAAAATATAAATACCAATACAAAGAGAAGGAAATCAGCCGAAAATAGGGGAAATAGAAATGGGAGAAAATCAGAGAAATAAACTTGAAAAATATCAATACAAATAGAGGGAAATCAGAAAAAATAAATATCAATACAAAGAGAGGGAGATCAGAGAAATAAATATGAGAAATATGGATATGAACACAGGAAAATCAGAGAAATAAATGTGAGAATTATAAATACAAATAGAGGGGAACCAGGAAAAATAAATATCAATACAAAGAGAGGGAAATCAGCCAAAAGTAGGGGAAATAGAAATACAAATGGGGGGAAAGATCAGAGAAATAAATGTGAGAATTATAAATACAAATAGAGGGGAACCAGAAAAAATAAATAATACAAAGAGAGGGAGATCAGAGAAATAAATATGAGAAATATGGGATACAAACAAAGAAAAATCAGAGAAATAAACTTGAGAAATACCAATTAAAACAGAGGGAAATCAGAAAAAATAAATATCAATACAAAGAGAAGGAAAGAAGCCAAAAATAGGGGAAATAGAAATCCAAATGGGGGCAAAATCAGAGAAATAAATGTGAGAATTATGGATACAAACACAGGGAAATCAGAGAAATAAACCTGAGAAATACCAATTAAAACAGAGGGAAATCAGAAAAAATAAACATCAATACAAAGAGAAGGAAAGAAGCCAAAAATAGGGGAAATAGAAATCCAAATGGGGGCAAAATCAGAGAAATAAATGTGAGAATTATGGATACAAACACAGGGAAATCAGAGAAATAAACCTGAGAAATACCAATTAAAACAGAGGGAAATCAGAAAAAATAAACATCAATACAAAGAGAAGGAAAGAAGCCAAAAATAGGGGAAAGAGAAATCCAAATGGGGGGCAAAAATCAGAGAAATAAATGTGAGAATTCCAAATACACATTCCAAATTCCAACACTCACAGCGAAGAGGGCAGGCCCCATGTAGGTCTCCATATATTGATAATAAAGGGACATTATCTTCACCAGGTTCTGTAAGGCAGCCACTCGTACCTGGGGCAGAGGAAAATTCATCTTTTGATTAAATTCCCTTTATTTTTAAGATTTTTTTCAGCAGTCACAGGCTCCTCAGAAATTCAGGGATAAATTCTGAGCTCACTCACCCTCGTGTCTGGACACTGTGTTGCTTCACAGACTACTTGCATAATAAAGTGCCTTTCAGACTGAAAAAAAAAAAAAAAAGAGAATTAAAACAATCTTTCAAGAGGCTGAAAAAAAGAATTTGAGCCTTAAAAAAGCTTCCCAGGGAGGGTGGGGTTGAGGCTGGACCAGCACAGGCACAAGGCACCACTCCCTGCTCTATTTTAAGTCCTTTTTTTTCCCCCAAAATGGGAATCCTTTCTTCCCCTAAATGGGAATCCCAAGCTTCCATTTCAAGGCTGTCCAAAATAAAGACACAGCAGAAGCCCAGAAATTAAAAAATTCTGCTTTTCCCTGAATTATTTCAACATTTTAAGAAAACTCCAGTCAGGACATGGATTTTTTTTTAAGGCAGCACCTGGGTTTTTGGATTTTGGTAAGAAGGGATGGATTTGTTCTCATGGATTTATTTAACAGGGCTGAATCCAGCAGGAACGGGGCCAGGAGGGATCCTGCACCTCCCATTCCCAGTTTTGGGATTCTCAGGTGATGCCCATGAGGGATTTAGGGAGAGTTTTTCATTAAAAAACCCTCCTAAGCTGCAAATTCAACATTAATTCCACGCTGTCCCTGTGAGAGAACCAATGGATAAAGTTAATCCAAGAAGAAAAAATAAAAATGAAATAAATAAAAATAAATGAAATAAATAAAATTTTTTTTTTAAAATTAATTTTTTTAAAATAAAATACAGAAAATTAAAATATATGTAAATTCAAATAAAACCAAAATAAAACCAAAATAAAATAAATAAAAATAAATAAAAATAAATAAAAATAAAAAAATAAATAAAAATAAAATAAGAATTAAAAAAATAAAAATAAATAAAAGTAAAATAAAATAAAGTAAAAATAAAAATAAAATAAAAAATAAAATAAAAATAAAACTAAAAAAATAAAAGTAAAATAAAATAAAAATAAAGTAAAAATAAAAATAAAATAATAACATAAAATAAAATAAAAATAAAATAAAAATAAAATAATAACATAAAATTAAATAAAAATAAAGTAAAAATAAAAATAAAATAATAAAATAAAATAAAAATAAAGTAAAGTAAAAATAAAAATAAAATAATAAAATAAAATAAAATAAAATAAAATATCCATGGATTTGGTTGTTGTCTCATCCAGGGGCCTCTTGTTGGGAACATTTTTCCTCCCCCACCGATTTTCAGAGGCCAAGTCTGAATGTGGATCGGGGCCAGGGCAGCTGAAAGGGAAGTGCTGATCCCAGCTGGGATCGTGTCCCTGTCACAGGAGTGGGATCAGGAGCATCCAGCAGGATCAGCTCTGGGGTCAGGTGGGCTTTGAAGGCAAAAAGGAGGGGAAAAGGGGTGGGAAAAGGGAGAAAAAACAAGGGGGGGAAAAAAGGGGGGGAAAATAGGGGGGGAAAAAAGGGGGGGAAAAAAGGGGGGGAAAAAAGGGGGGGAAAAAGAAAATGGAAAGGGGGGAAAGAAGGGAAAGGGGGAAAGAAGGGAAATGGGGGGACAAAAGGGAAAAAAAGGGGGGGAAAAGGGAAAAAAAGGGGGGGAAAAGGGAAAAAAAGGGGGGGAAAAGGGAAAAAAAGGGGGGGAAAAGGGAAAAAAGGGGCGGAAAAAGGGAAAAAAGGGGCGGAAAAAGGGAAAAAAAGGGGGGAAAAAGGGAAAAAAGGGGCGGAAAAAGGGAAAAAAGGGGCGGAAAAAGGGAAAAAAAGGGGGGAAAAGAGAAAAAAAGGGGGGGAAAATGGAGGGAAAAAGGGAAAAAAAGGGGGGGAAGGGAAAAAAGGGGGGGGAAAGGGAAAAAAAGGGGGGGGAAAGGGAAAAAAAGGGGGGGGAAAGGGAAAAAAAGGGGGGGAAAGGGAAAAAAAGGGGGGGGAAAGGAAAAAAAGGGGGGGGAAAGGGAAAAAAAGGGGGGGGAAAGGGAAAAAAAGGGGGGGAAAGGGAAAAAAAGGGGGGGGAAAGGGAAAAAAAGGGGGGGGAAAGGGAAAAAAAGGGGGGGGAAAGGGAAAAAAAGGGGGGGGAAAGGGAAAAAAAGGGGGGGGAAAGGGAAAAAAAGGGGGGGGAAAGGGAAAAAAAGGGGGGGGAAAGGGAAAAAAAGGGGGGGGAAAGGGAAAAAAAGGGGGGGGAAAGGGAAAAAAAGGGGGGAAAAAGGGAAAAAAGGGGGGAAAAAGGGAAGAAATAGGGGGAAAAAGGGAAGAAATAGGGGGAAAAAGGGAAAAAAGGGGGAAAAAGGGAAAAAAAGGGGGGGGCGAAAAGGGAAAAAAAGGGAGAGAAAAGGGAAAAAAAGGGGGAAAAAAGGGAAAACGGGGGGAAAAAAAGGGGAAAAAAGGAAAAACCAAAAAAAAAAAAGGAGACAAAAAGTCCCTGCTTCCCCTCCCCCTGCAGATCCGCAGCGCATTCCGGGAACATCCCAGCCCGAAGAGCTGAATCCAAGTCTCAGCTTCCACAGGATTTATCCATCAAAACTCAGCGTGGTGCATGACTGCTCATCACTGACCGTGGATCCAGCCCCTGGAATGCCATCCCAAGGTTTTATTTTTCTCTCTCCCCTCCTCTCTCTCACCTCTTTGTCAAAGTTTGCTTTGGTGAATTCCAAAGAGTTCAGGAGTGCGTTGGTAGCTGCAAGCTTCACATTGTTGCTGGGCTCCTCCTTTCTCATTCCCTGGATAATGGCAGTCAGGATTTCATTGGATTTGTCCTGGAGCTGCTCTGGATCCTGAGAAAATAATAGTACCAAAAAAAAAAAAAAAGGGATGAAGTTATTTATCATTTAAACTGGTTTTTTGGGGTTTTTTTTCCCCCTCTCCCATGTTTTCAAGCATCAGAATCTACAGATAAAAGTTTTAGGATATTAAAGTCAGGAAATCACAGGAAATCCAAGGAATTCTTACAGCTCTTGGGATGGGAAGGAAAAGCCTAAAGTGAGCACGAATCCTCCAGAAATCCAAGTGAAAAATGCCAAATAAATCCCACTGGATCAAACGTGAACCAAAACAAGCTCCAGGATTTCATTTAATTCACCCCAAAAAAGTTTAAAAATGCTGATTTCCAAGGAATTTATGGATTGGGCAGAGCTCTGCTCCAGGTGAGATTTTTAGTGGTAAATTTCCCAAACTTTTTTAGGCACAGAGTAAAAATTGCAGTGCCTGGACCTGCAGCAAGGCCAGGAAATGTTAAATAATTAAATATTTAAACATTAAATAAATGTGAAATCCCCCAAGCTTTAAAGAACAAAGCTGTGAACAGACTAAAGATTCCTTTTAATTCCTGGTAAATTTAAGACACAAATAACGGGATGAATTCCCATCAGGATTCATGGAGATGATGGATTTTAGACTCCCAAACTCTGTCACAACTAGAAAACTTTTGAGAGGGGATTTTTAATATAAATATTTAAATGAGCAAACGCAAGGCAGCCAAAAAATCCAGAGGTGAGTGGATTCCACCCAAAAAAATACAGAATAAACCCTCCAGAATTCCAGGGATTTGTCACAACCAGATTTCCTCTTCTATTTCATTTTTCTCCTCAGTGAAACCAACCCCTTGAAAATAAAATCCAAATAAAAACCCCAAACACAAAATTTCTCTTCCTGCATCCCTGCACTGAGATTCCAGCAGGGAATACTCAGCTGCACCCAAAAAAAGCAGCTCCCAATCCCATTTTCCAGGGGCATGCCAGAGTTTTCCAACAAAATTCACACCAAAGTCTGCAAATCCCCGATAAACCCAACGGAGATGTTATGGAAGTTACCTCGAGAGCAAAATATTCCCTCAAAAAGTGGAATATTCCCTCAAAAAGCGAAATATTCCCTCAAAAAGCGAAATATTCCCTCAAAAAGCGAAATACTCCCTCAAAAAGCGAAATACTCCCTCAAAAAGCGAAATACTCCCTCAAAAAGCGAAATACTCCCTCAAAAAGCGAAATACTCCCTCAAAAAGCGAAATATTTCTGCATCCAAAATTCCTAAACCAACCACAAAAAGGATCCTCTCGCCAGAGCAAAGTCAGGTTTTTCCAAACCAGAAAGGAATCCAAGAGTGATCCCTGTTTTCTGCAGATGTGGATGCTGAGCTGAGGTTTTCCTCCAGCCCCGCAGGGACACGGAACCTCAAACCTTTCCCTTTAGGAATGGTGACCTGGATTTGTGCTGGGAAAGGAGGTCAGGCCTTCCAGGAACCATCCTGGAGCTGGTTCTGCCAGCAGGATGGAAAACCAGGCAGCACGAGGAGGGATCCAAGCTGGGTATCAGGGATTGAGGTCAGGAGAGCCCTCCAGGAGCATAAAAACCTCCTGGAAATCAGGGAATCCTCAAGGTCAGGAAAACCCTCCAGGGTTTTCCACCAAGCTGGAGAATCATGGAATGTCCTGAGCGGGAAGAGATCATCCAGGCCAACTCCTGGCACTGCAGGACATCCCAAAATCCCACCCTGGGCACCCCTGGGAGCGTTGTCCAAACGCTCCAGAAGTTCTGGCAGGTTTGGGATCACGACCATTCCTTGGGGAGCTGTCCCAGTGCCTGACCATCCTCTGGGGGAAACCCCAAAATCCAACCCAAAATCTGACCCAGAAAACCCAACCCCAAAATCCAATCCAACAAATCCAACCCCAAAAAAACTCCAACCCCAAAACGCAACCCAGGAAATCCAATGCAAAGAATGCAAGGTAAAATCCAATCCCAAAACCTCCAACCCAAAGAACTCAACTCAAAACCCAACCCAACAAATCCAACTCAACAAACCCAAAATAAATCCAATCCAATAAATCCAAAAAACTCCAACCCAAAAACCCCAACCCAAAATCCAAGCAACGAAGTCCAACCCAAAGAATCCACGTAAAAACTCAACCCAAAAAACTCAACCCAAATCCCAACAAACCCCGACCCAACAAACCCCAACCCAAAGAATCCAACCCAAACCCAAACCAAAGAATCCAACCCAACGAATCCAACCTTAAACCCAACCCAAAAAGCTCAACCCAAAGAATCCAACCTAATGAATCCAACAAAACAAACCCCAACCCTAAACCCAACCCAACAAATCCAACCCAATGAATCCAACCTTAAACCAAACCCTAAACCCAAGACAAAGAATCCAACCTTAAACCCAAACCCAACGAATCCAACCCTAAACCCAACCCTAAACCCAACCCAACGAATCCAACCTTAAACCCAACCCAACAAATCCAACCTTAAACCCAACCCTAAACCCAAGACAAAGAATCCAACCTTAAACCCAAACCCAACAAACCCTAAACCCAACGAATGCAACCCAAAGAATCCAACCCTAAACCCAACCCAACAAATCCAACCCAATGAATCCAACCTTAAACCCAACCCAATAAATCCAACCTTAAACCCAACCCTAAACCCAACCGAAAGAATCCGACCTTAAACCCAACCCAACAAACCCTAAACCCAACAAATCCAACCCAGCGAATCCAACCTTAAACCCAACCCAGCGAATCCAACCTTAAACCCAACCCAACAAACCCCAACCCAACGAATCCAACCCTAAACCCAATCCAAAGAATCCAACCTTAAACCCAACCCAACAAATCCAACCTTAACCCCAACCCAACAAACCCCAACCCAACGAATCCAACCCAACGAACCCAACCTTAACCCCAACCCAAAGAATCCAACCCAACAAATCCAACCTTAAACCCAACCCAACTAATTCAACCTTAAACGCAACCCAAAGAATCCAACCTTAAACCCAACCCAACAAATCCAACCTTAACCCCAACCCAACAAACCCCAACCCAACGAATCCAACCCTAAACCCAATCCAAAGAATCCAACCTTAAACCCAACCCAACAAATCCAACCTTAACCCCAACCCAACAAACCCCAACCCAACGAATCCAACCCTAAACCCAATCCAAAGAATCCAACCTTAAACCCAACCCAACAAATCCAACCTTAACCCCAACCCAACAAACCCCAACCCAACGAATCCAACCCTAAACCCAATCCAAAGAATCCAACCTTAACCCCAACCCAACAAACCCCAACCCAACGAATCCAACCCAACGAACCCAACCTTAACCCCAACCCAACAAACCCCAACCCAACAAATCCAACCTTAACCCCAACCCAACCTTCCCCTGCACGGCCTCCAACCCATCCCAGGCCGCGCCGCAAGAGCCAAATCCTCTTGGGAGCCTTTCCCGAAGGGCCCCAACCCCAAAGCTCCGAGGCACTCACGATGTCCTGGCAGATGTAGCCGATGGCCTCGAGCGTGGACTCCTTCATGTGCTCGGTGCTGTGCTGGTTGGTGACGTTGGCCACCAGCTGCGGGATCAGCTCCGGCCACTGGTTCATGGGGATCTCGGCGCAGGCGATGCCGGCCACGCACTGCGACGCCGAGCTGGGCCGGTACGTCTCCGTGCCCAGCGTCTGCAGCACCTGGAATTTGGGCAGGGAATGGGGGTCAGGGCATGGAGAAAACACCCTCCAGCCCCAAATCCTTCATCGTTCCCCATAAATCTCTCCGTCGGTTCTGCTTCCCGCTGGAAAAATGGTGGTGGGGATGTGCAGATTGCAGCTGGGATTCCTCGCAGGGAAATGGGAAAAGTTGAACAAATCGAGGTTAAATGCACCCCAAATGGCAAATTCTTTATGCCAAAATCGGCTGGGTCATTTTCTTGTGCATTGAGGATTTTTATTGGTGGTTTTTGGGAACTTTTCTTTAAAAAAATGGAGGGAGGGGGATGGATTTTTTCAGCGTTTCCGGTTACACACCAATTAATTTCCTTTAAAAAACAGAGGGAGGGATTTACATTTTTCCATCATTTTTAGTGATACACCAATAACATTTTCTTTAAAAAATTGAGAGATAGGGATTCATTTTTACACCTTTTCCCAGCTATACACCAATAACTTCCTTTAAAACACAGAGCGAGGGAGATGCCTTTTTTTTTTTATTCTTTCCAGTTATACACCAATAACATTTTCTATTAAAAATGGAGGCAGGGATTTGCATTTTCCCAGCATTTTCAGTTATACCCCAACAAAACTTCCTTCAAAAAACTGGAGCTGAGGACTCATTCTTTCAGCATTTCCAGTTACACACCTTCATTTGCCAAGTTTCCACCTCAATGTTGTATTTTTGACGTTACTTGACAGAAAACAGCAATAAATTGTTCAATTTCAGTGCACAAGGACAGCTCCTGATCCCAGCTGAATTCCATGGAAATGAAGGATCAAAGGTTCTCCATCATCTCTCACCCACTTGTATCCCTCTGATGTGGCTGCCCCTGGAAGTGTCCCAGGCCAGCCTGGATTGGGTTTGGAGCAGCCTGGGATAGTGGAAGGTGTCCCTGCTCATGGCAGGGGTGGGAATGGATGGGATTTAAGCTTCTCCCAAGCCAAATAATTCTGGGATTATAGATTCTATTAACACAAAAAAAATATCTATAAAGCTCATGGCCGAGCTGAATCAATCACAGAGCACTGCACAAATCCCAGCACCATTTTTTTGCTCCCATCAGCCAAAAAAAAAAAAAAAAAAAAAACCAACAAAAAACCACTGAGCCACCACTTCTGTCCCTGCAGGCCCTGAACTCTGACTGTCCCAGGGCAAAAAGGATCCTCGGGAAAATACCCAACGTTCCAACATTTAAGAGTTGATTTTCTGTCCAAAACTTGCAATTTTTTACCTTATTCTCCCTTCAAACTTCCTGGGGCTCACGTGAACGTTGCTCGGACTTGGAGTGTTTTAAAGGTGTTGATGGGGATTGGAGAACACTTGGGGAAGCTCCTCCTCAGCAAAGGAAGAAAAATCTTCCACAAAAAGCATTTCCTTCAGAAAAACCAACCCCCAGCGCAGCTGCAGGGGAAGCCACGGAAGCCTGGAAGGGTTTGGGTGGGAAGGGACCTCAAATCCCACCCAGTGCCACAGGCAGGGACACCTCTCACCATCCCAGGGTGCTCCAAGCCCATCCAACTCGACCTTGGACGCTTCCAGGGATCCAGGGGCAGCCACAGCCTCAGTGTAAAAACTTCTTCCTTTTATCTCATCTAAATCAACCCTTTTCCAGTTTAAAACCATCCTCCCACAACATTCCATAAATCAGGGAACATCCTGAGCTGGAAAGGCCCCACAGGGATCATCCAGCCCAACTCCTGACACTGCAGGACATCCCAAAATCCCACCCTGGGCACCCCTGGGAGCGTTGTCCAAACGCTCCTGGAGTTCTGGCAGGTTTGGGATCACGACCATTCCATGGGGAGCTGTCCCAGTGCCCGACCATCCTTTGGGGGAAAACCCCAAAATCCAACTCAAAATTCAACCCAAAACTCCTGGAGCGCTGAGAAGTTCACGATCACGACTACTCCATGGGGAGCTGTCCCAGTGCTCAACCACCTCGTGGGGGAAGAGCTTTGTCCAAATTCCACCCCAAAACTCATCCAGATGAAATCAACTCCCCGAACCGAGCAGCAGCTGCTGCTCCAGTGAGGGGAAGCAGCCACGGGGAGACTTTTCAGGCAGAGAAGCATCAACGACGTTCCTCACCGACCCCTCCCAACATGGAAAACAACGGGAAAACGAGGAAAAACCCGAGGACTTACGAAGTTCTTGACCTCCCTGCGGGCGTTGGCGTCGATGGCGAGCCATCTCTGCTGGTACTGGGCCTTGATGTCGGGATCCTTGGAGGTCAGCGAGTTCTTGATCTGCAGCCCGGCGGCCACGCGCGCGACCTGGCTGTTCCCGGGGTTTGCCAGCACTTTGGACAGTTCCACCAGGAAGGTCGGCTGGGGAGACAGCGGGGTCAGCCCCCAGCCACACCAGGGAGCCCCACAAACCTCCCAGAACCCCCTAAAGCCACCCCCAGCCCGGCTCTATCCCGAGATTACGGGCGTTAAGCTCCTCACGAGGAGCGCCGGGAAGCGCCGGAAGCTCCGGTGGCTCTGCCGGGATGGGATTTTTTTAGAGCTGACACCGGAGCCCAGTTACCTTCCCTGCTCCTGCCTGCCCTGAAATTCCCTTCAATAAATGGATGCATGGGTCAAACCAGGGGTTTTCTGGATGGGAATTCAGCGTGGGAAGGAGGAATTCCCTGCTCGTTGTTTCGTTGATTCCACGCCTGAACTGGGAGTGGTGGAATCAGGCGCTGCTCTGAGATTTATGACATTCCAAACTCTCTGCAGATCAAAATGATGATTAAGCCCCCAAAATGACAACTAACCCCCCTAAAAACTACCTGAGTGCACGCAAACCCCCCTGAAATTGGCGCCACTTCCTTCGCTAAAACCTTTCCTTTTTAAACTTTTTCTTATTTGAAACCTTTTCTTAATTTCTCCACGTTTCAGAGGCTTCTCTGAAGTCAGGTCTCAGCAGAGAAGTTTTATTCTTCCTGAGTATTTTTCCTCAGAAGATTCTTGCCTGCTCAGAAAACCCTTCCTAGGAAATGGTGGGAGCAGCTGCATTGCTTTCCCAACCCTTTTACACCAAGCAGAAATGTGATTTTCCTGAAAATCTTCAGCTTATTTACAATAAACCCATTTCTAAAATCTCTTAAGAAATCTTAAAATACTCTTAAAAAACCCAAACCCTTAAACAATCCTAAAATACCAAGATTTTGGGGCCCCAAACATCCGTTTTTAAAACTAACCCAACATTCAAAAGTTCAACAAACAACTCCAGTGCGTTGGACTTCACATTTTCAATGCCTCAGCCCAGCTCTTGAGTTAAAATTAATTTTAGTTGTTCCATCCCAAACTCTTCAACATTAAAACTGCAGAATTTGGGGTCAAAAAACGGGGGAGATTTGTCTTTTCATGAGGTTTTCGGGCTAATTTGAGCTAAAAATGAGAAGGTTTACATGAAACCTCCTGGACTTGAGAGAGAAAGCGAAGGCAGATGTGCCTGACCTGCAGAGGTGTCAGTGAAGAGCTCAGGAAAGGGGATGGATTAGGTAAAAAGCGGCAAAATTAATTAGAAGGGCCTAAATAAGCTAAAAGGGGCTAAATTAGGGGTGGGAAGGAGGAGGAAGGGGGATGAGGAAGAGCAAGAGGCTCCATCAGGGAACTGGGGGATGCTCCCAGCCCCCTGGGGCTCTCCTGCCCCTTCCCTCTCCTGGGGAAGGCTCTTCCCACCTATCACCCACATCCTGTGGTGGGGACAGGCCTGAATTCCACATCCTCATCCTCCTGCTTCATCCTCATCCTCTCCTGCTTCATCCTCACCCTCATCCTCCTCCAGGACTCAGCCCCTTCCCAGCCTGGCCCACTCCACATCCCCAGTCCCACACAAATCCTTGGTCCCAGCACAAGCTCAGCATCTCACCCGGTCCTGGCTCTCACAAAGCAAAGCAAAAACGAAAGCTTGGAGTAATCCCACGAGGCAGAGAGTAGATACAAAACCTTGGAAAAATCCACATCTCCCCCAGCTCTTTCCAACCCCTGAAAATCAGGACCACGAGCAGCTCCTGCCCATCACCCCGAAAATCCCTCACATCACACAGCCCAGGAGCTCCAGGCTGAACTGGGGGGTCCTGAGACTCCACCAGCACCAATTCAGAGGATTTTCCCTCAAAACTGAGGCGGCATCAATCCTGATGCCAAGGGGGCCTCACACTCCTTCCAACAGCACAAGAAACACAGAACCTCTGTGGCTTTCCCAGTCTACAGCAGGCCAGGGTAGGGAACTGCCTGCAGGGTGACAGGTGACAGTTTTGGGGGTGATAAGGGGCGTGCGACAAGGAGAGCACCGAGACACCGGCACCCAGCACCCCCCAGCGCTCCCCATCCCCTGCAAGGACCGGCCACAGCTGCAGCCCCACACCTTGACTAAGCAAAAACCCTTCTCAAGCATCACCAGCCTTAAATCCCCCGCTCCAGCACAGCGACTGCACTCGGCAGTTCGGGCTTTTTTTTCCCCCCCCTTTCTTTTCTTTTTTTCACATTTCTTTTCCTTTTCAAATTTAAGGTCACCAGGGGCGCCCAGCCGAGCCTCCCTCCCCCACCAAACGCCCCTGAGCTCCTCCCCAGACTCCCGAAGCTCCGATCCCGCCCGGTCGGGGGTCTCGAGGGGATGCTGCGGTCCCGGTGGGCCGGGCAGTAGGACCGGACAGGGGGCCCGAGGGCACTAGAACCGGACAGCAGGACTGGGCGGGGATCCCACGGGCAGAAGGACCAGACACTAGAACAGGGCAGTAGGACTGGGCGGGGGTGCGGCGGGCACTAGGGCCGAACAGGGGTCCCGCGGGCGCTGGAAGCGGCCGGTGGGGCCGGTCGGGGGTCCCCGCGGGCGGCCGGGCTTTAGGACCGGGCGGCGCCCGGGGCCGCGATGGCCGCGGTGGCCGCACATGGCCCGCGGCCGCTCCCGCACCGACCCCGCCCCCCGGCCCGGCGCCGCACGCTGATTGGCTGCCGGGCCCGCAGGGCGCGCTGTGATTGGCCCGCGCGGCCGCCGGGCGCGGGCAGGGGCGGCAGCGGCCATGGCGGCCGGGCCGGGCCGGGCCGAGCCGGGCGGGGCGGGGGGGCCGGGGAGCGCTCGGAGCAGAGCCGGCCCCGCCACCGCCGCCGGCCCCGTCACCCTCGGGGCCGCCCCGAGCGCTCACCAGGTTCTCGATGGCCGCCTGCTCCAGGAACTTCTGCGCCGCCTCGAGCTCCGAGCAGTCTGCGGAGGGGAAACCGGCGTCAGCCGCGGCCCAACCGCCCGGGCCCTCAGGCTCCGAGCGCGCTCCTCACCGTGCCCGGGAGCCTCCCCGCCGCCACGGTTCCCGCCCGCCCCGCGGCCTCCCCCGCCGCCCACGCCCTCCCCGGGGCTGCGGGCGCCGCCTCGGCCGCCCCGCGGGTTGCGCGGCCCCCGCCCCGCCCGGCCCCGCCGGGCCTGCCCGCCCCGCCGCCCTCAGCCCTCAGCCCGCGCCCTACCCGGCGAGACCGTCTTCTCTAGGATGGTGATGAGCTCCATGGCGGCGGCGTGGCGGCTCCGGCGCCGGCGGGAGGAGGAGGAGGAGGAGGGGGAAGGGGAGGGGGGGGGGGAAGCGGGGCGGGCCGGAGGAGGGGAGGGAGGGGAAGGGCGGAAAGCCGGGGCCTGCCCCGCGGAGGCGGCGGGCGGAGGCCGGGGCGGGGGCGGTGGCGACTCCCGGTGCGGCTGCGGGGCGGTGGCGGAAGATTAAAAAAAAAAAAAAAAAAAAAAAAAAAAAAAAAGGGGAAAAAAAAAAGGGAAAAAAAAAAAAAAAAGAAGGGGCCGCGCGAGCGGGGAAGCGGCGGCGCGCGCGCGCACCGGGCGGCGGAGGGATACGCCAGGCGGCCCCGCGCGCGCGCCCCGCGCCCGCCGCGCTGATTGGCCAGCGGGGCCCCCCCGGGGCGGCCCGCGCGCCTTCCCATTGGTCGGGCTGGCGGCGCGAGGCCATTGGCGGGGGGGGGGCCCCGGAGGGGGGAGCGGGGGAGGAAAGAGAAGGGGCGGGGCTTCCGGCGGCGCGCGCGGGGGATTGGGCGGGGCCGGGAAGGGACCATTGCCGCCGGTGGGGGGGGGGGGGGGCGCGACCACGTGGGTCCGCGGGCGGGGGCGGCACCGGGACCACCGGGATGGCCGGGACGGAGAGCGGGGTCACCGGCACTGCCGGCGCCTCTTGGCCACGGCCGGGGCAGCTGCGCCCGCGACGGGCGCGGGAAGCCGCGGTAGCAGCTCCGGGCACCGGCACCGGAACCGGCGCGGGAAGAGCCACGTGCTCGGCGCGCACCGGGAAGCGGAGCCGGCGCGGGTTTCCCGGGGCTGGGGGTGTGTCCGGGTGTGTCCGTGTGTCCTGCCCGGCCCTGCAGAGCCGCTCCGGGACGGGCATCCCGCAGGAACCGGCGCCGTGTCCCGCTGACCTGTGTCGGTAACCGGGCGGGGCCGGCCCGGTCAGCAGCGGGCACCGGGACAGGGATTGAAGCGCTCCCCGAGGAGCCAACGCCGCCGTCACCCGCCCCGCACCGGCTCCGGTATCCCCGGAGTGCCCCCGCACGGGGCTCGGGACGGGAGAGCGAGGTCCCTGCGCATTCCGGGGTGTCCCAAAACCGGGGTGACCCCGGGCACAGCCGAGGGCTGGAGCCGCTTCCGCGGGATGCGGGAATGGGAAGGGGACAGCTGGAAGAACGGCGGCACAACGTGTAGGTGACCAATTAACGGGCCGGCGGTGGCCTCGGGGAGCCGCAATTAGTGACACATCCCGTCAGCGCGGGCACAAGCGACAATTCCCGGGACACAGCCCCGGCCCCTCCCGCGGGTGGAGCCACCGGGAAGCGCCGGGATGAGCGCTGGGAGAGGCGAGCACCGCCCCGGGCCGGGGAGCGCCGCGCTCGGCCCTTCCCGGCACCCGCACGCGCCTCACTCATCCCTCGCTCCCAAAGGATTCTGGTTTCCTGGGAAAGGGATGCGCTCCAGAAACGGGATCCGATGGAATGCGGGCGGGGGGAAGGAGGAGAACGGGGAGCCCCGCTGCCGGGGGGAAGGGTTAGACGGGATTTGGGGAGGGAATTCCTTCCTGGGAGAGTGGGGAGGGGCTGAGATGGAATTCCCAGAGAAGCTGTGGCTGGCCCTGGGTCCCTGGCAGTGTCCAAGGCCGGGTTGGATGAGCTTGGAGCAGCCTGGCACGGTGGGAGGTGTCCCTGCCCATGGCAGGGGTGGCACTGGGTGGGATTTGAGGTCTCTTCCCACCCGAACCATTCCAGGATTCCGTGATCTGATCCTCAGCAGGGGAAAAACCCCTTGAGCAAGAAACCCCTGGCAGCAGCTGACCCCAACATTCCCATTCCAGCTGCAAACAGCTGCCTTTATCCACGGGCTACGAGGCAGCTCCCGGGCTCCAGGTGCTTCCCAAGCCCAGGGCACGGAGAGGAGGAGGAGCTTCCAGAGTTTCCTCCCGTGGGGCCAAATCCAGGAAAGTTCCCTCCCCGATGCAGCTGGAAATGAGGCAAAGCAGCCCGACAGGTCCGTGGTGCCTGCAGGGCTCCCCATCCCAAACCACCAGCGATTTCCCACGAGCTCCAGCCGTTCCCTGCGGAAATCCCGTGGAGCAGAGCTCGTGCCGGCCCTGAGGGCTGGTTTTACTCCTTGCTGGGGAAATGGGTTCGCCCACATGGGAATATCCTCCCAAAAATCCAGGTTACAGGGGATATCCGTCATTCCCTGAAAAAATCCAGATTATAGGGGATATCCATCATTCCCTCCAAAAATCCAGGTTACAGGGGATATCCGTCATTCCCTGAAAAAATCCAGATTATAGGGGATATCCATCATTCCCCCCAAAAATCCAGATTATAGGGGGTATCCATCATTCCCCCCAAAAATCCAGGTTACAGGGACAGCCTGGAGCGCCGGGGCTCCGGAGACCCAAATTCCAAGATTCCAGCCCCACCTTTGCCAGGGGCCTGCGGGACAATCCCGGATTTCTCATTTTGTGCCTGGAGCCTCATATTTTAAAATAGGGACAAATCCAGACCCGCTTCTTCCTGGAGGTCCCTGGATGAGGAGCACGAGGGATTAATGCAGTTCCAAGCAAAAACCGAGTTCCCAAACTTCCTCTTTTTTCTTCCCAGCTGCTTCCACATCCGCCTGGCAGCTTTTTCCCTGGCAGACTGAACAGTATCCCACCCCCTGTGTGAGAACCTTGCAAAAATCAATGATTTCGTACAGAAAGGTGCATTTTTATGATGTATTTTTGACAAACCTCACCTTTTCCCAGCTGCTTTGGAGAGCTCACACAGGGATTTAGGAATGGAGAGGTCCCAAAAAGAGTCCAAACACTTCAATTTCCAGCTTATTTGGAGCAGGTGCCTGAACCCTTCCAGGCTGGCTCAGTGTCAAACTGGTTTTGTCTCAGCTCCCAGTCACAGCCCATCAGATTTCAGCCACTTTCATTGTTTTGACTGCTGAGAGAAGGAATTTTCCCCCCAGAAATGATTAAAAAATATGAATTAACCCTTAAAAGAAGCCCTCGTGGATCTCTGAGCATCCTCTCCTCCAAACCCAGTGGTGGATGTGGCTTTGATCCATTTTTCCGTGAGTTTATCTGAAAAATGCGAGGAACGGGAGGAAGGGGAAGGTGACAGCAACACACAGAGTTTGGTTTGGAACAACTCTGCTGCTTCCTGGGCAGGGAGATGCTCCCAAAAAATGCCTGCAGGAAGCTGAATCCTGTTCCAAAGGGGATTTTCAGCTCAGTTTTGGGAGCAGGAGTCGGGATTCTGTCATCGGTCCCCAGTGACAGGAGGGACATGAACCCTCCTGGTGCTGCTGGGGAAGCTGGGATGGCTCCCATTTCCAGAATAAACCTGGAGCAGGAGTGAGGGACCCCACTGGAACCACGGATTTGGGATTTTTAGCCGAGATTTGACACAGAAACTGCCTGGAAGGGGAGGAGGGACAGAGCAGGGGCTCTTCAGACATGGATGGATCCAGTGGATCCCTCGTTGGATCCCTCAGGTGTCCCTGCCAGCCCCAGGGAACGCTTCCAAATCCTGTGGGCAAAATCACGGAATCATGGAATGGTTTGGGTGGGAAGGAGCTTAAAGCTCATCCATAGGCAGGGACAGGTCGCAGTGTCCCAGGGTGCTCCACAATCCCCTCGTTAATCACCACAATCCCCTCATTAATCAATCGCCCCCTGAGCCCCATCTCAGCCCTTTCCTCACCCCCAAAAACTCCTCTGTCCTTGTCCTGCCCCTCTCTCCAGCATCACTTTGCCTCCAGCGATAAAAAGAAAGATTTCCTATGGAACAGCCAATCCCAAAACTCCTTCCATTGGGAATTGGGCCCTGAGAGGAGTTTGCTCGAGCAGCCGGGCCCAGCCCTTTCCTCACCCCCAAAAACTCCTCTGTCCTTGTCCTGCCCTTTTCCCCGGCATCACTTTGCCTCTAAAGACGTCCTATGGGAAAGGAGAAATCCCCAAATTCCTTTAACTGGGAATTAAGCTGCTCTCAGGGCCTGCACAAGAGGCCAGGCCCAGCCTCACGGTTTGCTCACGGTTGCTGTTGTTTCTGTGCCTCTCCCGGGCTCTGTGGGAGGCCCGAGCGGGATCCCCCGAGCCCGGGGCGCTCCGGGGTTATTTTCGTTTGTCGGTGTGCAGGGAGCAGAAGGGAAAGCGGCTTAGTCTGGGGCCAGGGCTGGGTGCTGACAGCAGGGAAACGCCGCTCAGCCCCGGCTCAGGGCACGCACAATTCCTAAGCCAGGCTTTTTCCCAGTTCCAGCCTCGGGGATGCAGCCGGGCAAGAGCTCTGTGCCTCAAAATTCCCGGTTTTGGGGTGTTTCCCTGCCCTGGAAGCGCTTCCACAACGTTGTTGCCTCGACTCTGCGCTGTTTAAGACAAATTTTTAGGGTCACAATTTTTATTTATCTTTCCTGTCTCTGCTAAATCCTGTCCTGGGCAGTTCTGGAGCACCTGAGGGTGGGTTTAGTTCGGATTACACAGGCTCTGCTCACGGTCTGGGCTAAGCCCTACCCCTGGGGGCACAGGAGGGGTCCTGTAAACGACACCTTGGCCTCTGCTGTCCCCTCACAGCTTTGGGTCCTTTAAGGCTCCAACTAAACCCAGCTTTGGGTCCTTTCAGGCTCCAACTAAACCCAGCTTTGGGTCCTTTAAGGCTCCAACTAAACCCAGCTTTGGGTCCTTTAAGGCTCCAACTAAACCCAGCTTTGGGTCCTCTCAGGCTCCAAGTAAACCCAGATTTGGGTCCTTTCAGGCTCTAAATAAACCCAGCTTTGGGTCCTTTCAGGCTCCAAATAAACCCAGCTTTGGGTCCTTTCAGGCTCCAAATAAACCCAGCTTTGGGTCCTTTCAGGCTCCAAATAAACCCAGCTTTGGGTCCTTTAAGGCTCCAAATAAACCCAGCTTTGGGTCCTTTCAGGCTCCAAACAGAACACAAGGTGAGGACGTGAATTTCACATTGACATTTTTATTAACGCCAACTGTTTTAAATCTTTTTGTTGTTGTTGCTTTGTAGTATTTTTTGTTGGTTTTTTTAAATTTTTTTGTTGGGTTTTTGTGGGGTTTTTTTTTTGAAGTCTTTTCTTTTTTTAAACAATAGCACAAAAATGTCTCAGGGAAGCAGTCTGACAAGTTAAATCTGATGACCTTCTGAAAAATCAACAGTTAAGCCACACCAAATACGAATTCCTGTTTAAGGAAATAAGAAAAAGGGGAAGGGGAAAAAAAGGAAAAAAAAAAAAAACACCCAAAAAAACCAACAAAAAAAAAGCTGGAACTCCAACCTTTGTCTGTTAGAGGGTGGCTGGTTAGTAGGGCCACGCTGCTTTGGGGGGGATGATGGCACAGCTTGGACTTCATCATCATCATCATCATCATCATCATCATCATCACTCATTTAAGGCTTCTGAATCAAACTTCCCACCAACATCAGGGAAAGGAAGGGGAGAAGCTCCAGGCAGGAGGAGCTGGGAGCAGCTGGATCCTCTGGGAAGCGAGGCCAGGGCAGCCCCAGGTGCCCTCGCTGCGCACACGGGGAGAGGGGGCTGGAGGAAATGAAAAAGAAATCAAACTGCACGAACCTTTCTCTCTTTAATGTGGCTGTGAGAGGTGTTTCCTTTACAATCCCGATCTCTCCACGAAGGACATCAGCGAGTGGGACCGACAGGGGAAGGGGGGAACCCAAGAGCAACAGAACAGGGGGGGTTTTGGGTTTTTTTTTTTTCTGTTTTTTTTGTGGGAATTTTTTTTTTTTGCCGAGAGGTAACACAAAAGGGAAAGGGGGAACCCTACGATCCTTGGGGTGGGGGGGGTTGCAGGGACATCTCCCCAAAACCTTGCACAGACTCTGTGAATCCACACCTGCCTGGCCCAGTGACCTGTTCCACACAAGGCTGAGGCCCCACTCCTGCCCCAGACTCTCCACTGACCTAAAAACCCCTGGTTTCCTCTTTTTTATTGGGGGGGTGAAGGGAGGGAGGGTGTAAAAAACAGAACATCTGTCAATAAGAGTGTCAGGAAAGGGGAGAGGGGGGTGTTAAATATTTTAACCACTGACAAGGCTTGAGGAAGTTTCACAGTTTTGTTATGCTCTATTTTATTACTATCATATTTACAGATTTTTCTCTCTCTTTTTTTTTTTGATTTTTTTTTAATATTTTTGTACTTTTTTCTTTCTCTCTCTCTCTCTTTTCTGCAGAATCGCTGATAAATTTTTTTGTTTTGCTGTTGCTGTTGTTTTTCTTTTTCCAAACAGAATTTTCCCAAATTCTTGGAGTGTGAGCAGGAACCGGTTAAACTCTACATTCACGGTCCAATCCCCACGGGCTTGAGGAGGAGGAGGAGAAGGAGGAGAAGGAAGAGGAGAAAATAAACCAAAAAAAAAAAAAAAAAAAACCAAACCAAAACAAAACCAAATAAAGGAGGGGGTGAGGGGTGGAAATAAAAGACTCCCAACTTCTTGGCATGTGGATCAGCGGTGGGGGGGCTCCTCCCTGGTCCCCTGGGCTGCGCTGGGGGCCGGTGCTGGCGCTGGGGGCTCACACGGGGGCCGGGGGGGCCCGGCGCTGCTGCAGGAAGTGCTGGATGCTGTCGGCGTCGCGCCGCAGCCACGCCGCGTTCAGCAGGATGTTCTCGCAGCACTGCTGCACCGTGCGCTCGGCCGACGGCGCCGGGTGGCTCTCGAAGAAAGCCTGAGAGGGGCGGGACAAGGACAGAGCTGTGGGAGGAGGGTTTTGAACGGGACCGACCCCTTTGGGTACGCGCAAGTTTGGAGGCGGCGATGGGGAATCGCCTACGGAGAGGGGAGGGGGGGGGGGAAAGGGAAGCTGAAATCGCAGCGGGGTTTGGGCTGAGGGAGCTGGAAAATAAAATCACCCAGCTGCAAGCCCCAAAGCTCCGTCAGAGCCACGGGCAGCCCGGCCCTGGGCGCTTGCAGGGATGGGGAAACGGGGAAACGCTTCCAAGCACGGGGAAACGCTTCCAGGGATGGGGAAACGCTTCCAGGGACGGGGAAACGGGGAAACGCTTGCAGGGACCGGGAAACGCTTCCAGGCATGGGGGAAACGCTTCCAGGGACGGGGGAAACGCTTCCAGGGACGGGGGAAACGCTTCCAGGGACGGGGGAAACGGGGAAACGCTTGCAGGGACCGGGAAACTCTTCCAGGCACGGGGGAAACGCTTCCAGGGACCGGGAAATGCTTCCAGGGATGGGGGAAACGCTTCCAGGCACGGAGAAACGGGGAAACGCACCCAGGGACAGGGGAAACGCTTCCAAGGATGGGGAAACGCTTCCAGGCACAGGGAAACGCTTCCAGGGACCGGGAAATGCTTCCAGGGATGGGGGAAACGCTTCCAGGGACGGGGTATCCAGTCCAGCTCCTGGCCTGGCACTGGATGATCCCGACAGTCCCACCCTGTGCATCCCTGAGGGCATTGTCCGAATGCTCCTGGAGCTCTGGAGCCCACAAGGATCACCGAGTCCTACCCCTGGCCCTGCCCAGGACACCCCAAATCCCACCCTGTGCATCCCTGAGGGCATTGTCCAAATGCTCCTGGAGCTCTGGAGCCCACAGGGATCATCAACCCAACTCCTGGCCCTGCTCAGGACACCCCAAATGGCAGCCTATCCCTGAGGGTGTTGTCCAAATGCTCCTGGAGCTCTGGGACACAGAGGCTTTTCCAAGGAGCAGCTCCCTGCCCTGCCAGGACATTCCTGAGTTTCCAGGATGGGTGGGAATGGCAAAAATTCCTCCTTTTCCCTGCTACAGGGGAGCCCCAGGGGCTTTTCCATGGAGCTGCCTCCTGTCCTCGCTGCCAGGGACAGCCCCAGGAGCTGAGCCAGCCCCACAGGCAGCAGCTCCCGGGGTAATTTGGGGTATTTGGAGCAGAAACATCCCGGGGAAGCCGCCAGGGCCTTTGGCACAGCCCTGGTCCCGCTCCCAGGTTTCTTCCCAGACTGGACAGTGACCTCCAGGCCCCAGGTTGGCCGGACAGTGACCTCCAGGCCCCAGGCTGGCTGGACAGTGACCTCCAGGCCCCAGGTTGGCCGGACAGTGGCCTCCAGGCCCCAGGGTGGCCGGACAGTGACCTCCAGGCCCCAGGGTGGCCGGACAGTGACCTCCAGGCCCCAGGGTGGCCGGACAGTGACCTCCAGGCCCCAACTTGGCTGGACAGTGACCTCCAGGCCCCAGGTTGACTGGACAGTGACCTCCAGGCCCCAGGCTGGCTGGACAGTGACCTCCAGGCCCCAACTTGGCTGGACAGTGACCTCCAGGCCCCAGTTTGGCCGGACAGTGACCTCCAGGCCCCAGAGTGGCTGGACAGTGACCTCCAGGCCCCAACTTGGCCGGACAGTGACCTCCAGGCCCCAGGCTGGCTGGACAGTGACCTCCAGGCCCCAACTTGGCCGGACAGTGACCTCCAGGCCCCAGGTTGGCCGGACAGTGACCTCCAGGCCCCAGGTTGGCCGGACAGTGACCTCCAGGCCCCAGGCTGGCTGGACAGTGACCTCCAGGCCCCAACTTGGCCGGACAGTGACCTCCAGGCCCCAGGTTGGCCGGACAGTGACCTCCAGGCCCCAACTTGGCCGGACAGTGACCTCCAGGCCCCAGGGTGGCCGGACAGTGACCTCCAGGCCCCAGGCTGGCCGGACAGTGACCTCCAGGCCCCAGGCTGGCTGGACAGTGACCTCCAGGCCCCAGTTTGGCCAGACAGTGACCTCCAGGCCCCAGGCTGACTGGACAGTGACCTCCAGGCCCCAGTTTGGCCGGACAGTGACCTCCAGGCCCCAGGCTGACTGGACAGTGACCTCCAGGCCCCAGGTTGGCCGGACAGTGACCTCCAGGCCCCAGGCTGGCTGGACAGTGACCTCCAGGCCCCAGGCTGGCTGGACAGTGACCTCCAGGCCCCAACTTGGCTGGACAGTGACCTCCAGGCCCCAGGTTGGCCGGACAGTGACCTCCAGGCCCCAGGGTGGCCGGACAGTGACCTCCAGGCCCCAACTTGGCCGGACAGTGACCTCCAGGCCCCAGGTTGGCCGGACAGTGACCTCCAGGCCCCAGGTTGGCCGGACAGTGACCTCCAGGCCCCAACTTGGCCGGACAGTGACCTCCAGGCCCCAGGTTGACTGGACAGTGACCTCCAGGCCCCAGGGTGGCTGGACAGTGACCTCCAGGCCCCAGGTTGACTGGACAGTGACCTCCAGGCCCCAGGTTGGCCGGACAGTGACCTCCAGGCCCCAGGTTGGCCGGACAGTCTCACATTTCCTCCTGGAGGAGCCTCCCAGGGGCTGCTGTGACTCGGCATTTTCCAGGGGACAGGGAGCTGGCACAGCCAGGAGCTATCCCTGCCTCCCTCCAAGCAGCTTTTCCTGGGATTTGGCTGTCACTCCCACTCTACAAGGTGACACAGAGGTTCAGACATAGGAAATTCCCCACTAAAAGCTCGGGGATTCTCTTGGGAATGAGCTGGGATTTAAATCTGGGGTGGTTTTCCCGCTCGGTGTTTTGCAAAAGCAAAAGCAAAATATTAATTCTAATGCAAAATTTCTCTGTAAAATCATTTCTGCCGTTAAATCTTTTCTGAGAAAAGTCCCTGGGTGATAAAAAGGACACAGGCAGCTCAGGGCTCAGCTGACCTTTGGAATAAAAATTCCTTCTGAGTGTTTTCCTAACAGGAAAATGATAATTAATGCCCAAAATTTCAAGTTTCTTCTTCCAAGAAGATGTTTTTGGAAAAAATGTGGGGAAAGAATAAATAATGAAGTCCACACCCACTGTCAGAGCTCTCCCAGTGATGGAAGCTGGAATAATTCTGAATATTTTGAAGTTTTCTTTTTTGGGGAGGCTCAAAACTGCTGCTGAACTCTGCTGGATTTTACCAAAGTTTAAATGAATGAAGCAGAAATCGCTGGAAATTCCAGATTACTTCAAAAATGCTGATTTAAAGCATTTCAATAACGTTTTACCCAACCTAAAGCGGGGCAGTTTGGGGACAGAATGGGCCCAACAACAAAATCCACAGGGATTTGGCTCTTCCAGGCAGAGCAGCCCAAGTTTATCAGCGACAAATGAACAAATTCTTTAATTAAAGCTTCTTACCTTCACTTCTGCAGCCATTTTATCATTTGCAAATCCATCCACTGTGAGCTGAAGGGGAACAAGAAACGAAAATGAAAGGTGAACTTCAATATTTCCACCAGGCTGGCTTTGCCCAGGTGTGTGTGGGAAGGGCTCTTCCCCCAGGGCCCCACATACCTTTATTAGTCTGGATATTAAGAATCCACCTTGGTATCGATTATAAAGCTCCTCCCAGTTGTCCCTTACGAATTTCCAAGCAGCTTTCCTGCCCTGCTTGCTGCCTCCAGCCACTCCTCCAATCACTGACACCGTGTCCTGAGGACGTACCTCTTCCTGGGGAGGGAAAAGGCATCAATATTCCACGTTTTCCCAGCAATTCCAGCGCTTTGGCTTGCAGGTTTTAGGCATTTCTACACCGAATCTGTCCCTTAAAGCGCTTTTTGCGCCGCCAAAAATTGAACGTACGACTCAAAGATCGAAGGAAAAGCAAATCCCCCTGAGTTATTCTCAGGTTACACCCATGAAAATCTGATTTTACTAAAGATTGGCAAGATTTAGAGAGGTCATTTTGGCTCTTTGGAAAATGGAAAGTGCATTTTGGTTTCCTGGGAATGGGTGCTGGAAGCACAGCACTGCCAGGAAATTTGGGATGAACTTCCACAGCACCAGGAAATAACTGCTGGGAATACAGAAAATCCCTGCAGCAGGTGCCTCCAACCAGATCAAGCAGGTTTTTCTTCATTTGGAGCCATCTCACTCGGATTTTTCTGAACTTGGAACCAACTCATTTAAGATTTTTCTTAATCTAGATCCAGATCACTCAAATTTTTGTTACTCTGGAACCAGCTCTCTCAGATTTTGGTTAATTTTGGAACCAATTCTCCGATTTTTCTGAATTTGGAACCAATTCTCTCCGATTTTTCTGAATTTGGAACCAATTTTCTCCGATTTTTCTGAATTTGGAACCAATTTTCTCCGATTTTTCTGAATTTGGAACCAATTCTCTCAGATTTTTCTGAATTTGGAACCAATTCTCTCAGATTTTTCTGAATTTGGAACCAATTCTCTCAGATTTTTCTGAATTTGGAACCAATTCTCTCAGATTTTTCTGAATTTGGAACCAATTCTCTCAGATTTTTCTTGATTTGGAACCAATTCTCAGATTTTTCTGAATTTGGAACCAATTCTCAGAATTTTCTGAATTTGGAACCAATTCTCTCAGATTTTTCTGAATTTGGAACCAATTTTCTCAGAATTTTCTGAATTTGGAACCAATTCTCAGATTTTTCTTAATTTGGAACCAATTCTCAGATTTTTCTTAATTTGGAACCAATTCTCTCCGATTTTTCTGAATTTGGAACCAATTCTCTCCGATTTTTCTGAATTTGGAACGAATTTTCTCTGATTTTTCTGAATTTGGAACCAATTTTCTCAAATTTTTCTGAATTTGGAACCAATTCTCTCAGATTTTTCTTGATTTGGAACCAATTCTCAGATTTTTCCTTAATTTGGAACCAATTCTCTCCGATTTTTCTGAATTTGGAACCAATTTTCTCAGATTTTTCTGAATTTGGAACCAGTTCTCAGATTTTTCTGAATTTGGAACCAATTTTCTCAGATTTTTCTGAATTTGGAACCAATTTTCTCAGATTTTTCTGAATTTGGAACCAATTCTCTCAGATTTTTCTGAATTTGGAACCAATTCTCTCAGATTTTTCTGAATTTGGAACCAATTCTCTCAGATTTTTCTTGATTTGGAACCAATTCTCAGATTTTTCCTTAATTTGGAACCAATTCTCAGAATTTTCTGAATTTGGAACCAATTCTCTCAGATTTTCTGAATTTGGAACCAATTCTCTCAGATTTTTCTGAATTTGGAACCATTTTTCTCAGAATTTTCTGAATTTGGAACCAATTCTCAGATTTTTCTTAATTTGGAACCAATTCTCAGATTTTTCTGAATTTGGAACCAATTCTCTCAGATTTTTCTGAATTTGGAACCAATTCTCTCAGATTTTTCTGAATTTGGAACCAATTCTCAGATTTTTCTTAATCTGGAACCAACTCTCTCAGATTTTTCTTAATCTGGAACCAACTCATCTAAGATTTTTGTTAATCTGGATCCAGCTCCCTCAGATTTTTCTCAATCTGGATCCAGATCACTCAAATTTTTGTGAATTTTGAACCAACTCTCTCAGATTTTTGCTCATTTTGAACCAACTCTCTCAGATTTTTGCTCATTTTGAACCAACTCTCAGATTTTTGGGCATTTTGAACCAACTCTCTCAGATTTTTGCTCATTTTGAGCCAACTCTCTCAGATTTTTGCTCATTTTGAGCCAACTCTCTCAGATTTTTGCTCATTTTGAGCCAACTCTCTCAGATTTTTGCTCATTTTGAACCAGCTCTCTCAGATTTTTGCTCATTTTGAGCCAACTCTCTCAGATTTTAATCTGGAACCAACTCATCTAAGATTTTTGTTAATCTGGATCCAGCTCCCTCAGCTTTTTGTTAACCTGGACCAAACTCGCTCAGATTTCTCTGAATTCAGAACCAGCTCATTTTAAGATTCTTCTTCATTTGGGATCCACCTCACTCAGATTTTTCTCAATTTGGAATTTCCCCCCCAAAACAAAACCTGAAGACACAACTCCAAGAGCGACCCGCGAAGAGAATTCCTGCAGTTTTAGCCCATCCCACTCAACCCCAGCACTCTCACAGGGTTATTCCTGAGGGAATATCCTGACAAAAAGGCAGAGTTTTCCCCCAGAACTCACTGAAAGTGCAAAGGTGAGAACTTTTTGGATCAGCTCTGGCTGGGAGATGGCTCCGAGGACGCGCTCGATCCGGTTCTTCTCCTCCTGCATGTCCGCCTGCTTGTGCAGCTGCACAGGGGAGGACGTGAAGGTATCAATTAATAAAGGCTGGCTCCTCACCTAATGAGCCCTCTGTGAATGCCACAGCTGCTAATTACTCATCAAACCCAATCAGGGCTCGCTGGTGACTCCGTTAATCCGCACCGCGGGCTCATCCCAAGGAGTGGCACCAGGAATAAACTGATTTTCACCAGTTCATACAAAGGTCAAGCAGGACGGGGCCTGCGGGAGGGAGAAATTCCCGAGGGAGCGCCGGGATTCTCCACTAGGTGGCAATTTCCCACCACGAGCCGGGATCGGGGCTGGGGTGTTGGATAAATCCCAGCCCGGAGGGATTTGAAGGGGGAAATGTGGGATTTTGGGGAGCTGGCATTGAGCACCCACCTTCAGCATGGTGTCCAGAGTGGAGCTGTCCCCGTGCTTCAGCACAGTCACGTAGACCTAGGAGAAAACGAGGAATGACTTCCAAAAAAAAAGAAGAAGAAAAAAAAAAACCAAAACCCACCAGATTTTTTGGAAATGCACCAATTTGTACGGAATTGGGTCGGAATTCTGACATCTGGAAACACCAGCACTGCTCCCTCCTGGGAGTTTTAACTCTGGAGTGTAGAGATGCTTCAACTCCTTTATGTTTTCCTCAATTTCAGGGTCATTTTGGCAATTCCAAGAGTGGAAAAACACCGGGATGACAAAAAGAGGGATCCCCATCCTCACCCGCTCCCATCTCCCACCATTTCCAAACCCAGCTCATCTCCCACCCTCATTCCCTACCCTTTGGAATACACCTGCCAAGGGGGTGGGGATAGATTTTGGGGACCCCAAAACCCCTTCCCAGGACCTACAGGACTCCTCAGGTCAGCTGACAGGATGTGCTTTCCTTCCACGTGGTCCTTGAACCGGCGCCGGGCCTCTTCCAACGTCGCCTTGTGCCCGGCTTTTCCCAGTTTTCCCAAGACCAGACCCCTTAGGAGGGCATCTAGGTGGCCTAGGAAGGAGCAGGAATGGAAAAATGGGATTAATTTGGGAGACAAAGCTCAGCACTGAAGCTTTATTTCAGCTGTGTGACAATCCCTGAGGATATCTAAGGAGTCCGGGCCTTTTGTCTCTCTTTTTTTTAGGGAATACATTGAATTTTTTTCATAGCAAGAGGTCAGGACAAGAGGATTCCAGCCCCAAACACAACAGGCAGGGCTGAAACTTGAGCTAAATCAGTAATTTTAACCATTTGGACTGACCAGGACAGGCAAACACACACACACATGGATTTGCAGCCTTGTAATCCAAGAATTTTCCTGCCCTCCAGCAGACAGAAAATTCAGCAGGGGATTTTTATCAGTGACAAGGCAGGGAAAAGTTTTACTATTTTAACTCCTAACTGGCTGTTTTGAGGATTGTTTGAAGATTGTACAAAACCACCCCTGAATGCCTTTTTCAGCCTCATTTTCCTCCCTTCTCTCCCCACTTCCCCAAATTCTTGGCGGCTCATTGGCACAAAAGATTCCCAAAGTTTCCCAGCAGAAGTTTTCCCCCAAACCCCTGCTGATTTATCGACACTCACCATTCCCAAATCCACACCTGGATTTCCCAGTGGAACTTTTAAGCACAAAAATACTCCTGAATGCCTCTTTCAGCCTCCTTTTCCTCCCTTCTTTCCCCACTTTCCCAAATCCCTGATGATTTATTGCCACACCAGATTCCCAACTCCCCCCCAAAGGCTTTCCCAGCAGAACTTTCCTACCCTCTCCAGGTTTGGGGTCCCATCCCAGCCTCTCCCCGATGGGGGAGAAGACGTCTCTGACGAACACCTGGATGTCCTCGTAGAAATCCGTGTGGGACAGGAGGGTGGACAGGATGCCCAGGTTGCAGCTCAGGTCGCTCCACACGGTGTAGTTGGGCTCGTTCACAAAAGCTTCCATGACTTTTAGGACCTCCACGGTGCTGATGATTCCAGCTCGGGCCTGAGGAAGAGTGAAACACAGGGATTCATCCCATTTTTTAATAGCTCTTGAATTTATTTTATTGATTATTCCCTCCCTGTCTGGTTTAACCTTGAGCTATAAATTCTGTTTTCTCTGTTGTGGGGTTGCCACGCCTGAGCTCTGCTCCCAAGGATCAAACTACAATTTGCAAACAAAAATTTCCCAAACAAAATATTTTCCAAAAAACCCCCACAAAAACCATCCCCCCCCCCCCCCAAAAAAAAACCCATAAAACCAAAACCAACAAACAAACCAGCCAAAAAACCCCACAACATCACCACCACCACCACCACCAAAAAGACCCAACAAAACACCCACCCAAACCCAAAAACCATCCAAAAAAAAACCCGGAAAAAGACCCCACAAAGAAATTAAGTGACTTCACAAAACTGCAGCAATTCTGGCAAGGAAAAGCAAACCCCCCTGAGTTATCCTCAGGTTACACCCACAAAAACCTGACTTTTCCTAAAAGCTGGAAAGATTTAGGAGAGATCACTTTGGCTCTTTGCTAAATTGCAGGAGGATTTTGGCCCCAAACAATTTTGTCCCTAAACCCAAATCCAGCCCCCATCCCTGGTGCTCAGAGTCCCCAGAGGTGCCCAAGGGGTTTGTGGGTTTGTGCCCTGATCCCAAAGGATTTTGCCCCAATCCCTGGTGCTGAGAGTCCCCAAAGGTGCCCGGGGTTTGTACCCTGATCCCAAAGGATTTGTCCCCAAAGCATTTTGTCCCCCAAAACCCAAATCCAACCCCAATCCCAGATGTTCAGAGTCCCCAGAGGCACCCGGGGGGTTTGTGCCCTGTCCTGATCCCAAAGGATTTTGCCCCAATCCCAGGTGCTCAGAGCCCCCAGAGGTGCCCGGGGGGTTTGTGGGTTTGTGCCCTGATCCCAAAGGATTTTGCCCCAATCCCAGGTGCTCAGAGTCCCCAGAGGTGCCCGGGGGGTTTGTGCCCTGTCCTGATCCCAAAGGATTTTGCCCCAATCCCAGGTGCTCAGAGCCCCCAGAGGTGCCCGGGGGGTTTCTGGGTTTGTGCCCTGATCCCAAAGGATTTTGCCCCAATGCCGGGTGCTCAGAGCCCCCAGAGGCACCTGGGGGTTTGTGGGTTTGTGCCCCAATCCCAAAGGATTTTGCCCCAATCCTGGGTGCTCAGAGCCCCCAGAGGTGCCTGGGGTTTGTGCCCTGATCCCAAAGGATTTTGCCCCAATCCCAGGTGCTCAGAGCCCCCAGAGGTGCCCGGGGGGTTTGTGGGTTTGTGCCCCGATCCCAAAGGATTTTGCCCCAATCCCAGGTGCTCAGAGCCCCCAGAGGTGCCCGGGGGGTTTGTGGGTTTGTGCCCTGATCCCAAAGGATTTTGCCCCAATCCCAGGGCTCACCAGGGAGAAGAGGTCGTTCTGCAGCCCCAGCCTGTCCACGGGGGGCAGGGACAGGTCCTTGATGGCCGGGATGAGGCTCTCAAGCATGGCCGGGCTGTACTGGGTGCGGTAAAACCCCACCGTGCCCAGGTTCAGCTGCCAGGCACCAAAACCAGCAGGAAATTTTAAGTTAGGAGCAAAGAATCGAAGGTTTTGTATGTATTTTTATCTAAAATATGTTCTGTACTTGATGTGTATTTAAATGGCATTTATTTTATAGTTATGTATTTAAATAAAATGTAAAGTATGTGTATATTTAAATAAATATACCTAAAATATGTCTTTGTATTTATACAAATTTATCTAAAATATGTATTTGTTTTTATACATATTTAGATCAAATACATCTTCACGTTTATCTAAAATATATATTTATATTTATGCATATTTGCCTAAAATATATCTTTGTTTTTATACATATTTATCTAGAAGATATCTTTATATTTATACATATTTATCTAAAATACATCTTCATACTTATCTGAAATATACCTTTATATTTATACATCTTTATCTAACATACGTATTTGTATTTAGTTATTTATCTAAAATATATCTCTCTATATGTATTTTACATATGAAAACCATATGTAGAAAAACTATATATAGAAAAACCATATATTAAATTATATATTAACATATCTTATATAAATAAACAACATATAAATATGTAGTATTTATTTAGATAAAATAAAAATAATGTAACTATTGACATATACCAACATATATATAAGAATTTGAATAAAAATGTATTATGAGATAATATATATGTAATACATAAAATAATAATATAATATTATAAAAATTTGCAATGAATGATATAAAATAATGAAATATTATTAAATATGTAACAATAATATTTATAATTATATAAAATAATAATATATTATGAAGTATGTAATAATTATAATAATGATAATGGTATGAAATAAAATAATAGCAATAACCATGATAACAATATTGACAATAATAACAACGATAACAATGACTAAAAAAGCCACCACATCTCAACTCAAATCCTGCCTATAATTTCAATTTTTTTCCAGGCTTCAATTCCCAAAAAATTCCGATTGACACTGCAGGAAAACGGGATGGAAAGGGGAAGAGCAGGAGCCAAAACCCGTTCAGAGGAAACCCAGAATTCCAAGGGGAAAAGGAAATAAAAAAGGGAAGAGGAAAATGAAATTGTCAGGACTTACCTTAACCCACTGCTCAGGTTTGGTGTCCTTCAACACCACGGTGAGCTCAGCTTTGTCCATCAAAATCTGCATTTTGGCACAGCTGGGGTCCTCGCTCGTGCAAATACTGATGGGCACCATCCACATGGGGAAATCCTCCCCTGGAAAAGAGGGAAAAACAAGGAATCAGGGGGAAAAAGTGCGTGGAAAACACCGAGAGAGAGGTGCTCAAAACGCAGGGTGGGCGTTGAAAATGAAATTGGGGAAAAAAATAAAAAAAAAAAAGGCATTTTCTGCAGGGAAATGTCAGTTTTAGAGGTAAAAATCTGAAGGGAAATGACAGGTTTAGAGTTAAAACCTCCAAATCTTTGAATCATCCTTAAAATTTGAGGGAAAATGACAGTTTTAATCTGAAGGAAAATGTCAGTTTTAGATTTGAAACTCTGAGGGAAAACTGCAGTTTTAGAGGTAAAAATCTGAGGGAAAACTGCAGTTTTAGAGGTAAAAATCTGAAGGGAAATGACAGTTTTAGAGTTAAAACCCCAAAATTCTTTAAATCATCCTTAAAATTTGAAGGAAAATGACAGTTTTAATCTGAAGGAAAATGTCAGTTTTAGATTTGAAACTCTGAGGGAAAACTGCAGTTTTAGAGGTAAAAATCTGAGGGAAAACTGCAGTTTTAGAGGTAAAAATCTGAAGGGAAATGACAGTTTTAGAGTTAAAACCCCAAAATTCTTTAAATCATCCTTAAAATTTGAAGGAAAATGACAGTTTTAATCTGAAGGAAAATGTCAGTTTTAGATTTGAAACTCTGAGGGAAAACTGCAGTTTTAGAGGTTAAAATCTGAGGGAAAACTGCAGTTTTAGAGGTAAAAATCTGAAGGGAAATGACAGTTTTAGAGTTAAAACCCCAAAATTCTTTAAATCATCCTTAAAATTTGAAGGAAAATGACAGTTTTAATCTGAAGGAAAACGTCAGTTTTAGATTTGAAACTCTGAGGGAAAACTGCAGTTTTAGAGGTAAAAATCTGAAGGGAAATGACAGGTTTAGAGTTAAAACCTCCAAATCTTTGAATCATCCTTAAAATTTGAGGGAAAATGACAGTTTTAATCTGAAGGAAAATGTCAGTTTTAGATTTGAAACTCTGAGGGAAAACTGCAGTTTTAGAGGTAAAAATCTGAGGGAAAACTGCAGTTTTAGAGGTAAAAATCTGAAGGGAAATGACAGGTTTAGAGTTAAAACCCCAAAAATCTTTACTCATCCTTAAAATTTGAAGGAAAATGGCAGTTTTAATCTGAAGGAAAACGTCAGTTTTAGATTTGAAACTCTGAGGGAAAACTGCAGTTTTAGAGGTAAAAATCTGAGGGAAAACTGCAGTTTTAGAGGTAAAAATCTGAAGGAAAATGTCAGTTTTAAGAGGTAAAAATCTGAGGGAAAACTGCAGTTTTAGAGGTAAAAATCTGTGGGAAAACTGCAGTTTTAGAGGTAAAACTCTGAGGGAAATTGTCAGTTTTAGAGTTTAAACCCTGAGGGAAATTGTCAGTTTTAGAGTTTAAACCCCCAAAATTTTTAAATCACTCTCCAAGCCAAACATTTTAATTTAGATAAACACGGAATGTGAGTGGAATCAGTGCTGGAATCAGAGGTGGCTCCCACCTGAGGTGTTTTTATTTCATTTATTTTAGCCTCACCACAAACCAGCTGCTCCCCAGCTCCTCAGAGGGCCCTAAAATGGACATTTCTGAAGGAATTCTGGAGCCAAGAAATGCTGTTTTCCATGCCAGGATGTGGAAACCTTGGGTTTCCTCAGGTTTTCCCACCTGGATCCAGGCAGAGCACAGGCCCGGGAATGTTTCAGCTCCCAGAATTGCTGCTTTTGCATGAAAAGCAACAAAAAATATCCCAATATCCCTTCAAAACTGGGATATTCTGAGGTTCTGTGCCCACCCCATCCCTGCTCCCAGCTCTCCTCTTACCAGTATATGGTCCACTGGCACAGAATTTCTTCTGGACCAACTTCAACACTTTGTCATCTTCTTGCTGAGGGGAAAAAAATTAAAAAAAAAAGAAAGCAAAAAAAAAAAAAAAGAGAAAAGGCGATGATTAGCACATTTAATTTCAGTCTCTGCATGTCACTGCACTCTGTTTCATGGAATAAGTTGGATTTTTTCCCTCAGAAAAAGGCCCTGCCTCAGGAATTATCCCAGAGCACAAAGGCCTCGTCCCTGTTTGAACACCCATGGCCTGGATTTGCCGCCCGTGATCCTCCCTCATCCTGCAAGCTTGTGGAACAAGCAAAATTGGAGTGGAACCTCCCTCCCCCCACAAACATTTCCCACACCGAGCAAAGTCAGCAAATCCAGGGAGTTTCTGGGATGAATCCACAGGGATTTGCACCTCCCTCCCCTTCAGAACCAGAGCTGTGGCCAGGCTGAGCCAACCCCCGATCCAAGGGAATGCTCGAAATCATGGAATATTGTTCAATTTAACCTGAAGTTAAGGCAAAATTCCATTTTTACCTGTTCAGCCTCCACATAAATGAGTGGAAATCCCATTTGTTTGGTCCACGTGTTCATCACAGCAGCAATGGGTTTGCCACTGGCTTTTTCCAGGCTTTCCCAGAGATCCTCTGTGGGAGAAAAGGATCTGACTCAGGACTGGCAGAGTCTTGATGTGTCAGGTTTTATTAAGGACAGCATAGGAGAGGTTGGGTTCTTCCTCTACTTTTTAATGCTTTTGTGTTTTTATTGAAATTTAACAGGCAAAAAAAGAAAAAAACTGAAATAGTTTAAATCTCCTCAGGGAGGAGAGAGGGGAGCAGCAGCTTCTTTACTACTAAAAAACCCAAATCAATACACATTGTGCTACAAATCCATAAAAATTAACATTAAATATTCAAAGAGGACAACCTTACCCCTTTAGATTTTTTATGTATTATGTCAAAAATGACTGACCAAACACCACAGATTGGATTTGGCTGATTGAGCTTTGATGTCCCCACTCCTACATTTGTGCCTGATACACAACAACAAAAAAAAATTAAAAAGGTTTAAAAAAAAAAAAAAAGTGCTGTGGAGTATCAGACTTCAACCTGTTTAATCACAGGATCAATACTGCAAAAGGCTCTCTTGGCAAAGCAAATATTTCTAAATTTTAGATGTGGTCAGTGATAACTCAGCCCTTCCAGATCCCCTCAGCCACACACTCTTGGGACACAAAACCCCCCAAGGATGCTGAATCCTGGCTGTGCAGGGCATGAAACTGGGAACAAGGCAGAAATTTCCTGGAATTTCAATTATTTCCTGGCATTTCAGCTATCTCAGGTGGGACACCAACAGTTCTGAGTGCAGAAATTACTTCTGTGCCCATGCCAGTGACCCAGTCACCTGTGGCAGCATTCCTCTGCTGGAACTTGGTCAGGTACAGGTTCATTCCTTTCCGGAAATCCTGGGAACACACAAGTGGAGATGTCAGAGGGCTTTCCCATCCTCTCTCTGCTCTGCATTTATCCCCAGGAAACAGGCAAGGAATCTTTAAAATCAGTAATTCCATCCATATTTCCCATTATCTTGTTTTTCCCAGGTAAGTTCAGAGCTCGAAGTGGAGACATTTTCAAAACGCTGAAAAAACTTTTTTTAATCCCACTTCATTTTTTTTTTTTTTTTTTTTTAAATCCCAGTAATTTTTGCTATAAAAAAATGCCCTAAAAATCCCCAGCTGGCTTTTCCAGCCCCATCCCTTTACCTCATCCCCAATGTAGTCGTGCAGCATCCGGATCACAGAGGCTCCCTTGCTGTAGGAAATGGCATCGAATATTTCATCCACCTCGGAGGGATGGCCCACACTGACCTATGGGAACCAAAAAAAAACCCCAGTGAGAAGGATTTAGGCTGCCAAAAGATTGGATTTTGCTTGTGGCAGCATCTTAGAGCTGAAAATCTGAAGGATTCTTTCTCTCCAAGAATCCACCTCTGGATTGCCTGAGTGGAATCTCTGCCCCAGACAACGAAAGTTCCTCGGATATGGCTGGGTCAGGGCTGGTTTGGAAGTTAAGCATGGTTTAAGTTATGTTTGGGTGCTGGATCAAACAGATTTGGGGCTCTTCCTTCAATCTTTGGGGTTCTTCATTCAATCTTTGGGGTTCTTCATTCAATCCTTTGGTTCCCAAAAGCAGTGAAACCCAGCAGGAATTGTTTAATCCAGGGACAGCGAGCAAGACACGCTCAGGGAGTAAATCACTCTAAAAAGACCTGGTGGACAAGGTCATTTCCCAAAATTTATTCCACCAAACATCCCTTAAAACATTGGAATTAGATCTCTATGCATTCCAAGGGAGTTTTTGGGGGGGCACAGCCCCTCAGGGAGAGCAGAACCCACAGAGCTCAACCGCGACTCCGGTTGAGCAGCGACCGCGAAATTCCCTTTGTAAATCACAGGGAAAAGCTTCCAGAAAAAGGGGGAAAAAAGGGTGGAAAAGCAGGATTCACCTCGATGGGGTGGCTGTTGTCTAAGGCATCGAGCTCCTGGGCTCGTGTGTAGTCAGCACACACGAGATTGCCTGAGTGGAATCTCTGCCCCCAGACAACAAAAGTTCCTCGGATATGGCTGGGTCAGGGCTGGTTTGGAAGTTAAGCGTGGTTTAAGTTATGTTTGGGTACTGGATCAAACAGATTTGGGGCTCTTCATTCAATTTTTGGGGTTCTTCCTTCAATCTTTGGGGTTCCCAAAAGCAGTGAAACCCAGCAGGAATTGTTTAATCCAGGGACAGCGAGCAAGACACGCTCAGGGAGTAAATCACTCTAAAAAGACCTGGTGGACAAGGTCATTTCCCAAAATTTATTCCACCAAACATTCCTGAAAACATTGGAATCTCCAGGAATTAGATCTCTATGCATTCCAAGGGAGTTTTTTGGGGGGGCACAGCCCCTCAGGGAGAGCAGAACCCACAGAGCTCAACCGCGACTCCGGATTCCGCTCCGGTCAGCAGCGACCGCCAAATTCCCTTTGTAAATCACAGGGAAAAGCTTCCAGAAAAAGGGGGGAAAAAAGGGTGGAAAAGCAGGATTCACCTCGATGGGGTGGCTGTTGTCTAAGGCATCGAGCTCCTGGGCTCGTGTGTAGTCAGCAGACACGAACTGGGTCCAGATGTCGTACTCGGGGAAGCAGTGATCCACGCACAGGTACTCGATCCACGAGGCGAAGCCCTCGTTCAGCCACAGGTGGGTCCACCATTCCTGCAGGGATGGGAAAAAGAGGGATAAAGGACAAAATTCCAAGGGATTTCTCCAGTCAGGGGTGAGTTTGAAGCTTCTTTTGGTGCAGGTCAGAATAATGTTTATTGTAATTGTTTTGGTGTAATGATATAAATGGGATTGCTTGGGTTAAAATGAGTATTTGTTTTTCTGCGCTCACTCCCAGTTTGAACAGTTCAAAAGCAAGGCCAAGGTAGTTTTGAGGCTCCAAAAATCTGAATTGTCTCACCCAATCCTGGTTTTTACAACACAAGAAACTTCAGAGCCTGTGGAATATTTGTTTTCAAGCACCTTTTTCCTTTGGGAAAAGCAAGGTCAGGTCTAATTCCCAGAGAAAGCCGAAATTCTTTGTTACCAGAAGCTCTGAAAATCCAGGTTTTTAGCACTAAGTGGAATTTCTTTATGGATTTCACTCCTGCTGCCTCACAGATGCTTTTATCCCCACTAAAATGAGTTAAATCTCAAACCATTCAGGCAGTTGCTCCTGATTTACCCAAAATAACTCACTCCGAGCAACTTTTCAGCTCCAGGACTGGAAGGATTTGCAGGAACACACTGGATTTTTAATAGTTATTGTTAATTTCTAGCTAGGACCTCCTTCAAACCACTCCAAACAGCTTCATATAGAAAATATTCATGAATAAAAAGCACTGCTAAAGAAGAAATTGCTAATGAAACACCATTTAAACACGAAATTATTCTAACACAGCGTGCCGCTATGCAGGGGCACCCAAACACGCATTTTGGGCAGGGTGTGAAGCAGATTGAAAGAAAAAGAATGGGATTTGGAAAGGGTTGGGTACCATGGTGACGAGGTTTCCAAACCACTGGTGAGCCAGTTCGTGTCCCACCACCAGAGCCACCCACTGACGGGACGAGGAGCAGGAATTTTTGGGGTCGATGAGCAACGCGGTCTCCCTGTGTTGGAGAGAGAGCCAGAACTCAGCAAGGTGGCACATCCCCAGGGGAATCAAAAGCACAACCCAAAGGAGGTGAAATTACCTAAGCGAGCTAAAAAGCGAGGAAAAACAACACCACTCCCTCGAAAAATACAAAATCCAACCCAAAACCCGCCAAAAAAACCAACTCAAGAGTGTGAAATTCAGTGCTGGTGAAATTCCCGGGGTGAGTTCTGCAGCTGCTGGAAAGCTTTGGAGCAGGAATTCCTTTCTGGCAGGCAAGAAGTGTAAAAAGACCAAAAAAAAAAAAACCCAGGCAGGAGGAGGAGGAAAATTGATCTTTTATTTATTAAAATGCTCCCCCCTGCATAAAATCTGGGAACCTCGAGTCCCTCTGCGCTCCGGGATGGGCGCTCATCCCACATTCCCAAAGGAATCCTGGCTCTTCCAGGAGGTGTTAACATCCATTTCTCCACTGGGGCACCTCCCACTACAGAGCAGGGCAGGGAGGGGCTGCCAGGAACCTCTGGAATGCTGCAATTCCAGGGAAAAACCTCCCCAAGGATGGTGCCTGCAGGCCACGAGCTCCTGTCCTCTAAAGGGGCAGAGCAAACTCAGCAAAAAGGGGCAAAAATTCACAGCTGCATTCCAAAAATTCTCCTCATCTGGGATTTATATATATATATATATAATTTTTTTTTTCCTCAAAAGGAGTAAAATATCAGATTTCATCAGAATTGCAACAAGCAGGGAAAAATTTGAAACCTGGGAAGAATTTGTTTTGATTTTTTAAGGCCAAATTCGAAGCTGAGCAGAAGAAATCCCAATTATTTCAGGATTTAAAGCCCAAAGCTTCCAAGTTGTTCAAAAGGCAGGGAAATCCTCCTGACCACCAGCACAGAAAATGTATTAACATCAAGCAAAAGTGCAAAAGCTTGATCAGAAGAGGGAAAAAAAAAAAAAATCCAACTGAAAAGGAAGGCAAGTTAATATTTTTGATTTCCTCATCTCCACACCGTTACTCTGTAACTAAATTCACCTACAAGGTGAAATCAGAACCTCTCCCAGCTGTGTCAGGAAATTTTATGGGGGATGGTGGGGGGAAAAAAAGGGGCCAGGGAAGTTTTGCCAACTTTAAAACCCTCACACCCTGGGCCCAGGGGCTGATTTGTGCCTTCCTGAGCTGTAACACCACCACCAAAAGCATCCAAACCAAAATAAAAATTACAAGGATTGGTTCAGTCTGATTTGGGATGACACCCAGCAATTAGAGCTGCCTCAAACTAATCCAATGAATTCCAAGAATTAGTGAACAAAGAGGGGAAAGACAGGATTTTAACAGCATACCTATAAGTAACAAGGCCCCAGTTCTCCATGGCACCTTTATAAAATAAATACAAAGGTTTATTGATATTGATGCACACCTCTTCCTAAAGGTATTTTTTTTTATTATCTTAAAAATTCAAATAAAATACAATTTCATCAATAAAGTGAGTTACTTTACCAGCAGCAAAGTCTGCAATAGCTATGAGATCAATTTTAGGAAGAGGGTAAGGAACATTGAAGTAGTCCTTATAAAAAGGCAGAGTTTTAGCAGCAACCTGTAAGAAACGAGAGGAGAAACGTTCTGTTAACTCAGAACTGGGCAAAACTTGGCTGAAATGAAGAAATTCTGGCTGAAATGAAGAAATTCTGGCTGAAATGAAGAAAGGTTTCTCCCAGAAGCCCCACTCCCAGCTCGCAGAGCACAATGGTTGGGAAGGATCCCATCCCTGCCTGCTCCCACTGCTTCTCATCCTCGTTGGGCTCAAGCTGAAGGGGAATTTCAGCAGAAATCAGAACTCTGAACTCTGAATTTTGAATCAAGATTGGAATTTTTCAAATCAAAACTTGAAATGAGAACTTCCAATCAGAAGTTCAACTCAGGATTTGGAATCCAAACTCGAACTTCAACTCAAAAGCTCAAATGAGAACTTCAGAGAATGAGGAAATCAGAACTGCAGGAGAGCTTCACATCAGCATTTCCAATCAGGGTTAATTGTTTTGGTCACTGCAGACATTGCTGTATCTGCAGCTGAAATCCCCTTTCATATCGAGTTCAGCCTCTCTGACTAAATCAAGGAAAAAAAAACCCAAAAAACGAGGAAAAGAATCCAAAAAGGAAAAACCCAAAAAACAAGGAAAAAACCTGCCTTAAACAAAGGAAAAAAACCCAAAAAACAAGGAAGAAACCACAAGACAAGGAAGAAACCACAAGACAAGGAAAAAAGCCCAAAAAACAAGGGAAAAAAACCCCTAAAACAAGGAAAAAAATCCAAAAAACAAGGGAAAAAACAAAACAAGGGAAAACAAACAACAGGGGGAAAAAACCCCAGAAAAATGTCACCAAAAAACCCAAAAAGGGAAAAAAAATCTGAAAAACAATGAAAAAATCTCACACATAACCAAGGAGAAAAAAAGAAAAAAAACAAAACCCAGGAACAGAATCCAAAAACCAAGGAAAAAACCCCAGGAATAGAACCCAAAAACCAAGGAATAAAACCGAGGAATAGAACCCAAACACAAGGAAAAAACCCCCAAAAAAGGGGAATAGAACCCAGAAACCAAGGAACAAAACCCAAAACCAAGGAACAAAACCCAATCACAGAACCCCAAACCAAGGAACAAAACCCAGGAATAGAACCCAAAAACCAATGAATAAAAGCCAGGAACAGAACCCAAAACTAAGGAAGAAAACCCGGTCACAGAACCCCAAACCCAAAGAACAAAATCCCATCACAGAACCCCAAAAACCAATGAACAAAACCCAATCACAGAACCCCAAAACCAAGGAACAAAACCCAGGAATAGAACCCCAAACCCAAAGAACAAAACCCAACCACAGAACCCCAAACCCAAAGAACAAAACCCAATCACAGAACCCCAAAACCAAGGAACAGAACCCAGGAATAGAACCCCAAAAACCAAGGAACAAAACCCAACCACAGAACCCCAACCCAAAGAACAAAACCCAATCACAGAACCCCAAAAAACAAAGAACAAAACCCAACCACAGAACCCCAAACCCAAAGAACAAAACCCAACCACAGAACCCCAAAAAACAAGGAATAAAACCCAACCACAGAACCCCAAAACCAAGGAACAGAACCCAGGAATAGAACCCCAAAAACCAAGGAACAAAACCCAGGAATAGAACCCCAAACCCAAAGAACAAAACCCAACCACAGAACCCCAAACCCAAAGAACAAAACCCAATCACAGAACCCCAAAAAACAAAGAACAAAACCCAATCACAGAACCCCAAACCCAAAGAACAAAACCCAACCACAGAACCCCAAAAAACAAGGAATAAAACCCAACCACAGAACCCCAAACCCAAAGAACAAAACCCAACCACAGAACCCCAAACCCAAAGAACAAAACCCAACCACAGAACCCCAAACCCAAAGAACAAAACCCAACCACAGAACCCCCAACCCAAAGAACAAAACCCAACCACAGAACCCCAAAACCAAGGAACAGAACCCAGGAATAGAACCCCAAAAACCAAGGAACAAAACCCAGGAATAGAACCCCAAACCCAAAGAACAAAACCCAATCACAGAACCCCAAAAAACAAAGAACAAAACCCAACCACAGAACCCCAAACCCAAAGAACAAAACCCAATCACAGAACCCCAAAAAACAAGGAATAAAACCCAACCACAGAACCCCAAACCCAAAGAACAAAACCCAGGAATAGAACAAAACCCAAAGAACAAAACCCAACCACAGAACCCCAACCCCAATGAACAAAACCCCCCGAAACCCCGAACAAACCCCTCCAGGAACACAAGCCCGTGGCTTTGGGCTGCTTTACCTCCAGGGCAAACTTCCCTTGCTCGGCCTTGCCCACGGGGGTGTAGACGCGCACCAGGACCCCGTCCTGCGACCGCGCCTCCACGAAGTCGTACTCGCCCACCACGAAGGCCACCAGGTACGTGGACATCACCGGCGTCCGCGCGAACTTCACCTCCACCAGGCTCTCGTCGTCCGGGTACGGCTTCCTGTCCACCACGTTCTGTGGGATTTAGGGGGGGAAAAAGAAAAAGGGAGGATTTGGGGGTTTGGCGCTTTTCGTGTGTTGGAGGAAAAGAATTTTCAGGGATGGGAGTGTGTAGTGACATGAATTTGTTGTTGTTTGAAGGAAATGCATCAGGCGAGGCGTGAGATTTTATACCACCTCTGGGTAATGGGGAAGAGTCACAAAATTTAGGGTTACATCGTAATTTATAACTTTCTAATCCAACAGGCATTTAAAATGTCACTTTATTTTAGATTTATGACCTATCACCTGTGGCACTTCTCACTGCAATGCAGCCGTTTCTTGACCAAAACTTCTCATGTCACGTACACACAGATGTGTCTTACACCATCTACATCCTTAACTTCAATTATGTAAAATCACACTATTCTAGTTTAAAACCCTCCACCAGAACACCCAGTGTACAATTTTACTTATAGGAATACAAGTTTGTCATCCTTTTGCTTCAAGTCTATAAATCTCTGTCAATTAAGCCAGACCTAGTCTCTTCCAGGGTTGGAAATCAAAGCCTCCTTTAATTGCAGGAGTTTCTTCTCCTCTGTCTCCCACAGGGGTTGAAACATCGAGCCAGCTCTGAGGAGCCAAAAGATGAGGGGGGTTTGGTTGGTTTTTTTTGCCCCAGTGTTGGTTGCTTACAACAAAAGGAACTTTGGAGGCTGGGGAATGCTTGGATTGAAGCAGCAGCATCCAGGTGTAATTCCCAGAGAAAGGTGAAGGCATCTGTTCCCCCCAGAAACTTGGAAAATCCAGGTTTTTAGCACTAAATGGAATTTCTTTCTGGATTTCGCTCCTGCTGCCCCACAGCAGCTTTGGGGCTCCAAAACATGAATTTTCTCACCCAAATGCTGGTTTGTACAACACAGAGAACTTCAGAAACCGTGGGGTATTTGGATTCAAGCATCTCTTTGCAGGGATTTGGGAAGAGGAAGCTCAGGTCTAATTCCCAGAAAAACCTGAAGCCCTTTGTTTCCAGCAGAAGCTCTGAAAATTCAGGTTTTTATCACGATAAGGAATTTCTTTATGGATTTCACTCCTGCTGCCTCACAGAATTCCACATCCAAACTTCCGATCAGAATTCCGGGAGAACCTCAAATCTCAATTTCAAATCAAAACTTCCAATTAGCCAAAGTGGGAGGGAAAGTCCTGATTTGGACAGCCCCAAAAGCCAGGCCAGAGCAGCTTTAGGGCTCCAAAATCCTGAATTTTCTGCCCAAAAGTTGATTTCCTACAACAGAAGGAACTTCAGAGCCTGTGGAGTATTTGGATTCAAGCACCTTTTTCCTTTGGGAAAAGCAAGGTCAGGTCTAATTCCCAGAGAAAGCTGAAATTCTTTGTTACCAGAAGCTCTGAAAATCCAGGTTTTTAGCACTAAGTGGAATTTCTTTATGGATTTCACTCCTGCTGCCTCACAGATATCTTTATCCCCACTAAAATGAGTTAAATCTCAAACCATTCAGGCAGTTGCTCCTGATTTACCCAAAATAACTCACAAGTTACTGCTCCGAGCAACTTTTCAGCTCCAGGACTGGAAGGATTTGGGATAAAACCCCTCAGGAAGATCGTGCCTGCTCCAAAGCAGGAGCTGGAGTAACTATTCCCTCCTTGTGGTTAAAATGAAAGGGATTTAGGGTTTTCAAGCAGTTCCCCTCGTGGCTCAAGTGCCCCATCCCAGCTGGAGGTGTGTTTTTATGGGAATATTTTGATGATATTTAAGTTATATCCCATTAGGAACTAAAGAGCATCAATCCCATCCCAGCAAGGCACCGCCTCAAAGCCTGACACAAAAACCTCGTGGGTCAGGGCCAGGCCAGACTTTATTTATTTATAAATAAATAAAACCTATTTTTAAACTGACTCTTTGCCAGCAAGAAATCACCTAAAAACACCCACAGGCAGCAAGCTAAAAATGCTCATTTGTGTTTATCTGTGACAGAGGCACCTCTGCTGCCACATTTTATCCCAGGTCTGGACAGAAACCCAGAGAGGAAAACTCACAAAGGATTTTTTCCCTCTTAATCAAGCAGCATATAAGCCAAGATTAATGATTATTTTATTTATTTAAAACCACCAGGTTTGTCCAACCTGTTCAGGTTTTGTGCTGGCACCTGACCTCAAATTTTGTGTTTTTCTTGCAGATTGTATTCCCAGCTCTGGCATCAAGGCACATCATTAATTATCAATGCTTTAATTAAAACATTTATTGGCACATCAAGGACTTACCATATTTGACAAAGCTACTCTGTCTTTGGGAACCACCAAAGAAATATCAAATGTTGCTTTAATAGCAGGCTCATCCCAGCAAGGGAAAGCTCTGCGAGCATCAGTAGCCTGAAATAAAGAGCATTAAATAAATCAATCACAGGAGGTTGTGGCGAGCAAACACAGAAATTCAGCTTATTTACAGCAAGAAACAGGTGAGTCGTGCTTCAGCCTCCTCGCTGACACTCCTGACCTCTGCATTAGAGCTTTTTACTCTTATTTCACTCCTAATTTAAGGAAAAAAAGCAGCTGAAAAGGCCTCAGTGCTCAGCTGGAATTGCCCAAATTTAGCAGAGTCGCGACAGGAGCAAAGCTCAGTCACGTGGGAGCACCGAGGGCAGCCAGGCGTGCACACAGCACCCCAGATTTGTCAGCCAGCAGCAGAGAGCACCCCAAAAAACTGCTCAGTTTGTGCTGGGGGGAGAGCCCTGGGGTTTATGGAACCCATGGAATGGGAAGGCAGCGAGAAATGCCCCGGTTCTGGGCGGGGTTTTGGGAACGGGGCCGGGATCTGGCTGGCACTGGGATGGCCTTAAAGGCTGAGAGAAAGGCTCAGGGTCCCCATTGAAGGGGCAGTGAATGCACTTTATACAGGGAGTTTAAATAAAAAGGTGTTCTTGGAGATTTCAGCTGCTGTAGGGAAGAGGATGAAGGCCACAGCAGTGTGAGGAAGTTGCCAGGTCCAGGGTTTACTGACCTTGGAGCTGGGAGGTAAAGGGTAATAAGGAAATGAGGAATAAAACTGAAAAAATGAGGAATGAAACCCCGAAAAAACAAGGAAAAACCCTCCAAAAACAAGAAACCTCCCCCCCCCCCCCCCAACAAGGAATAAACCCCAAAAAACAAGGAATAAACCCCAAAAAACAAGGAAAAACGCCCAAAAAACAAGAAACCTTCCCCCCCTCCCAAACAAGGAATAAACCCCAAAAAACAAGGAAAAACCCCCAAAAAACAAGAAACCTTCCCCCCCTCCCAAACAAGGAATAAACCCCAAAAAACAAGGAAAAACCCCCAAAAAACAAGAAACCTTCCCCCCCTCCCAAACAAGGAATAAACCCCAAAAAACAAGGAATAAACCCCAAAAAACAAGGAAAAACCCCCAAAAAACAAGAAACCTTCCCCCCCTCCCAACAAGGAATAAACCCCAAAAAACAAGGAATAAACCCCAAAAAACAAGAAACCTTCCCCCCCTCCCAACAAGGAATAAACCCCAAAAAACAAGGAAAAACCCCCAAAAAACAAGGAACCTTCCCCCCCTCCCAACAAGGAATAAACCCCAAAAAACAAGGAAAAACCCCCAAAAAACAAGGAACCTTCCCCCCCTCCCAACAAGGAATAAACCCCAAAAAACAAGGAAAAACCCCCAAAAAACAAGGAACCTTCCCCCCCTCCCAAACAAGGAATAAACCCCAAAAAACAAGGAAAAACCCTCCAAAAACAAGAAACCTCCCTCCCCTCCCAACAAGGAATAAACCCCAAAACACAAGGAAAAACCCCCAAAAAACAAGAAACCTTCCCCCCCTCCCAACAAGGAATAAACCTCAAAAAACAAGGAAAAACCCCCAAAAAACAAGGAATAAAACCCCAGAAACAAGGAAGAACCCCCAAAAAACAAGGAGAAAACACCAAAACCAAGGAGAACACCAAAAACTGGGTAAAAAACCCAAAACCAAGGGAAAAAACCTCCTAACACAAGGGAAAAAAAAACAAAGCCAAGGAATAAAACCCCCAAGAAACAAGAGAAAAAACAAAAAAAAACCACAAGGGAAAAAAAACAAGGAAAAAAAAAAACCCAAAACCAGGAAAAACTCCAAAACCAAGGAAAAACCCCAAAAAACAAGGGGGGAAAAAAAGCCCAAAAACAAGGAATAAACACCAAAAACCAAGGGGAAAAAAACGCAAAAATAAGGAATAGACACCAAAAACCAAGGAAAAAAACCCCAAAAACAAGGACTAAACCCCCCAAAACCAAGGAATAAGCACCAAAAACCAAGGAAAAACCCCCTCGAAAAAACAAGGAATAAACACCAAAAACCAAGAAAAAATCCCCAAAAACCAAGGAAAAAACCCCAAAAACCAAGGAAAAAACCCCAAAAACCAAGGAAAAAACCCCAAAAACCAAGGAAAAAAACCCCCCAAAACAAGGAAAAAAACCCCCCAAAACAAGGAAAAAAACCCCCAAAAAATAAGGAAAAAAACCCCCAAAAAACAAGGAAATAACCCCAAAAAAACAAGGGAAAAAAAACAAAAAAAAAACCCTGGAAAAAAAAACCCAAAAAAACCCGGAAAAAAACCCCAAAAAACAAGGAAAAAAAACCCCAAAACCCAAGGGAAAAAAACCCCAAAACCCAAGGGAAACCCCCCACAAAAAATAAGGAAACCCCCCCCCAAAAAAACAAGGAAAACCCCCCCAAAATACAAGGAAAAACAAACCCAAAAAACAAGGAAAAAAACCCCAAAAGCAAGGAAAAAAACCCCAAAAGCAAGGAAAAAAACCCCAAAAGCAAGGAAAAAAACCCCAAAAGCAAGGAAAAAAACCCCAAAAACAAGGAAAAAAACCCCAAAACCCAAGGAAAAAAAAAAAAACAAAAACAAGGAAAAACAAACCCAAAAAAACAAGGAAAAAAACCCCAAAAACCAAGGAAAAAAAAACAAAAAACAAGGAAAGAAACCCCAAAAAACAAGGAAAAACCCCAAAAACAAGGAAAAAAACCCCAAAAACAAGGAAAAAAAACCCCAAAAACAAGAAAAAAAACCCCAAAAACAAGAAAAAAAACCCCAAAAAACACGGAAAAGAATCCCAAAAAACAAGGAAAAAAACCCCAAAACCCAAGGAAAAAAACCCCCCAAAACCAAGGAAAAACAAACCCAAAAAAACAAGGGAAAAAACTCCAAAAAACAAGGAAAAACAAACCCCAAAAAACAAGGAAAAAACCCCCAAAAAACAAGGAAAAAAAACCCCCAAAAAAACAAGGAAAAAAAAAACCCAAGGAAAAAAAAAAAAAAAAAACAAAAACCAAGGGAAAAAACCCCAAAACCAAGGAAAAACCCCCAAAAACCAAGGAAAAAAAACCCAAAACCCCCAAAAACCTAGGAAAAAAACCCACAACCCAAGGAAAACCCCCCCCCCAAAAAAATAAGGAAATCCCCCCCAAAATACAAGGAAAAACAAACCCAAAAAAACAAGGAAAAAAACCCCAAAAAACAAGGAAAAAAACCCCAAAACCCAAGGAAAAAAAAAACAAAAACCAAGGAAAAATCCCCAAAACCCAAGGAAAAAAAAATCAAAACCCAAGGAAAAAAACCCCAAAAACCAAGGAAAAAAAACCCCAAGAAGCAAGAGAAAAAAATCCCAAAACCCAAGGAAAAAACCCCAAAAACCAAGGAAAAACCCCCCAAAAACAAGGAAAAAAAACCCCAAGAAGCAAGAGAAAAAAATCCCAAAACCCAAGGAAAAAACCCCCAAAACCAAGGAAAAAAACCCAAAAAACCAAGGAAAAAAAACCAAAAAACCAAGGAAAAAAACCCCAAAAAACCAAGGAAAAAAACCCAAAAAACCAAGGAAAAAAACCCAAAAACCAAGGAAAAAAACCCAAAAACCAAGGAAAAAAAACCCCAAAAAACCAAGGAAAAAAACCCAAAAAACCAAGGGAAAAAACCCAAAAAACCAAGGGAAAAAACCCAAAAAACCAAGGGAAAAAACCCAAAAAACCAAGGGAAAAAACCCAAAAAACCAAGGGAAAAAACCCAAAAAACAAGGAAAAAACCCCAAAAAACCAAGGAAAAAACCCAAAAAACCAAGGAAAAAAACCCAAAAAACCAAGGAAAAAACCCAAAAAACAAGGAAAAAACCCCAAAAAACAAGGAAAAAAACCCAAAAAACAAGGAAAAAACCCAAAAAACCAAGGAAAAAACCCCAAAAAACCAAGGAAAAAACCCCAAAAAACAAGGAAAAAAACCCAAAAAACAAGGAAAAAAACCCAAAAAACCAAGGAAAAAAACCCAAAAAACCAAGGAAAAAACCCCAAAAAACAAGGAAAAAACCCCAAAAAACAAGGAAAAAACCCAAAAAACCAAGGAAAAAAACCCAAAAAACCAAGGAAAAAACCCAAAACCCAAGGAAAAAAACCCCAAAAAACCAAGGAAAAAAACCCAAAAAACCAAGGAAAAAAACCCAAAAAAAAGGAAAAACCCCAAACCCAAGGAAAAACCCCAAAATCATGGATTTGGGAGCGTGAGTAGAGCAGAGGCAGATCCAGATCTCCCTGGGCAGCAGCAAGAGCAGCCCTGAGCTCATTCACCTGCAGCCGTTTCAGCGCTCCCCACACTGGGGCCAAGGAGTGGAAAAAACAATGTGGATTTTTAAAAACTTGATACAGAGGGTCCAGCTCAAGGAAGGAAGCTGAGCCTTTGCCTCTTGCAAGCATAAATCTTATTTAGAAATCAAGATAAAAAGGGAAATAAAAGCAGAGGCCGTACCTCGAACTGAGTGACCGCAGCGTAGCGCGTGTCTCCGGTGGGGGTGGTGTATTTACTCCGGTAAAATCCTTTCATTTTGTCGTTCAGCTCCCCTACAAAGTCTATCTTTAGTGTCCCTGTCCCTGCAACACAAACACACAGGTCCCTGGGATTGGCAGGTGACCAAAACAAAAAATCCTGGATTTGGGGTGGATTTCAATCCCGAAACGGAGCAAATCCCAGAAGGTTGGCGGGTTCTCCCACAGGGTTTTAGGGTTCTTTTAAACACAGAGCAATGACCAGGAGGGAGTCACCTTAAAACCTCCATCCTCCAAGCCTTACCTTGGAGCAAAGTTTGCAAAATTCATGGGATATAAGGAATAATGGCATCCTATGGAATCCTCAAAGCCAAGATGGAGCTCTGGCCATGCTCAAAGCCCTTAATCAGGCTCAGGATTAATTCTGCCCTCGGTGTCTCAGTGCAAAAAGGGAAACCTGAGCTTGGCGGCCAAGATCCCACAGGATTCCAGCTCCATCATCATCCCCACTATCTCTAACTGGTGTTTATCCAGATGAAATTTAAAAAAAAAAAAAAAAAATCCAGATGAAATAAAGTTTTATCCAAAGTGAAGAGCTGAGTTTTGACCGAGGGGTTTCCTCAGAGCTGGAGCAGCTTCGGAAGAATCCGAAGGTGGATGGTGAGGAAAAACCCTGAGGTAATTCCAGGTAATTCCAGGAGCTCCCTCTGCCCCCAGAGGGGTCACAGGAATAGCTCCTGCCTCCCACCAGCAGGGAAACCATTGCTCAGGGGTTGGAGGCAAACATCACCATCAATCAGACAACATCTGCAATTCCAGAGGTTCCCAAAGTGACCCGGAGTGGACAGACTCCCACATCCACTGTGGACAATTCCAGGGAAGAAACTGCTGTCCCACTCCAGCCTTTCCAAGTGCAAACCCCTCAAACACAGGCAGCAGGAAGCAGGGGAATGGCTCTTACCTTTCTGCAGGGTGCTGGGAAAGGACAGAGTGACCTTTTCATCCTCATTTTGATAGTTGAACCCTGTGGCGTGAATCTCTGGAATGGGAAACACAGCACCGGGGTCAGAACCATGCCTGGAGAGGGGTTTGTGCTCGGGAACTCTTCAAATTGAACCCCAAAGCAGCTGAACTCAACGTGCAGAATCAATTCTGAGTGATTAAACATGAGGAACCAGAGGAACAAACTGGTGGTGGGAATTCCAGGGCAGGGAAAGCTCCTGCAGCACCCAGGAATGAAAGTTGCACTGAGAAATGCTGCAGGAAGAACGGGAGCTGTGCCCCAGGAATGTTGGGAGCAGCTGCTGCACTCCTGACAAACGGTGAAATACAGCCCCAAACTTCTCCTCACTACAGAACACGGCAGCAGGATTCGTGTTAATTATCCCAATCAGGATGCTTAGGATTTATTCACCTGATCTGTGGCTCTCGCTTCGAAAAGCTCATTAATCTCCACAGCACGGGTGGGGGTTTACTTGGATTTAACCACAAAATAAAACCAACAGTGTCGATTTTATTTCAGAAATGGCTCCAGAAGCAGGGCCCTACCTCAGGGTTCCTGCCCTGCTCAGCCTGAGGATCCCAAAGCCACCCGAAAATGAGGTAGTTTGGTATTTACATAGCACAGGAACTATTTGTGGATGCAAACATCCAAACTATGAGGCCAGGCTGGAGAGACAGGGCTGGGAATCTGTGCAGGGATTAAACTGTCCTGGAGCTTTGGCAGAGCCAGGAGGGAGCACCTGGTGCTGCTTCTCCCTTCCCAACTCATCAAATCCTGCTTGCTGCCTCCAAGGGGATGCAGATTTGTTGTCCTTCAGCCAAAAAAAACTCTGGAATAACCCCACAAGACCTCACTTTGCAAGTTCTGCTTCCTCCACGCTCAACCACTGCTGCAACCTTTAAGAAACTATCATTTAAGAACTTTAAATCTGCTCCAAAACAAGACATCACCATCTTCCACTGCCAAACTCGGCAAGCCCGGACACAAACCATGCACTTTTCATCCCGAAACAAAAACGTGCCACTCAACCAACCCCTCGAATGACAAAAGCTGGTCTGAAACAACAATTTTAGTCACAAAAGGACTCGTTTTCCACGCTCAGGTATCACTCCAAGTGTTCGGTTTCAGCCCCAGCACACTCCAGGGTGCTCGGCTGAGCTGCTCCACACGTGACAAATGTGATTTTATTGTGGTGAAATTTCAAGTGCTGTTTATTCTGGAGTGGTGTGATTTCAGCTTTAAGCCTGAGTTAATTCCAACCTCTGCTCAATGCAAGAGCTGCAGGAATGAATTAGGTTTAACTACAGGTTTCACAGAGCTCTGCTCGGTGTTTAATCTGAGTTAACCACCGTGGTGGGCCGCGGAAGGCAGAGAGGCTCGAATGAAACAGCAAAAAACACAATGCAGAAATAATTTTCTTTAAAAAAAAATCTCTCCAGGATCAATTTTAGGCTCTCCTGATCAGTGCTGAGGAGTTCCAAGACTTTAAAAATCAACTGTAGCGGGGATGAGTGAGAGCAGTGAAGCAGAATCCATGCCAAGGACACGCAGCTGCCACCAAACACCGGGCAACCAGCACCAAAAATAAAGGTTGGGCTTCTCTTCCTATCACCCTGGGGATACTGAGGCAGAAAAGGAGACAGGAGAGGAAGGTTTTAACAAGAAATCCCAAAGGAAAGGCACCAATCTGGAACTGGGCTTCCGGCAGGGAGGAGCTGAGTGCTGACTCCATCGGAGCCCATGGATTTTGACCCCAACTATTTCCAGAGTCCAACAAAGCAACGTGGGTGACCCTGCTCAGAGAGGGGCTGGACACCTGTCGGGAATTTATTTATCCAGGAGGAATAAACCACGCTGAGCCTGTGGTCAGAGGGTAACTGAACACCTGAGAGAGGCCGATAAGGATCAGCCCAGGAATGCAGCAACGCTCCCCCCACAGATCTTCAAAAAAGCCACAAAACATTTTTATCTTTTTACAGCTTCTGATGGCAACGATCTGATCCTGGAGACAAACAACAGAGTAGGACCTGAGGATCAGAGTTCCAGCCTCCTGAAACCGAGGAATACATAGGAATGTGCCTTATGTGGAGCTTCTGCCAAAGGCTGACAACGGATATCGAGTTTCTTCCTCCTCCTCTCCCAAATGTGAGGTTCTCTAAACGTGTTTGAATTTGTGGATCTGTTCCTTTGGAAGTTTTAACTCAGAGGTGAACATCACCAGGCCTGGAAGACGAAACCCCAAAACCTTCAGGGTTTTCTAAAGCTCAGAGCAGCTCCTCACATATCAAACCCCAAAACAACAGGACATAAACCAAAGATCCCAAGTTACTTTTTTTGTTTTGTTTAAACTCCTCACTCAGTGCCAATAATTTAATCCAGAGCAAAAGAACCATGGAAAACCGTCAACAATGCTTTTTGTTGGAGTTGAAGGGAGCTGCTTCTAACAAAGATGTGATTGCAGCAAAAGGCTGTCTGAATTCCTAACGCTGGAATACAAAAGCTCCTGAAGAGAACAGCCCGGTTTTGGCAGCCTACAAACTTTGGAGAGTTTGGCACTGCAAGGTTGCAAGTTAATCACTTGCACATTAGTGCACAGCCTGGGCTGAGTCGCAGGAGGAAAGAAAAAGCTGCTGGTGGCTCCCATGAGTTTAGGAGAAAGAAAAAGAAAGGGATGTGAGAAGTGGGAGCACCTGAAATCCTACAACAGCATTTGGAATAAATCACAGCCCCTGCACAGGGCATTTCCTGCAAGGGCCCAGTGACCAGAGGGATCCATCCGTGAATGATCCCAAGTTCTGTTACACCCTCACAGAGGTGGCTCCCAGCCAGGGGCTTTAAGCAGTGCCTGGATCCCAAGCCAAGACCAAGCTGAGAGCAAACCATGGAATTTTTTCAAGGAACCCTCGTTCTGTGGTGTGGAGAAGTCACAGGCAATTAAGGCATGGTGGCTTAATGACCCTGCATTCCCAAGGGAGCTGTGCCCCCTTGGCTTCTCTGGAAATGAAACACATTCCTTAAACCATCCCTGTGCTGACCCAGCACACCCCATTCCTGGGAAGGCTGAAGTTTCCGAGCCTTTCCATGAGTTCCACTGTAAAATCCTACAGGAATCAGAAGTACCTCACCTACCAGAGATTCCCAGCTGGGAATAAGGGAATAACCCAGCCCAGCCCTCCTTAAAGCCCTGCATTAAAACTCTGTCCCTTTGAGTCCTCCCCTTTAAAAAATAAAAGGATGGAGTTGAGCTCTTCCACAACTAAGAAAAGGTTCACAAAGGGGCTGAAACAACCCCAGAGAGCCACAGGCAGTGGTTGTTTTTCCCACCTGGCCCCAGGTGGGAATTCCTGTTCCCATTCCCTTCCTTCCACTGGCGTTCCTGTGGAACCATCATGAGCAGGAAGAGGATTTGTCTCAAAAAATGTTGTTTTTTTTTTTTTAATTTTCCCCTTTAGAGGCAGCTTCCTGATCCACTTGGCTGCTCAACAGTGCGAGCAGGAATGCCAGGAGAGGGGTGAGAGCGGGGACAGGCACTGCTGTTCCTGCCCACAGAGCAGAATGTCACGACTGTCACGACATAGGGGTGGCTCCCAGGCCTGGGGAAACACAGCTCAGATACTCCAGAAGTATTTTGATATTTTTGGGAGTTTGTTTGGTTGATTTGGTTTGGGTTTTGGGGGTTTTTTGGTCGGTTTGGGTTTTTTGGGGTTTTTTTTTTGGGTTTGTTTCTTATTTTAAACCCCAGCTGAAACTCTGGTCTAACATCCAGGCATGGCCCCATCACAGTGGGAAGGAAAAGACCCAAATAATGAATTCTGGCCTTAAAAACCTCTTTGACGTTGAAGTACAACCCAAAGTTCATTTGTCCTGCTATACAATCATCACCACAGCTGCTGGGATTTCCCATGGGAAGCTGCCAACTGTTCCCCTCCAAGAATCCCTGGATTTAAGAAACTCCTTTAGATCCCCCAGGATCTGAGGAGATTCCAAGCTGAAGAACCAAATTCACTGATTCCATCACGATTTCCCAGCTGCTCGGGAGAGAGGGAGATTCACAGGAAGCTCCAACTCCTTCGCACTCCCCAAGGATGAAACTCAATCCCTTAAAAAATGGAACCAACTTGTCTCGGGAATGTCTTTGCAGCTCTTCCTTTGGGCTGAGCCAAGGCATCCATCTGGACAAGTGCACACCTCAGTGCTAAAATTCCACTGTCAGTGTTAAAAAAAACCTAGCTCAGGGAGGGAAAAAAAAATCCCAATGACTCGTTCTGATCGGTGGGAGGAGCCAGTTTTAACTTCAGCCATGGAAAACTCTTGTGTTTTGAGCAGCTTTGTTCCATTACAGCATTCCTGGCACACACAGAGCGAATCCACAGCCCTCCCTGACAATCTCTGCACTGGTATTGTGAGGAAACTGAGGAATTTTCTGCTCCCCAGCAATTAATCTCTGCTGGTTTTGTTACTCATTCCTTACTGCTGTGGATTACACAGCAAAATTCTTCACTCTGACTTTAAAGTTACAGGGATCCTCCCTCAGCTTCCTGTCAAATATTGGGCAATAATCTGATTTCCCTGCAAATCTGCATTAAAATTCCAAAGGCCAAGTCCTACCCTCTGCTGTATCCACCAGGAGAAAGGGGAGTGCAGGGGGACAAGGAGCTCTAGCCACGATCTGCTGGCAGTCAGGACTAACAGGGATTTTGGGGTGAAAAACCCAATTATTCTGCACAGAAGTCACCAGATCAGTTCCTTAAACAAAGACAGGGATCTGTTAAAACAAGATCTCTTTCCACAGCTGCTTTTCAGGCTCGAAAGGGGATAAACGACCAATTATCTTTTATCTTTAGACGAGGGTGAGACAAATTCTTCCCAACAGAGCTAAGGGGTAACAATTCCTTCCAAACCACCAACTTCTCCCTCTTTTTCAGGCATCCAGGAATGAAATCCCAGCGACCTGGCCGATGTTACCGTGGGTTGCCTGGGCTGTATTTCACGCTCCGTTTTGGAGAGCAGTTATACAATTACCATCCCGAAGCTGTGCACAATAGAAGCATTAGCCAGAGCCTGACTCGATCTCTATCAACAGGTGCCAGCAAACGCCCTGCCAATTCCATGCAATTTTCCTTCCAAAGCCATTACGCTCCTTGGCACATTCCCAAAACCCCGAGAGAGGTTTTAACCCCGTGGAGCCTGGGAGTGATTATGGTGATTAATTCTTTTTATATTTTTTTAACTTTTAAACTTTTTTTAACAAAAAATGTTTAAATTTTAAAATATTTTTATATTAATGGCAACAAAGCTACACCTCGAGTGTTTATGTATCATAATCGTGTTTATGTATCCTAAACACTCGAGGTGTGGTTTTGTTGTAATTAATATAAAAAATACTTTTAAAAATTTCTAGTTTGTGAGTGCCAGAGTGCTGCACTCATACTCCTGTGTGTCCAGAGTGCCACATCCAAGGATATCCCAAAAATCAGTGTGAATTTAAGCCACAAAACTCATTTTCAGTATATTTGGGTTTAAATCTCTACTAAACTCAGCTCTAACACTTCGCAGCTACAGCAGTCCCTCTCTATTTTGGGTAGTTTTTCTGATTTGAGTGGTAAGAAACTTCACTCCCAGGTGCTTCTTCCCTTTCTTTTCCTTTCCTCCGTGACAAAATGTGGGATTCCCGGGAGGCTGTGCCCGTGGCAGGGCAGTGGCTGGAACAGATGCTCTCTGCTCTTACTACCACTCCTTATCTCCTCATGACTCAGGAGGAGAAATAGCTCCGGGTGTGTTTAGCAACCACCCAGCTCCCGATGGCAGCGGGCACAGGGTGCCAGGGGACAGCCCCGAGGTGCCAGGGGACAGCCCCGAGGTGCCAGGGGACAGTTTTCCATTCTTTCCCTATCGGAACGGGGTTGGCCTCGCTCCAGGATCCTTGGCCATTCCCTTCCCTGCCGGCACTTCCTGAGCTGAGCTCTGCTTTTCCACACACGCCCTCTTCCCAAAGCTGCTTCCTCAGGACACAGCTCCTCACCTCAGCTGCACTCTTCCCCCCCCCCCCCCAAAAAAAAATCCTCTGGGTGCTTAAAAATAATTTAAAAAAAAAAGATCAAACCCGTTTAAATGCAAAGACTCGGTGCAGATATTCTGCTTGGAATCATGGAATTCCAGAGCCCTTTGGGGTGGAAAGGACCTTAAAATCCCACCCATTGCCACCTCCTGCCATGGGCAGGGACATCTTCCACCATCCTGGATTGCTCCAAGCCTCATCCAGCCTGGCCTTGGACACTGCCAGGGATCCAGGGGCAGCCTCAGCTTCTCTGTGCCAGGGTCTCACCATCCTCACAGGGAGGAACTTTTCCCCCCCAAATCCCCTCCTGAGTCCATTTCTCCATCTGTAGAAGTGGAGTGACACTACAGGGATCTGTAAAGTGGCATCATGGAATGGTTTGGGTGGGAAGGGACCTTAAAGCCCATCCAGTGCCACCCGTGCCATGGGCAGGGACACCTCCCACCATCCCAGGGTGCTCCCAGCCCTGGCCACTTCCCTGTACAAATCTGTGGGATAACACCACTGCAACAGAACCGAAATGATCCCTACAAAACCCACTCCAGAAATCCACATTTCATTTCTTCTTCGGGTGTCCAAACACAGCCCTTTCTTCCACCTTTATCCAGCTACTGCATAAATAGCAACGTTTAAACCTACCCAAAGAACACCTTCCTCCCGTCCATCACCAAAATCATTCCATTAATCCCTAACCACGCATTTAACGAAGCGTTTCGTGGCATCACCGTGGTGTTTTCCTCATGGAAAGGGACATTTCCCTTGTGGAAAGGGAAGCCCTGCAGAAGCTTTTTGTTCTCTGAAGGGCTTCAGCAGCAGTTGGACCAAAGAACTGCTGGGCTTGAAAGAGCAGAGGCTCCCTGAGAACCCCAGGAAGGCTCTGCCCACTGTGAGACCACGGCTGCTCCACGGAGCTTGTTTTCCACACCTCCTTCATTTCATGCTTCAGCTGCTAAAGGCCTTTTTGTGTTTGCTAATCCCCTCCAAATATAATTGGGGAAGTCAACGACTGCAGCTGAGTGTTACAAATTTCTCCAGTAACTTCCATTCCTCCAGCAACTTCCAGCCCTTCACAGAGCCAGACCCCACCCCGGTCTCCTCCACACTATCACCTTTTTCCACGCTGTCCAACACTCAGAACATCCTGCTAAAGGCCCATGAAGTGTTTTCTGTGCTCTCCAAATCCTCCCCCGTGAGTATTTCCTACTGCAGGCCGTTATGGATGCATTCCTCATCTGAGCCCTGTCATGGATTTTGTCGATATTCCCAAATCCACAGGTACAGGTGATGTTCTTAGAAGTTTATATAATATCCAGATAAAAAAAAATAACATCAAACCAGCCCAGCATCCTCTGCCTATATCCCTCAGGCACGATGGAGGAGAAGGTGAAGGAATTTCTTTACCATAACACAACTGGCAGTGATGAAAGCGAGCATGGAAGCGAGATAAGGAATTCTGTGCTTCCGGGGGCGGGGCTGAGCTTATCAAACCATGACATCACTTTGTAATCAGAGCTCTTGGGCCGCTGGCAGCAGCTCCCAGAGGCACAAACGAAACCAACCGTGGCTCCTACCTTCATCTCCTTCTGGGGCGTAGGACGCGGTGATGATGTCGATGTCAGCACAGTTCATCACAATTTGGTTGGTTGCATTTTTCACCTGGAAGAGAAACTCCATCAGCATCAGGAAGAAATGGGAATTCCCACCTCCCATCCATCTAAAAAGCCCCTCCAGCATCAGCTGTTTGAAGGAGAATTGGGTGCTCGGGATGGTGAAGAAGAACGAGGCGTTCCAGCGCTGCTCCCGCACGTCCCGGGGCGTGAACGGTGCTCAGCCACTCATCTCCACTGAATCACTGAAGGGAGTGAACCACAGGGTAAAAAACGGGGCTGAACACTTCACAATGGGGCCCTTGTGCAGGCCTGGGGAATCCAAACCCAGTAAAAATGGACACTGAGCCCATCAGCCTCCTCTGGGCACGGCCTAAGGGAGAGCAGAGCAAAAACATCAGCGCGCAAACGCGGATCTTTGGGAGATGATCACAAACACAACCCCTGTATGTGCTCCCCGCTGTCACAACTCCTCAGCTTAAAAACATCTGCCAGGAGATTCTCCTTCCCATTTTCCTGGGAGCTTCCCTTCTGCCAGCTCTTGGCTCCACACACTTTGCTTTATTTACCAAGTGCCAGCTCCCAGCGTAGGAATAAACCGTGGGGCTGTGCCAGTTCCCTGTTTGAATGCGAGAGCCTGAATACAGAGGAATTCAAATGAAATATAAATTAATTACAAAGGGGTAAAATATTTGGGAGTTAAACCGGGAGTTATTCAGAAATTTACGGCTGAAACCACCAGAATGATCACACTGGATCAAGATGGGAATTCTGCTTGCCCAGGATTTGGTTTCTAGCAGGAGACACCACCAGTTCTTTCAGTAAAGGAGCAAAAATTTCTGTAAGAGCCAACCAGATTAAACCCAGGCACGAAGAAACTGCCTCCTAGCCCAGAGTCAGTTCCTTGAAGCCTAAAGACCTCTATCCCTTTCTTTTTTTCCCCCTTTAAAATGCCCTGTTAACACCTGGACACATCATTCCAGGTATCCATGTCTGAACCAGGAACCCCCTGGAGCTGCCTCCAGCTCTGGGATCTCAGCACAGGAAGGACACGGAGAGAGTCCAGAGGAGGTCACAGAGGTGGATGGAGAGGGATGGAGCAGCTCTGCTGTGAGGAAAGGCTGGGAAAAGTGGGATGGCTCGGCCTGGAGAAGGTTTGCGTCTCCCAGTACCTGAAAGGTGCCTGGAAGAAAGATGAAGGACTATTTGCAAGGGTCAGGACAAGGAGGAATAGGTTTAAACTGCCAGAGGGCAGGGCTGGATGGGATATTGGGAAGGAATTCCTCCCTGTGAGGGTGGGGAGAGGCTGGAATGGATTTCCCAGAGAAGCTGAGGCTGCCCCATCCCTGGAAGTGCCCATTGAAGCAGCCTGGGACAGTGGAAGGAGTCCCTGCTCAAGGCAGGGGTGGGAATGGATGGGATTTAAGCTCCCTTCCAAGCCAAATTCCACCATTCCAAGCCTCTGCGCACCAGGAGCTGGATCTGCTCCACCCCTGTGCGTGCTCAGGCCAGCTCACCTCCCAGGCAGCACAGGAAAGGCAGGGTTTATGATTTTATTTTGTTGATAAAGCCACAATAAAAGGTTCAGGTGTCCCCCCACTTGCCTCCCTGTGCCATCAAGGCCCGGGATGTGAGTGAGAGGAGGAGCTGGGAATAAATCATCAGTGCAGAGCCAGGAATGGCTCCTCAGTCACCTGGGGCAGAAAATTGGAGTCTGCTCATTGATAAGGGAGGATTAAGGAATTTAAATGTGTGGTTTGATAGGTGTTCCCACATCCCTAAGAACGCTCCATCCCCTCATCCAAGGAGAGCCAACCCCACACACCCCCAACCCGGCCAGGAGTTTTTCCCTAACCTCTCTAACCTAACAAATCTGTCTCATTCCCAGTTATGGAATGGGTTTTTAAATAAATATTATGTAAAGGTTTACACTTTCTGAGCAGAGTAACTGCTGGTGCCTCTTCCCAAGTCCTGCTCCCCTGCAGCGGTGTCACACTGAGAGGTGCAGCACCGTCGTTTTCACCACGTTGCCTCTTGATGGGAATTAAAATCAAATTAATTTTAATTAATAAACCCAACCTGACTGTGAAAACATGTTTGCAAAGCACTGAGAGCAAGCCTATCAGTCTAACACAGGGTAGATCTGATGCTTCCAGGAAAGATTTACAACCTGAAATCTACTTTTTTTTTTTTTTTCTCTTTCAATTCTCAGTGCATGAAACTGAAAACTTACAAAGCTCCCCCAAACCCAAAAAAGCAAAGCTCAACAGTTTTCACCACAATACTGGAGCTTGGGGTTTCTCAAGGTTTTCTAAAGCGCAGCAAAATCAGAATGAGAAAAGCTTTTATAAATGTCTAGAGACCTTTATTCAATCTATGAATCCAAATCTCTCTGGATTCGGGGCTGAAGCTGCGTTAAGAGCTGTCCAAATTGCAGACAATGTGAGCTTAACAATGGGCTTGATCTTAAAAAAAAAAACCTCTTCCGAGGACACAACTTTCAGTGGAGCACTGAGCCTGCAAAATAAGAAAGTTTAGGTTTAAGCAGAGACAATCCAGAGGCTCCTTAAACAGGCAATTACCTATTTTTAGATCTTTTTTTCCCTCACTTCCTACCTCTATCAAGCCAGTTTTAGGAGAGTGCGGCGTACTAGGAAATATCTAAAGGGATAAATGAGGCAGGAGGCTAAAAAAAAAGTTCATTCTCCAACTCTTCCCCCCCAAAAATGGGGTGAAATTCACTGTGCAGGCAGGGATTCTGCCTTTAAAGGGACAAAATTCACTGTACAGGCAGGAATTCTGCCTCTAAATCTCCCAAAAAAGGGACAAAATTCACTGTACAGGCAGGAATTCTGCCTCTAAATCTCCCAAAAAAGGGACAAAAGTCACTGTACAGACAGGAATTCTGTATCCAGCTCTCCCAAAATTCACTGTGCAGGCAGGAATTCCGCCTCTAGATCTCCCAAAAAATGGGTGAAATTCACTGTACAGCCAGGGATTCTGTATCTAGATCTCCCCCCCCCCCCCCAAAAAAAAAGGGTGAAATTCACTGTACAGGCAGGAATTCTGCCTCTAAAGGGACAAAACTCACTGTGCAGGCAGAAGGGACAAAACTCACTGTGCAGGCAGGAATTCTGCCTCTAAAGGGACAAAACTCACTGTACAGGCAGGAGTTCTGCCTCTAGATCACTCCCAAAAAAAGGGTGAAATTCACTGTACAGGCAGGAATTCTGGCTGTAGATCCCCCCCCCAAAAAAGGGACAAAATTCACTATACAGGCAAGAATTCTGCCTGTAGATCCCCCCCCCCCAAAAAAGGGACAAAATTCACTGTACAGGCAGGGATTCTGCCTCTAAAGGGACAAAACTCACTGTGCAGGCAGGAATTCTGCCTCTAGATCTCCCCCACAAAAAAAGGGACAAAATTCACTGTACAGGCAGGAATTCTGCCTGCAGTGCCTGGCACCTTCTGAGACTCTCAGGATTTAGTTCAGAGGGGAAAATAAATTTTTCCTGTTGCCACCCAGGCTCCAGCAGGAGATCTCCTCCCTGAGATGCACTGAAGTGCAGACACACCTGTGAGAACAAAAGCAAAGCAGGGGCAGAACCTGCCCCAGCTTAGTTCACTTATGACCCCCTGATGTCACCAGGGACAGCCTGAAAATGAATTGGTGGCTTTTATCCCTCCAAAATGCTTTTTTCTTCCTGTAATGCCACGTTCTAGAAGGCAGAGATTCTGTTCCAGCAGTGATTTTTATGTATTAAAGGCCAAAAAAAAAAGCAGATTTCTGCGTGAGGTATAAGCAGACAGCAAGGGGGACACGTGGGGGTTGTCACCCTGCTTCACCTTGCTCTGGAATATAATAAATATTACAAATATAATAAATTTCCTTTTCAGCAAGAAAAGGTTAATTGAGAGAAGAGCAGTTCTGCACTGCTCAGAAATCGGGTAGACCAAGAGGAATATCTGGAGGAATGCTTCAAGACTGGAAACTTCTGGCTTTTGATGAGTTAAATTGAATACTGAATTAATCAGAATTCAAACACCTGTTTTGAGATCAGCCAGACTCAGGCACCATGAGCAGGGAAGGGAAAGCTCAGCCAGCAGGAGCAAACAGCTGAAATTCCCCCCCCAAAAGTTTTCCATTTGATGGAAGAAGAGCTAAAAATGTTGATTATTTGGCTTTGCCAAACAAGACCCAAAAGTGCTGTAAAGCTTTTGGTTTTCACCGGTGGTCAAAGCAGGGAAGGATTTGATGGAAAAACCTTTTTAAGATATTAGGAGCAGGGATTTGAACACCAGCCTACCTGAAATACAGGATGAGGTGCATCCAAAGGGATCTCCTGGAGTCAAAACTAATTCTCCAGAGCCCAGATAATTCAAATCTTGTCACATGGCTCCAGAGCCCTCTTCTAAAAGCAGCACTACAACAACCATGGGTGTTTTTAGCAATTTGCTCTCTAAAAATAGCCAACTAAATTTACTCCTGGTTGTGTTGCAGGGTGTGTCTTTTTGTAGGAATTCAAACCTTCAATGAGGAGAGGAATAAGGAGATTTATTAACCTGCATCTCCAGCAAATTCTGGTGGCCAAGGAGTAAAATTAACAAGGCCACTGGAAAAATTCCCCTCGTTCCAAAGCACATCCAGCTCCAGAGGTGTCGGATTCACAGGGACGAGTAAACCCCTTTTGTGATCACTGCAAGCACCTCAGCCTTAGGAACTACGGGGCTGAAAGAGCCCTTTTTGAGGGGAGAAGGGTAAAAAAAACCTATTTTTGAGCTGCTGACAGAAGAAGAGCCCTGAAGTGTTGCCTTTGAAGCACCAGACCCTTCAACCTTCCACTCCAGGTTTAATTTTCACGTGCTGGAAACTCAAGTTACAATTGTGGATACCACAGGTATTTATCCTGGACGAGTTCCCCACTCCCCAGGAGCACAAATACTACACCCAGCGAGCTCCATTTCCTCAGGATCACAGACCAGAGTGTCACCATGAACCTTTAACCAGCGTGCAGCAGGATCGCTCTATACATTCCTTAGGCCAGCAGATATTGCATAATTACCCGATAAAAAGCAGCAGACAACCAGTTAAATATTGCTAAATACACCAGGGGACCCCTGAGATCCATTAAAGGCGCTGCAGAAGGTATTTGAAGGAGCCCAGGTTGTAAATTCTTCCGAGATAAGTTGCTCTGTGACAGTTGCTCTGTGACCAAGGAACACCTCGGTGGAGTTTCCAGTCAGGGATGTGAATCACGCCAGGAGACTCTCCAAGGAAGGGAATTTACAGACAGGGAAACACCAGGAAGCTGGGAGACAAGGGTGTCCCTCGCTGGTGTCACACAGGCGATCCCTTGGAGCGTTAAGAAGTTGGATTTGAAAGCCTAAAGCTGGAGGCAGCCATTTGTTTCTGCTGCTGGTCACTCCTGCTGGACAACACCAGGGCCACCCATCCCCTCTTTGTTCCAGCCCTCCCAGGAGCCAAAAGCAGAGTGGGGAAAAAACAAACGAACAAAAAAGTTTGACCCAGGCACTGAGTAATGCAAGTGCCCTGCACTGATAAGCAGGCCCTGAGAGCCAGGGCTGGGATAATTAAACCTCAAACTAACAGAGGAATAATGTAAATGAACCATTTCCACCCCACAATCTTAATTGTGCTCATTGAGAGGCATCCCCACGCCCTCAACAAATCAAGTTTAAATGCTGGAAGATGACATAAGTGGCAGAACAATCACCGGAGTGTGAGCAGGAGACTCTGTTCCAGCTCTGACTCTCCCACAGCCACACTTTGTCCCAGCTGGGACCAAGGGTTCCTTGTGAAATAGTTCATTTAAGGATTTTTTGGGGTTTTCAGCTGTGATAAATGGGAATTATGTACTGTCAGTTTATGTAATTGTTACACAACTGCGCGGACTTCAAAAGTATTCATGTTGCCACAAATTATATTAGTTAAAAATCTGGAATAACCGGTCAAAATTTGAATATATGGGTTACCAGAGCCTTCAGAAGCACAGCTCCAAAAGGGCTGTGCAATTAAACTTAGCAGGAGACAGATTTCAGGATCATTCCTTTATCCAGGAGGGGACAATTCCCTGAGCTGAACACGGCAAGTGCCACAACAAAGCACAAGCAGGTCCCACTCCTTTTCCCAGGCATTGGAATCAGCCTGGTCCCTGCTGCCACTCTTATCTTCTGCATCACCAGAGGTTTTATCCTCTGAAGATTATCTGGAGTTGCCATGCGAGTGCCACATTTATTTATCGTGGCACATAAGCGTTGCAAGTTATTTATAGGTCCTAAAGCCAACACAAGAGTCCTGCCCCAAAGTCGAGGGTGGGACATTTTTTTAGGGCTTGAAAGCCCAAAAATTCTCCACAGAAGGCTGCAAATCCTAACACTGGAGTGAGTAAGAATGATCAAGTGTTTACTTGTAATACCTTGACTAAACATCGCGGCCCGCACTAATTCCACTCTGCTCTTAAAGATGCCAAATAACAAAGCAAACAAAGCACTTTGGAGGCTCTGGAAACTTTTCCTGGTTTTTTGGGGTGGTTTTTTTGGTGTCAAAACCTCAGAACTCACCCCAGAAAGCATCAGCGGTGTAAGCACCTGATGTGGATCACATTATCCAGCTGGGATGCAGCAGAGGAGCTGGCAATTATTATTGATAGGTATTAAAAAAAAACAACAGCTGGATCCTCCAGACGAGGCAGCACGTGGTACTTTCCCCACCCAAAAATCAAAATTTTGTGTTTCAGCACAAACCCACTTTTGCCTCGATGAGTTTACAGCAATTCCAAAGCTCTCAGGTGATGCTGGAAACAGAAATCCCCGGTGAGCTCCATGCCACTGCAGGACAAGGTGCAGGTAGAAAGGGCCAGCAGGTCCTTAATTAAAGTCATTTGACCCCAAAAGAACCCAAATGTCTTATTTTCTAGACCAGCTCGATAAAAATATGCTAACAGCTGTTATTTTTCGTTCATCAAGCCTTGTACAAAAAGCATCCTGTGGGTGAGCTGGTTGTCCCTCTCCCCATCAAGGTGTAGAGCAGTTCCCCCCTCATTTTCTGGGATTTCCCTGTGTTTTGTGCACTGGCAGCCCCAGGAAACCTCTCCAGGTTCCCAACCCTACACAAGCAGGTGAACTCACCCCTGATCCACTTCCCTGCCCTCACTGCCAGGCAGCTGGGAGGGGGCCACCTTGGTTCCCGGTGTTAAAAGTTATCCAAAATAAAGATACATTCTTAGATCTGTTTTAAAAACCTCGCCCTCTGGGTTCGGATTTGCTTTGCTTTTTTTCCCCCCTTCCTCTCGCCTGTGAGAACACCAGAGCAGCTCTCCAGGATGTGAACAAGGGGTTTTTTTTTTTTACAGCCTGGAATCTGTGGGGTCACTGCTTTTCCCCAGCCCATGATCTCGGTGGTGGGGAAGCGCAGGATTCCACAGCTCCAGGTGGGGATCCGCTGCTCCAGGAATTCACCTGGACACAGCAAAAACATCCAAAACCCCTCCAACAGGAGTACAACCTGCAAAGCAACCACCCCTGCCGGGAGAAACCTCTGGCTATTCCTGCATCCAAGAGAAGTTCCCAAGGCTGCTGTTCACCACTCCTCTCCTCAGCAGTGGCTTAAAAAGCCACTGCTCCCCTCCCCCCGAGTGTTATTTTTAACCTGGGTGATTTCAGTGATCCCATTTACAGCCCCACAGCTGGAACAGAGCCGAGGAGCAGCACCCTGGGTGCGAGGACAGGAATAGGTGGCCAGGATTAAGGTGGAAGACATCGGGAATTTCTCAAGCCGGCCTTTTTCAAACCGAAACAACCCCTAAAGGCAGCAGCAGCCCCGAGGCTGGGGCCAAACCCCTGAGCCAGGACCAAATCCGCGAGGAGATTTAGGTTTTCGATATTTCTGTCACATGACACAAAGTTACTCATCTCTGGTTGGGTTCCTCCAGGTCCCCAAAGTCACAAGATTCCCCATCATCTCCAGCCCTGGGCCTTCCCCAGTTCCCACAGACACTCCCCAGGGAAGAACTCGCCCTCCTCGCTACCTGTGCTTCATACCCTGCAAAGGTTTATTGCCTTCTTGCATTTATTACCTCGCTTTAAAACAAGGTTTAACCACCCCCTTCATCAGAGCAAGGCTTAAATCCGCTCACATCTCGAGATTTAAAATCTCCCTCAAATATTTTTAAGCTCTCTCTGTGCGACTAGCTAATTTTCAGGGGAAAAAAAAAAACCGAACCAAAAACCAGTTATCCCTTTATAATTCTGTACCTATCCTCAAATCACAAGGGAAAAAAAAAAAAAAAAAAAAAGACGTGAAAGCAAATTCAGGAAATCTTGGCAGAGCAGCCAATGAGAATGACTGGGAGACTTGAAGGATTTCACCAAACTGGTTCTGGCTCTGAAGCACGAGCACGGCGAGAAGGATTTTTCCTGCCTTGCAGAAAACGCGGCGTTTTGGGTCCGCAAACCTTTTTCCCGGCGCTTATCCCAGCCTCTCTTCCTCCCAGCTCTCCATGACACCGAGGCCTACCCTTACCGAGCCACACCGGGGGGGCACTTCTCCTTTCATCGCTTATTTGGCTTTTCCAGCAAAATCCCGATCCATCCCCACGCCTGCACGGAGCGCCCGGCAGCGCGCTGGAGGCCGGGCAGGGCAGCACGGGGGGGGCTCCCCGAGGGTCTGGGGGTTCCCGGGGATCCCGGCCGAGCACATCCCGGTGTTCCCGACAGCTCCGGGGTTATCCCACATCCCGGCCCAGGCCAGCTCTGGCCCGGGAGGAGCCGCCCGGGGGGACCCGCGGGGGCCGCAGCGGGGCTGGGCGGGGCCCCCCCCCGAGCCGGGCCGGGTTTAGGGGGTCGCGGCGGGGTTTTGGGGCGTTTGGAGAGGGTTTGTCCATCCATTCTGAATGGAAAGAGAGGGAGAAGGCGCGGGGGGAGCCCCGAGGGGCCTCCCTGCACCTGCCCGGCCGGGCCCTGGGGCTGAGCGCAGAGGAAAGGGGGGATCGGAGCTGAGGGGCCCCTCAGGGCACGGCTGGGAAGGGGGGGGGAGAAGGCTCCCCTGAGGGGGGAAAAGGTGTCCCTGAGGGCGGCGGGGGTGGGGGGAAATCCCCCGGAGGAATGAGGAGGGGATTGGGGGGGGGGGGGTCCCCTGGGGGGGGGGGGGGGACGACTGAGGGGTCCCCTCGAGAGGGCGCGGGCCGGCGGGACCCCTTGGGGGCGGGGCGGGAGGATGAGGAGGAACAGGGGGGGGCCCTACCTGCACGGCGGCCTCCAGCTTGCCCTCGAAGGTGAAGTCGATGAGGTCCGGCTTGAGGCAGAGCCCATAGTTGAGGGGGGACACGTCGGCGGGCAGCCGCTCGAACGGCCGCTTCTCCGGCATGGCGGGAGCGCGGGGGGTGCGGGGCTGCGCCCCCCCCGGCGGGGCGGCGGCGGCGGGGGGGGGGGGGGGGGGCGGGGGGCGGCGGGGGGGGCGCGGGAAGGGCGACGCGGCGGCTCCGCACGGACACACCGAGAGGGAGCAGCGGCGGGAGGAGCGGCGGGAGCGGAGGATGAGGAGGAGGAAGATGAGGAGGAGGAGGAGGAGGAGGAGGGAGGGGCGGGGGCGCGCGCGCGCGCTCCCGACTCGAGGCGGCCCCGGTGGGGGAGTGCGGGGAGAGGAGAGCGGAGAGGGAGGGAGGGGTGGGGGGGGGGGTGGCGGTGGCGGTGGTGAGGGAGGGAGGCACGCGGACGGCGCGTGCGCGTGCGCGCGGCGGCGCCACGCGGCCGCGCACGTAGCGCGCGCGGGGGGCCCGAGGAGCGGGAGGCGGGCGGGGGGGGGGGGAGGGGGGGGGGGGGGAAGGCGACGGGAGGAGTTGCGTAAGCGGTGGCGGGAACTGCGCGTGCGCAAAGCCACGCCCCGAGCGGCCGCGCCTCCTCTCTGGGCCACGCCCACTGTGCGCGCGGCTGCTGGGCACGCCCCTCCCCCGGTAATTGGGGATTCGGTAATGGGGGATCCCGGTAATGGGGATCCCGGTAATGGGGATCCCGGTAATGGGGGATTCGGTAATGGGGATCCCGGTAATGGGGATCCCGGTAATGGAGGATTCTGGTAATGGGGGATCCCGGTAATGGAGGATTCTGGTAATGGGGGATCCCGGTAATGGAGGATTCTGGTAATGGGGATCCCGGTAATTGGGGATCCCGGTAATGGGGGATCCTGGTAATGGGGGATCCCGGTAATGGGGATCCCGGTAATTGGGGATCCCGGTAATGGGGGATCCCGGTAAGGGGGATCCCGGTAATGGGGATCCCGGTAATTGGGGATTCCGGTAATTGGGGATCCCGGTAATGGGGGATCCCGGTAATGGGGATCCCGGTAATGGGGATCCTGGTAATGGGGGATCCTGGTAATGGGGGATCCCGGTAATGGGGATCCCGGTAATGGGGGATCCCGGTAATGGGGGATCCCGGTAATTGGGGATCCCGGTAATGGGGGATCCCGGTAATGGGGATCCCGGTAATGGGGGATCCCGGTAATGGGGGATCCTGGTAATTGGGGATCCCGGTAATGGGGATCCCGGTAATGGGGGATCCCGGTAATGGGGGATCCCGGTAATTGGGGATTCCGGTAATGGGGATCCCGGTAATGGAGGATTCCGGTAATGGGGGATTCCGGTAATGGGGGATCCCGGTAATGGGGATCCCGGTAATGGAGGATCCTGGTAATGGGGGATCCTGGTAATGGGGGATCCTGGTAATGGGGGATCCCGGTAATGGGGATCCCGGTAATGGGGGATCCTGGTAATGGGGGATCCCGGTAATGGGGATCCCGGTAATGGGGGATCCCGGTAATGGGGATCCCGGTAATGGGGGATCCTGGTAATGGGGATCCCGGTAACGGGGATCCCAGTAATGGGGGATCCCGGTAATGAGGGATCCCGGTGGGCCCCGGTAACGGGGGATTCCGGTAACGGGGGATCCCGGTAATGGGGGATCCTCGTGGGCCCTGGTAATGGATGATCCGGGTAATGGGGGATCCCGGTGCACCCTGTCTGGGTGGGGTAAATAGCACGGTGCACCTCGTTAGCAGGGGGCTCCCAGCTCACACAGTTTGGGGTGACAGTGACGTGGGGCACCCCATTAGTGGAGCCTCCCAGTATTCCCAGTTCAGGGGGATGACGGCTCCTGGGTCTCCCGGTGCACTCAGATGGGGGGGCAGAGCTGGAATGGTGCCCCTGTTATTGAGCTGCCTTTGTTCTCCTCTATGTTTTAATTTTATTGATCACTTTTTCCAGCAGATCCCAAACCAGCAGTGCATGGGATTTCTCCAGGGTTCCCATGATCCTGCCCAGCTCTCTGAGAACTCCTCGGCTCCTGTCACTTCTATGTGGAGGACACAGGTCCCTTTCTCCAGGGATTCAGCCACTTCTGTGCCCCCCAGACCCTGATAAGGCAGCGGAGCTCAGGGTGTAGCGATCGCCAACCCCCAGTGCTGAAAAATGGTGAAATCAGATAAAAACCTCTTGGATTTCACCACAAAAATGGGATGTGTGGAGCAGGGAGGGGTCCTGTCCACCGGGCTTGTCTGGGCAGCGACGTGGGGTTGGTTTTCTCCCCACCCTAAACCAACGACCATTCTCTTCCTCCTCTTCCTCCTCCTCCTCTTCTTCCTCATGCTTGAAGTGCAGCATCCAGGTGAATCCTGGGTGTTGCAGGACTTCCAGGATAACCCTCCCAGGAAAACCCTTTGTGGCCAGGCTCACATCCTACAAATAAAATAAAACAAATAAATAAAATCTGAATTTCTTGCGCAGGAAGACCCCCAAGGTCTCCTGCAGCCCTTTGGGACTTCCCCAGCACGTTCCAGGGTCTCCTGGAAGATGCTCCGTGAGGAATCCAGCTGGAAAAGCCATGCACACGGTGCAGAGAGCAGTATTCCAGGGAAATACTGCAGGATGGCTGGTTGGGAGTGTGACAAACACCAGCAGGAAGCTTAAAAATCCACAATAAAGGCTTTTATATGGGAAAAAAATAAAAGGAAGGGTGAAAAATTTCTGTCGCTTCTGGGGTGGCAGCCCCAGCCCTGCTCTGGAGTTTGGATCCAGGAACTCATCCGCTGCCTCCATGAGGCGTTAAATATGGATTTAATTAATCTCAGCCCACAAAAGTGCTCTGAAGGGCTTGGGGGTGCCACAACCTCCCTTGTTTTAAGGAGGAAGCACAACTGTCAGAAGTTGGGAATCATCCTTAGCCTTCCACCACTGGAAACTGGGATTGAACCTTGGTTTTTTATCCCATTCCTTCCCCAACGAGATTTATTTTTGTGTAAAAGTGGTAAACTTTGCTGTTTAAAAAAGATAAGTCAGTGCCGAGCCAGGGAGGGAGGGAGCAGGGATTCAAGGCAGGAATGGGGATTTGAGGAAGGAACGGGGATTTGAGGAGAGGAGTAGAGATTTGAGGGAGGGAGATGGGATTTGAGGAGGGGAATAGGATTCGAGAGGGAAGAAGGATTCAGGGAGGGAGCAGGGATTCGCTGAGACCTGGAGGAGCCGGAGGCACGAACTGGGGCAGGGAGAAAGTACAGACAGCTCTCTCAGCACATGGTTACAAAAACCAAGCGCTGCCGAGCCCGGGTTCATCCGGGGCTGCCGCGGGGCCGCATTGTGCTGCAGAGCCCCGGGGAGGGAAAGGGAGACAAGGGAACAGCTGGAAACAGCTGGAGCCGCGCGGGGGGTTCAGGCAGCTGCCGCCCTGCTCCGTCCTGCCGGCTCCCGGCGCCTCGGCGGGGTGCGGAGCCCCGCGGGACACGGGGACGGACCCGGGGATGGACACAGGGCAGGCTGCGGGGTGTGGGGACAGCGGGGCCAGGACCTGGCCCAGGGAATGTTTCGAGGTTTTAGGGAATCCTGGCGGGGTCTGGGCGGAAAGTCCCGTCTGCCCTTCAGCCAGGGGAGGGCTGGACCCCGCGGTTTGGCGAGGAGGCTCCATGCGGGATTTGCAGCCGGGATGGATGGAATTGGACTCAGCCCGGCCGTGCCACGCTGGGGACACCCCGAGGCCACCGCAACCGGGCAGCAGATGAAGGCCAGCTGTGCCACAGCCGTGCCGGGGGACTTTGCCAGGGCAAAATTCCCGTCTCCTCCCGCCTCGCCTCGGTGCTGGCACCGCGTGTGGCCACGGGTGACTGTCGCTGGCAGAGCCACGGGAAGGTCAGGGGCAGGATAAAACTATTCCTGGAGCAGAGCTGCTCGGCTCCGCGGGAGGGAAGCGGAGGGGATTGTCTCCTCTGAGCTTTAATTCCCATCCCCGATGGCCGCGGGGTCACTGGGTGCCCTCCAGCCACGCAAGGGAGGTGAAGGGGGGGGTCTCGGTGGCCGCGGTGGCCACGGGGCTTGTGCTTTGCAAAGGGCTCTGGGGCGCTTTCCACGGGTGCTGCTCCGCACGGGCGGTGCTGTGAGGTGACAGATGCTGCTGTCAGCAAGAATCCAGGGGGAAAAAAAAAAAGAAAAAAGAAGGAAGGAAGAAAGAGCGAGGCTCCACGGAGAAAGCCGGGGGGAAGCCGCCTCCTCCGCCGTGTCCCGACCAAACCGGGTTCTCCTGCAGTGCCAGACTGGGGAGGGCCCGCGGACAAACGGACGGGGTGGAAGCCAGGAGCTGTAATTAGCCCAGAGCCTCTGCAGCCACCAACCGCTGTCAGTGCTCCCTTCTAGTTAGGAAAAAACAAGGAGGTGGGGGGGAAAAAGGGGAAGAAAGGAAAAAAAAAATTCCCAAGCGAGGAGGCTTTTCTTTTCTTTTCTTCTCTCCCTCTCTCTCGCCGGAGTTTTCGCCGTTCCTGCCGGGAGCGGGAGCAGCCGGAGGGCACCGGCTAATCCTGCCTCGCAGGTCTGGGCCGCCGGCTTAGGGCTGGAATCTCTGGTATTCGGGAGCACGGGGACAACAGCGCTCGAAGCTCTTGGGGCCTCTCGCTCCGCGGGTCATTCCCGGGGGGTTGGGAGGCGTTTTTCCCTGGCTTTTCGTCTCTCCGTGTGTGCGTGCGGCTCTGCCCGTCCCCTCCCGCCTCACCGCCGGGCACCTGGGACAAGTTGCACAAGGATGGAAGCAAATGTGGCCAAGCCCCTGCCTGGAGCTGGCGGGGACACTTTTGGGCGGGTGCTGAGCCCTGATCCCAGCCCTGATCCCGCTCTCCCACGGGACAAATCCCCGCGTGGTGGTTTTGCAAGGGGAAGGGCACAGGTGGGATGAGGACATCATCACCACGGCCCCACCCCAAACTGCCGCAGGGATGCTCCTGGTCCGAGCCCCCCAGGAGCCCCCCACGGGCAAGGACGTGGCTCCAGAGGGGTTCCAGAGCCCTGCCACGCTGCCCACGGAGGTGAAACCGGCCGGGATGGCATCCCAGGGCAGCCGGGAGAGCCAGCTGGGCTGGGAAAATCCAGCCCCACGAGTCCGGAGCCGTGGGAAAGCGCCGGGGCCGTGGGGCTCTGGGGGCGGTGACTCAGCCCCGGCTGCTCCAGGAGTGGCTCCACAGCCCCGGGGCTCCATCCCTGTTTTCCAGAGGGCTCCAGTTTTCCCACTCTCTCCTATTCCCCCCCCACCCCAGTGAGCATCACGCCAAATTTTGGGAGGTGCTGGGGGGGGGCTGCAGACTCGATCCCTCCCCCCCCCACCCAGGGGGGGCCCCGGCTGCCCCCGCGCCCCCCGGCACGGCCCCGCACGGCCGCTCCCGGCTCGTCCCCGCCGCCGCCGGCTCAGATAAGAGCGCGGGCCGGGATCAACGGTCTCGGGCACAGCGGAGCCGTCACTACACATTAACCAGCTGTCCGATGGAGCAACGCGTCCTCGGAGCCAAGATCAACAGTCCCCAAAGCAAACTGGGAGCGGGGCCAGGCGCAGCGAGCGCGGCCGGAGCCTCCCGCGAGCCCCCCGCGAGCCCCCGGGCTTCGCACCCCCGGGCTGGGCTCGCCTTTGGCTCCGCGGGCCGGGCCGGGGCCTCGCCGAGCGGGCGTGGGCGGGTGATGAGCATCCCCAGGGTGTCCCTGCTGCTCTCCCAGGGATGGGGTTTCAAGGGAAGAGGGTTTGGGATGAGCTGCTTCGTGTTAGGGCGGGCGTGCTGCATCCCGGATTGTCCCCGGGATATTTGGAAGGACCCCCCGAGCTTTTTCCCCCCAACCCCGCTCTGCCGGCAGCATCCCGGGGGTGCCGCATCCTGGGCTGTCCCAGGGACATTCGGAGGGATCCCTGCCCTCCATCCCCCCCCTGCCCGCAGCATCCCGGTGTGCCAGCCTGTCCTGGGGACATCTGGAGGGACCCCTGCCCGCGACCCCTCCTCCACCACCGGCGCCAGGGGCTGCTGTGATGCCAAATCCCAAAAGCATCGGACAAAACCCTCTGAGCTTCTGGGGGGGGGGGTGCAGGAACCTGGCGGGGGGGGGGGTCTGCGGGTCCGAGAGGGGCTGTGCAGGTCTGGGGGGGCTCTGCGTGTCCGAGAGGGGCTGTGCAGGTCCGGGGGGGCTCTGCGGGTCCGAGAGGGGCTGTGCAGGTCTGGGGGGGGGCTCTGCGTGTCCGAGGGGGGGTTCTGCGGGTCGAAGGGGGGTCCCTGCAGGTCCGGGGGTGCTCCACGTAGGCGGAGGGGCCCTGCGGGTCTGGGGGGACAAATCTGGAGGTCCGGAGTGGGTGGGGGGGGGGTCTCTGCAGGCCTGGGGGGGGGGGGGGGGGGCTCTGCGGATTCTGAGAGGCTCTACAGGTCCGGGGGGGGGGGGCTCTGAAGGCCTGGCAGGGCCCTGCGGGTTTGGGATGGGTCTCTGCAGGTCCGGGGGCGTGGGGGGGGAGGGGGGTCCTGCAGGTCTGGGGGGCTCCGGCACCCACAGCATCCCCAGCAAGGGGCAGGGTGGGGGTCCCGCGCCTGTCGCACGTGACCGGTGGGGGGGTAACATCCCTCCGTTCCCCGGTGCCCGGGACCCCCCCTCCCCTCCCCGCCCCCCGTACTGCACCACGTACGGGGGTCCCCCCTCCGCGCGCTCGGGGGGGGGGGGGTTGGGGGGGTGGGGGGGTTGGGCGGAGCCTCCTGCCCTGGCCCCGCCCCCCCGGGCTCCGCAGCCGATGGAATTTTCCACTCGCGGGCGCGGCGCGGGCTCCCGCCGGCCACGCCCCTTCCCCCCGCGCGCGCGCCCCGCGCGGCCCCGCCCACATCCCCGCGCGCTCGGCCCCGCCCACATCCCCGCGCGCGCGGCCCCGCCCGCCTTCCCGCCATCCCCCGCGGAGGGGGAAAGATGGCGGCCGCCATGGCGGCGGGGCTGGGCCGCAAGGCCCCGCGGCTCTGCTGGAAGGTGGAGCCGGGAGGAGGGGGATGAGGAGCACCGAGGAGCTGCGGGAGGCTGTGGGGAGGGTGCGGGGAGTGGCTGTAGGGTCGCGGGATGAGCGGTGTGGGTGCTGGGGGCGGAGGGTAGAGCGCGGAAGGCACTGGCCCGGGTAGCGCGTGCGAGGCGTGAGGGGAAATAAATGAAGGTGCTGGCGGTGTTGGGCTCACTCCGGGTGTTGGGCTCACTCCGGGCTCTGTTGTTGCCTTGCCTCAGGCTGCGGAGTCCCTGCTGCGTCCCGGAGCGGCTCTGTCCTGTGTGGTTGTCCCGGTGAGGAGCAGGAGGAGGTGTCCGCGGCTGCCCGAATGGGCCCGAGAGCTGAGCCCTGAGGAGAAGGAGAGGAGGCTCAGATCCGCGGCGCCGATCTTCCCCGATGAGCGCATAGAGCGCACCTTCTACTTGGCCTGCACGGGTAGGGCAAAACGTGGGGTCAGCTTGGGCCGGGAGATGGGAGAAGCAGACGCAGTGAGGCTCAACTCCCCACTTTTCCTTCTGGCCGGGGCAGAGACGCTTCCCTGCCTCATCTCCGGAGCTGTTGGTGCCTTTGTGCCTCGACTCCTGAAATCCCAGCCTGGTTCGGCTTGGGAAAGCCCCTCCAGTGCCACGGGCAGGGCCACCTTCCCCAACCCCAGGCTGCTCCTAGCCTGGCCTTGGGCACTGCCAGGGATCCAGGGGCAACCCCAGCTGCTCTGGGAATTCCATCCCAGCCCCTCCCAGGGATGGATTCCTTCCCAAAATCCCATCTAAACTTCACTTCGAAGCCTTTTCTCCCCTTTTCCCTGGGCTGGGAGGGGCGAGCAGCGAGTTTAGCCCAGGGCTTCTCTGCGTGCTCTGATTTCACCTCCTCCTCCCCTTGCTTCGGGTGGCTCTGAGGCTCCTCCTGAGCTGCTTTTCCATCGTTCCCAGCTGAAATCATGGATCCCTACGTCCCTCCCGAGGGCGATGCCCGCCTCACCTCGCTGTCCAGGGATGGGGTGAAGCAGCAGATGCAGAAGCTGAGGCAAACAGCGGCCTCCCAGCTGGCGTACGTACCCCTCGTTAGTTAATTAGCTTGATTGCCTGCTGCTGCAGCGGCTCTGCTCGGCCTTCCCTGCATCTGTCGCTGTGAGATATTCCTGGGCTTGTGGGATTTCCGGGAGATTTTTTGGGATTTGGAGGTTGTTTCCTCCTTGCTTTTCCCGTTGCTGTGGTTGCCCAGGGGTGGGAATGTTCCCACCTGTCCTGCTGGGAATGGCCACGCTGTGCACTCCTAGGAACCCAGAGTGCTGAGAGGATTTCTCTGCCTGTTTTTAGGGGTTCTTAACCCCCCTGAACAGCACTGTTTTAGCCTCAAACCTTGGAAAAAATTACCAATGATCAAACAAGAACTAGAAAATGCAGTGGTGTGAATTAGGTGATAGACTAAGAAGTACAGTGGTGTGAATTAGGTGATAGACTAATTAGGTGATAGACTAATTAGGTGATAGACTACCATGTGAGATTGTCACAGGGTGAAAAATTTAGAGGTTTTGGGCTTCTCTTTGTAGTAAATAGATAAGAGTAAAAAAGATCAAAATGGAGGCTTGTTGTTGTTCTCCAAACCTTCTTCTCCTTCCTCTGCTATTCCATGTTCAGCAGTAAAAGTAGTTTGGAATGATTGGATAGAGAATTCTGCATTTCCTGCCTGTGTTACTGAATAACTGGTAGGAAAGTGAAAATAATATTCGTTTTTAGTAACTATTGGTGAAATAATCTTTAAAAGGCCATGTAAATCTTGATAGAGAGCCTTCTCTCCTGCTTTCTGTGCTCTGTGCTGTACCTGGGTCACGCTGGTGGCTCAGTTCCTCTGATAAAACTTAATAAACAACAATCTGGCAGCACTGAAACTCCAGGAAAAGTCTGGGTTTATCTTTGAAACTCCTTGCAAGGACTTCCAGCAAATTCTCTCCCATCTGGAGGGATTTGATTTATGGCACAGTTCGGTGTCACTGATTTTTTAGGATCCTTTGGGTCTGGTTGTTTGCTGACCACCTGAAGGTTTTGGTTTTTGGTGGGAATCTCCAGTTCTCGGCTGCTGAAAGCTGGGATTGAATCCTGTGGGATCGCTGCCATCATCCCAAACATCCAGGACAGCTCCAATTCCTTCTCTCCTTCATTTATTTATTTGGTTTTTTTTTTTTCCTTCCCAGCCTGAGGAAGATCAAGGATCACGACCCGGATTTCAGCACCAAAACCTTCCCGGAGAAAGCCCAGGAGATATTTATTGAAGCTCACAATTCCCTGGCAAAGTAAGGCCCTTGCCTGACCCCTGTGGTGATGGGGGAAAAGCAGGAATTTGGGGAAGAAAAGCAGGAATTTGAGGAAGAAAACCAGGAATTTGGGGGGGGGGGGAAAGGAGGAATTTGAGGGGGGAAAGGAGGAATTTGAGGGGGGAAAGGAGGAATTTGAGGGGAGAAAGCAGGAATTTGAGGGGGGAAAGGAGGAATTTTGGGGGGGAAGCAGGAGTTTGGGGAGGGGGAAAGCAGGAATTTGGTGGGGACAAAAGCAGGAATTTGGGGAGGGGAGAAAGCAGGAATTTGGGGGGGGGGAAAGCAGGAATTTGGGGGTGAAAAGCAGGGATTCGGGGTGGGAAAAGCAGGGATTTGAGGAGAGAAAAAGCAGGAATTTGGTGGGGGAAAAGCAGGAATTTGGGTGGGAAAGCAGGGATTTTGGGGGGTGGGAAAGCAGGGATTTTGGGGTGGGAAAGCAAGGATTTTGGGGGGTGGGAAAGCAGGGATTTGGGGTGGAAAAGCAGGGATTTGGGGTGGGAAAGCAGGAATTTTGGGGTGGGAAAGCAGGAATTTTGGGGTGGAAAAGCAGGGATTTGGGGGTGGAAAAGCAGGGATTTGGGGGTGGAAAAGCAGGGATTTTGGGGGGTGGGAAAGCAGGGATTTTGGGGGGTGGGAAAGCAGGGATTTTGGGGGGTGGGAAAGCAGGGATTTTGGGGGGTGGGAAAGCAGGGATTTTGGGGGGTGGGAAAGCAGGGATTTTGGGGGGTGGGAAAGCAGGGATTTTGGGGGGTGGGAAAGCAGGAATTTTGGGGTGGGAAAGCAGGAATTTTGGGGTGGGAAAGCAGGAATTTTGGGGTGGAAAAGCAGGAATTTGGGGTGGAACCTCCTTTCCCGTGCTGCAGTGACCGGGGCTGTTCCCTTTGCAGCTTCAACAAGCAGAAACTTCACTCCCTGGTGACCGAGCGCTGCTACCCCGTAAGTGCCTGGAATTTTGGGGTGTCCCCAGCTGGAAGGGACCCACTGGGATCATCAGCTCCAAACCCTGACCCTGCCCAGGACAATCCCAGCAGCCCCACCCTGTGCATCCCCGAGAGCCTTGTCCAAACCCTCCCAGGTTTGGGCTCGTGGCCGTTCCCTGGGGAGCCGCTCCAGTGCCCAAAAATCCCTCTGGATGAAGGAGTTTTCCCTAAAATCCAACCTAAGCATCTCTTGGCACAGCTGCAGCTGTTGCCTGGGTCGTGTCCCTGCTCCCCATCAGTGCCTGGGTCGCTTCCATGGTGTTTAAAACTCTCTACATTTGATGGTTTGCCTCATTTTTAATGGATTTTCCCCACTTTTTTTTTTTTAAGGCTCTCTAAACCTGGAGATGCCTCATTTTTTTTTTTTTCTTCTGGATACAGCAAAGAGCTGGGAGGGAAACCCCAAAACTAACCAACAAAACCAAAATATTTATGGAGTTCTCCTGTCCTGTTCACATCCAAACCGAGCCGGAGCTGATTGTCACTCGCCGGAAGGACCGAATCGTTAATCACAATTATTAATTAGCAGCTGATTTCTCTTGGCAGGACATGGTCCGTGGGAACAGGTACAAAACCATCCGCTGGAGGTTTCTGGAGTCCCTGGAGCCGCCCAGGGTGGTTCATGTGCGCTGTGACAGCATCATGAACCGGGGCAACCTCTACGCTCAGGTGACAGTGAGGATGCACAGCCGCCAGGTGAGCCCTTCCCGGGATGGGGGCACGGACAAGGGAGCTCAGAGCCCAGCCAGGGACACCTCCCACTAGCCCAGGGTGCTCCAGCCTGGCCTGGGATACTGGCAGGGATGGGAAATCCATCCCAGCTCCTCCTCACCCTCACAGGGAGGAATTTCTTCCCGATATCCCATCTAAATTTTAGTTTGGAGTCATTTCTCCTTGTCCTTGCCAATAGTTCCTCTTTGTGTTTCCTGGCTGCTCCTTCAGGTCACATTTAGGTCACCCTAGAGCCTTCTCCAGGTTGGTCAATTCCAATTTTCCCAGCCTTTCCTCATTGGATAATCCATCCCTCACCTTGGTACCGCCAACCCCAAACTGCTGCCAGCCCAGCACAGAGAATCCCAGCTTTTTTGGGGTTGGAAAGACCTTAAATCCCATCCAGGGACACCTCCTACTATCCCAGGTCACTCCAAACCCCATCCATCCTGGTTTTTTGTGGATGTTTTGACAGATTTTGGCCATCTACGACCGCTTTGGGCGGCTCATGTACGGCGGGGAGGAGATTCCCAAGGATGTTCTGGAATACGTCGTGTTTGAGAGGTACCTGGTGAACCCCCACGGGACGTGGAGGATGCACGGGAAGATCATCCCAGAGTGGGCCCCGCCCAAGGATCCCATCCTGAAGGTGGGAAAAGGCTGGAAAAATCCCTGGGGATCATCCTGGATAAAGCTGAGGGGAAGGTGGGGGAGGGGGGTTCATCCACAGGCAGAGCTGTTGGGAATGTCCATGGAATTGTCCCCTGGGAGCTGGGATTGGGAGGCTGAGGGCCTGGAATGGGAGGCTGAGGATCATTTTTGGGCTGGGATTTGGAGGTGTGGGCTAATTTGGGGGATTCTTTTTTAACCTGTGCCTGACCTGGAAAAGTGTCTCTGGCTCCTTGTGTTGCTAAAAATCGATCTTGGAGAAGAAGGAGGGGAGAATTCCAGTGTAGTTCAAGGCTTCTCATCCCATTCCCTTCTCCTGCCTCCATCTGATCCCCCTTTTTTCCCTTTCCAGAGCCCTCTGCTCCCCCTTTTTCCTGCTCTGTGATGGGGATCATCCCCACAGCTGCTCTGCCTCCTGCTGATTTTTATCCCTCGCTTTTCCAGACGGTGATGATTCCTGGCCCAGCCCTGGATCCCTCCCAGGAGCACGAAGAAGTGAAGTAGGAAGTTCTGCAATGGTGGGCAGGGACAGCAAACAGGCCAGCAGGGAGGACTGGGAATATCTCTTGGATGTGGCTGTGCCTTCCCTGCGAGCCAAGTGGCTTCAGGAATGGGCTCCAGTCCCTCCAAATTTATCCCTCAAGGAGCCGGAGGGGCTTGGGAGGGGGATCTGGGTGAGCTCTGGGAAGAGCTGGGCTCCGTCCCAGCAGACTCTGGGTGCTGCCAGCTTCCCCCTCGCTGTGTTTCCGTGAGGATGAGGAGCCTCAGGAGCATCCACAGGCCACCCTCTGTCCTGGAATTCCCTTGGGAGAGCCCCTGGGAGCCTGTCCCGACGTTGGGATGTTTGTCCCCTCCACGGGAGGTGTCACAGACCTGCTGGTCAGTCATTAAAACTTCCACCAGCGGCAGTTTTGGCACAATCAGTGTTGGCACAATCTTTTCCCATCCTCTCTCCCTCTCTTTGCTGATTCCCAAACTCCTGGTTTTGGTTTTTTTTTATTTTTTTTTTTTTAACAGAAACCAGGAAAACTTTAAATCGAGTTCTGTGGGAGGGGGGTGCTGCTGTTAGAGTTGCCCAGAGGAGCTGCAGCACTGCTGATAATTGGATTTAATTGCGTTTTTGGCTCTTCTCAAGGCAGTTTTTCAAGGGCTGGGGTTGGTGGTGGTGGTGCTGTCACTGAGGGACTGGCACCATCCTGTGGACACGGGGACATCTGCAGCTGGCCCTGCTTTTCCAGGATGGCTGCCTTGGGAAAACACTTCTTTTTCCATGGTTGGGAATAAACCTGTGAGGCTCCTTCTCTATTCCTGCTCTGCTCAGCCAATTCCCCTCACTCACTGAGCAAAATCCTCCCTGGTCACCCCAAAAAAGCCCAAAAAAACAACCAACCAAACCCCTTTTTCCTCCTTCTTGTCCTGCTTTTTAACTCAGCCGCTTCCAGAGCGTGGGAGAGTTCAGGGAATTTTGATTTCTTCCTTGAGAGCAATTTTGCAGAGCAAATAAAAACAAAAAGAGTTGTGGCTCCTTTTGCTTTTGGGGAGGGCAGGAGCTGCTCTTTGTGCTGTGCCGGGAGAGGAGCCAGCAGTGGAATCCCTGCCATGTCCTTTGGGAAGTCAGGGGGTGTCACAATCCCTCTGTTCCTGGTGAAAAACAACAAAAATCCTCTTTCCACGGAGCCTCTGCCTCGCTCAGGAGCTGAGGAGGCGCCTGGGGCCGAGTGTGGGAGCTCAGATCCCCCCGTGGTTGTGTCTGGTGGAGCTCAGGGCAGGAGGGGATGGAATTCCTTAACTGGGAGCTGGGATTGGGAGGCTGAGGGCCTGGAATGGGAGGCTGAGGATCATTTTTGGGGTGGGATTTGGAGGTGTGGGCTAATTTGGGGGATTCTTTTTTAACCTGTGCCTGATCTAGAAAAGTGTCTCTGGCTCCTTGTGTTATTAAAAATCGATCTTGGAGAGGAAGGAGGGGAGAATTCCAGCATAGTTCAAGGCTTCTCATCCCATTCCCTTCTCCCCCCTTTTTTCCTTAAAATTTTTTCCTTAACTTTTTCTTTTTTCCTTAAACTTTTTCCCCTAACTTTTCCTTTTTTTTCCTTAACTCAGACGGAGGAGAGAATTGGGATTGTTCAGGCTGGAAAAGCGGATTTTTGGGGTGACCTCATTGCAGATTCCAGTCCCTGAAGGAGCTACAGGAGGCACGGAGAGTTTTACAAGGAATGACTGGATGAGGGGAGTGGATTCCCACTGCCAGAGGGCAGGGATATTGGGGATAATGGGAAGAAATTCCCTGTGAGGGGTGGGGAGGGGCTGGGATGGAATTCCCAGAGCAGCTGTGGCTGCCCTTGGATCCCTGGAAGTGTCCCAGGCCAGGTTGGAGCCTGGGATAAGGAAAGGTATCCCTGGATGGGATTTAAGGTCCCTTCCCTCCAAACCTGGGATTCTGGGAGGTTCTCCAGCCCTGGCTCTGAATGAAAAGGGATTTTTGGGTGGAGTGTGGCATTTTAGGGAGGATGGCCTTTCCCTCCAACCTTGGCCACCAAACCCCTCCACTGCTGGATTTCCTCTCCAGCCCCTTCCCTGGGGATATCCCAGCTCTTCCCCACCCCACAACGAGCCTCTCCGAGCTCACTCCGTAGATAATTCCATTTATTTCCTGTATTTACACAAAATTACACACCCAGCACCTTCACCCCCACACCCCCCCAATCCAACAGCAGGGCTGGGAGCAGCTTCCAGATCCAGCCTTTCCCTCCTGGCATGGATGGAGGGATGGATGGAGCCACTGGTGCTGGGACTCCCTCACACCCCACCTCCATCCTGGGGGCTCCCCCTGGCCCCGGGGCAGCTCCAGGTGGGATCTGTGCTCTCCTCCTCCCACGGACACACCTCGGAGCTTTTCCTCGTGTCCCAGCTGGGCTTGGTGGACGCTGATGGAGCCTCTCCAGCTTCCCAAGGACAAACCTGAGCCAGGCTCGTGCCAGGGCTGGAGCTGCTGCCCACCCCTGGGTGCCGGGTGCCGGGCAGGAGCCGGCACAGGGGCTTGTGCTCGGCTTCCCCGTGGGATCTGCCCCTGGATTTTTCCAGAACCGTTGGAGCCACAGCGCTGGCTCCCGGTTTTCCCATCCCTGTGGAGGAAGCTCTGTGGGCTCCCTGTGGCTGCACACCTGGCTGGGAGCTCCCCTCCTCCGACCCCATGGGCTCTGCTGCTTCCCAGGGGCAAATCTCAGATTTCCTGCTCTCCGTGCTGTCGGATTTCTTGGGCGGCTCCTTCCCCACTGCAGCTTTCAGGGAGAGCTCCCCCGTGTCCAGGCTCTCCCAAGGACAGATGGACTCTCGGTCCTTCCTTCCAGAGGTGCCATCTCTCACTTCCTTCAGGAGACCTTGAGTTGTGGAAGGGCTTTTGCTCGCCCTGGATGGACCCTCTTTGTCCTGTTTGGGTTTCTCTTTACCCGAGGGAGGCTCAGCCACTTCCCAGGGACAGATCTCGGATTTATCACTGGATTGGAGATCCTGAGATTCCCAAGGACAGATTTCAGCTTTGTCACTGGATTTAGAGTCCTGAGACTCCCAGGGACAGATCTCGGCCTTCAGGCTCTCAGCGCTCTGGGATTTCCCTGAAGCTGCTTTGGGCAGTGCTGAGCTCCCAGTGGGGGCTTTGGCCGGGGGCTGCTCCGTGTCCAGGCTCTCCCAAGGACAGATGGACTCTCGCTCTCTGCTGTCCAGGGATCTCTCCGGGCTGGCCAGCGCTGTCTGGCGCGTGATGCGCCTGTCGCCCTTGGAGCCCCCACCAGGGACCTGCTCGGCCTTTGGCTGCCGGGAGGGAGGCTCAGCCACTTCCCAGGGACAGATTTCACATTTATCACTGGATTGGAGATCCTGAGACTCCCAGGGACAGATTTCAGCTTTGTCACTGGATTGGAGATCCTGGGACTCCCAGGGACAGATCTCGGCTTTCAGGCTCTCAGTGCTCTGGGATTTCCCTGAAGCTGCTTTGGGCAGTGCTGAGCTCCCAGTGGGGGCTTTGGCCGGGGGCTGCTCCGTGTCCAGGCTCTCCCAAGGACAGATGGACTCTCGCTCTCTGCTGCCCTTCTCCACAGCTTTGGTCGCTCCTTTTCCTGGGAGTCTCGCCTTACCTGGGGCTGCTCCTTTTTCCATCTGAGGTGCAGCCACTTCCCAGGGACAGATTTCAGCTTTGTCACTGGATTGGAGATCCTGGGACTCCCAGGGACAGATCTCAGCTTTGTCACTGGATTTAGAGTCCTGAGACTCCCAGGGACAGATCTCGGCCTTCAGGCTCTCAGTGCTCTGGGATTTCCCTGAAGCTGCTTTGGGCAGTGCTGAGCTCCCAGTGGGGGCTTTGGCCGGGGGCTGCTCCGTGTCCGGGCTCTCCCAAGGACAGATGGACTCTCGGTCCTTCCTTCCAGAGGTGCCATCTCTCACTTCCTTCAGGAGACCTTGAGTTGTGGAAGGGCTTTTGCTCGCCCTGGATGGACCCTCTTTGTCCTGTTTGGGTTTCTCTTTACCCGAGGGAGGCTCAGCCACTTCCCAGGGACAGATCTCGGATTTATCACTGGATTGCAGATCCTGAGACTCCCAGGGACAGATCTCGGCCTTCAGGCTCTCAGTGCTCTGGGATTTCCCCGAAGCTGCTTTGGGCAGTGCTGAGCTCCCCGTGGGGGCTTTGGCCGGGGGCTGCTCCGTGTCCGGGCTCTCCCAAGGACAGATGGACTCTCGCTCTCTGCTGCCCTTCTCCACAGCTTTGGTCGCTCCTTTTCCTGGGAGTCTCGCCTTACCTGGGGCTGCTCCTTTTTCCATCTGAGGTGCAGCCACTTCCCAGGGACAGATTTCAGATTTATCACTGGATTGGAGATCCTGAGATTCCCAAGGACAGATTTCAGCTTTGTCACTGGATTTAGAGTCCTGGGACTCCCAGGGACAGATCTCGGCTTTCAGGCTCTCAGCGCTCTGGGATTTCCCTGAAGCTGCTTTGGGCAGTGCTGAGCTCCCAGTGGGGGCTTTGGCCGGGGGCTGCTCCGTGTCCGGGCTCTCCCAAGGACAGATGGACTCTCGGTCCTTCCTTCCAGAGGTGCCATCTCTCACTTCCTTCAGGAGACCTTGAGTTGTGGAAGGGCTTTTGCTCGCCCTGGATGGACCCTCTTTGTCCTGTTTGGGTTTCTCTTTACCCGAGGGAGGCTCAGCCACTTCCCAGGGACAGATTTCAGATTTATCACTGGATTGGAGATCCTGAGATTCCCAAGGACAGATTTCAGCTTTGTCACTGGATTTAGAGTCTTGAGACTCCCAGGGACAGATCTCGGCCTTCAGGCTCTCAGAGCTCTGGGATTTCCCTGAAGCTGCTTTGGGCAGTGCTGAGCTCCCCGTGGGGGATTTGGCCGGGGGCTGCTTTCCTTTTTCCAGTGCTTTGGATCCCACTTTTTCTTCCCCTTTAGAAGTGCCACGCGTGTCCAGACTGGATTTCTCTTTCCCTGACGGAGCTGCAGCCTCTTCCCAAGGGCAGATCTCTGGTTTTGGGCGCGGCTCATCCTCCACGTCCCAGGGACAGATGTTGGCCTTTCTGCTCTCCATGGTTCCCGAGGGTTTGGGCAGAGCTGGGGGTTTTCCTGCGAGCCCCACCCCAGGCTGCTCCACACCTTCTCCGGATTTGGGGGATCCCCGCCCCTCCTGCTCCGTGTCCCAGGGGCAGATTTCTGCTCGGACACTCCTTCCCTGTTCCCGGCTCTCCTCTGGGCACACCTCAGCCCTCCTGCCCTCCGCCTGCTCCGGTGCTTCTTTCCGCGGCTCTGGTGGTTTTTCCGTGCCCGGAGAGCGCTGAGAATCCCCCTCACTGCCGCCCTTCCCAGGGCAGATTCCTGGTTTGGAGCTGGAATCTCCCCGCGTTCCCCCAGGACGGAGCTCTCCCTGCCCGCCCGCCGCGCTCCCGGCCCCGCTCCAGCTCCTTCCAGGGCCCCCCTCGGGCTCGGGCTGGCTGCTTCCCTTTTCCAGCTCCTTGTCCGGGCTCTCTGGGATCCCGCCGTCCTCCCGGGGAGCAATCGCCTCCTGGCGCAGCAGCAAGGCTCCCCTTCGTGCCGGGATTCCGAGCGATCCCGGCGGACAAAGCTCAACCCGCGGCTTCGGCCCCGCCGCTCCCCGCACGCTGCCGGGGGAGGGCCGGGGGCTGCTCGGGGAGCGCTTTGCAGGCGGCTGCTCCTCCTCCGGCTGCTCCCGGGGCTGGAAGGACCTGCTGGTCCCCTCGAGCCGTTCAAGTGTCCCTTCCTCCGCTGCGACCGCAGGAACGTCCTTCCCCAGATCCAGGGCAGGAGCCTCGTCCCCTTCCTGGGGCTGTGCCTGTGTCACCTCCGGGGGACATTCAGCTCCTTGGTGGCCAGCGCCGGGTGGCTCCAGACCCCTCCGGGCAGCGCTGGGCTCCTCTGCCGCCTTGTCCTCATCGCCTGTCCCCGGGGTCAGGCTGTCCCATTGTCCTCCTGTCCCGCTGTCCCCCCAGTCCGTGGCTTCCCCGGGAGTGGCGGCGTTGTTGTTGTGCTGGAGGGCGGGGGGCTCGAGGCTCTGCCCGCTCCCCTCGGGGCTTTTGGCAGCGGGGTCTGGGCTGACCAGCCCGAGGGACCCGGCCGAGGCCTCTGCCAGGCCGGACTTGTCCCTCCTGCTGCTCCCCCTCTTCCAGAGGCTCCCTTCCCTCTCCCTGTTCCCTTTCAGGATGCTCTTCCCCCTGGACCGATTAAGGGCTTTGATGGCGAGTCCCAGGCTCCGGAAACTTTTCTGGGTGGCCGGCTTGGGGCCGGGGGTGGTGGCCGCTGTGTCACCGGGGGTCCCTGAGTCTGCTGCTTCGGCTGCTTTTTGTTTCCTGCTCAGGATCTCGTCCTGGACCAGCTCCCAGGGACAGATCTGTGCCGGGGTGGCGGTCGGGGTCAGCAGCCTGCCTTTCCCTATCGGGAGCAACGCGCGCTCCGGCTCCTCCCCCGGTGTCCCCTCCGCCTCTCCCGCCGGTACCGGGGGGTCCGGGGGTGGCTCTGGGCCGTCCCCGAGCGTCCCCGAGCGCTGCAGGCTCTGGTAGCGGACGGGGGGCGGAGGGGGCGTTTTCTTCACGGTCACCCTCACCCTCCTGGGCGGGTGCGCGCTGTCCACGCTGACGCTCTTGATGGGCGCGTAGGTGACGTGTTTGTGCACCTTGGCATCGCCCAGCGGGGCCGTGTCCTCCTGGCAGCCCCTCTCGGCGGGTCCCCGGAGTGTCGCGGTGGCCTTGGAGACCCCCGGGGCGGGCGCGGAGAGCTGGCGGCTGCCGTGCCACTCGTCGCGGGCGGCCGTGCGGGCGGCCAGCAGCGCCGCTTCCCGCGCCCCGGCGACAACGCTGTGGGACTTCTGCAAGGGCGGAGCGCGGCCCGGGGGTCGCTGCCAGGGCCCCGCCAGGTTTTGGGCGCTGGCGGATTTGCACAGGAGCGGGGCGGCATCCAGCGAGTCGCTGTCGGATTGCTCCAAGTCCGTCACCACCGGAGGAGGCTCCTCGGGCGGGCTGGGGGTGGGCGACCCACGGCGGGGGTCCCGGGGGGGGCCCTCGGAGCTGCGGGACTTGCGCAGGGCTGAGGAGCGGCGCCGGGAGGTTTCGTCCCGCATCCTCAGGCTGGTCCCGCCGGCATCCACGAGCCGCTTGGCCGAGGAGCTGCGGCGGGACAGGGTCCCCGGCCGGTCCCCGGCGCTGCTGCGGCGGGACGCGCTCTCGGCCGGCTCGGCACCGCTGCGGCGCAGGATGGAGCGGGCGAGGCTGCGGCGGGAGCTGCGCTTCTTGGGCAGGTGCGGGTTGTTGGCCGCCATCCGCCACGTCTTGTGCACCTCCAGCTGCCGGTAAAGCTTCTTCAGCTCCTCCTGCGCCGCGGGTGGGGGGGGGACGCGGCAGAGAAAAGGGAGAGAGGAGAGCGCGTACAGCGGGAGATGCGGCCGGGACCGCCCCGCCGAGCCCCGCGTTGTCCCCCGTGTCCCCAAAACTCCCCCGCGCTGCCCGGGGGACGCAGCGGGTTTGCCCACCCAGGTGGGGTCACCCTGCCAGCCCCTCGTCCCCTCCCTCTGCTTTGCATCAGGAAAAGATTGCGAAAGGCACCTCTTACTCTGCACAGCTAGCGTCAAAAGAAGGTCCTGAGTGTGCCACCCACCCGAATGTCATCGGGGTCGAGACTGTGCTCGCTCCAGGCGGACGCGATGCTGCTGTTCATGCAGGAGCCCGAGCGCCTCATGTCCAGCTCGTCCTCGTACACCTCGGCCGTGATCTCCTCCCGCAGCGGCGAGCCCGTGTGCAGGAACTGGGCAGGGAGAGGCGGGGAGTCACTCAGGGGTCGCTGTCCCAGCTCCCCAAGTCCCCGGGATGAGTTTTAGTGATGGAATCATGGAATTGTTAAGGCTGGGAAAGCTCTCCGAGGTCAGCGAGTCCAGCTGCTCCCCCAGCGCTGACAAAGCCACCGCCAACCCGCGACCCCAAGTGCTGCATCCACGTGTTCCCAAACACCTCCAGGGATGGGGACTCCCCTTGTTCCGATGCCTGATCACCCTTCCCATGAAAAATTTCCCCGATTATCCAACCCGAACCTCCCCTGGCCCAGCCTGAGGCCGTTCCCTCTCCTCCTGTCCCTGTTTCCTGGGAGCAGAGCCCGACCCCCCCGGCTGCCCCCTCCTGTCAGGGACTTGTGCAGAGCCACAAGGTCCCCCCTGAGCCTCCTTTGCTCCAGGCTGAGCCCCTTTCCAGCTCCCTCAGCCTCTCCTGGGGCTCCAGCCCCTTCCCAGCTCCATTCCCTGGACACGGCACCTTGGGAATGAAGAGCAGGGCCAGGGTCATGGTGACGGTGCCGTGGGTGTGAGCGAAGAAGAGCAGCAGAGTCCAGTCCGGATGCAGCGAGGGGACAATCAAGAACCTGGAAGGGACCAGGAGGGCAGCGCCAGCTCCCACCACAGCCCCCTCCCCACCTCCAGACCCCACAGCCTCCCCCCTGCCCAGGCGCCCAAACCCTTCCCACTGCGGGGGTCCTGACCACCCAAAAGCCTTTTACTCTGGAGATCCAGAGCAACCGACTCCTTCCCACCTTGGGGCGGTTCCTGAGCATCCCCAGGGGTGGGAATCTTGACTCCTGGCCCTACCTGACCACGTGGAAGGCGGCGGAGATCACGAGCTCGTTGTGGAGGGCGATGCCCATGTAGCGGGGCTCGTGGAAGGCCGAGGGCACGGCGCGCGTGGCGTAGCACAGGAAGCTGCCCCACAGCAGGAGCAGCATCTCGGCTGCGGGGGAGAGCGGGGAGAGCCCCTAAGCACCCACAGCCGGCACCCAGCAGCTTTCGGGGGGCTCAGCTGCTGCCCACCGCGGTCACCCCGGATGCTGTCGGGATGGGCGGTGTCGGAGGCGGGTCCGGAGCATTCCCCAGCACAGCCTTCCCAAAGAATCAACGCCCGCACCAGGGGATGCTCAGAGGGGAGGGTGGGAGGCAGCTGGGGCGGCCCAACCTTCCTTGAGACCTCCAGCAGGATTAAAAGGACAAGGGAATGAGAGCCCCACATTTATGGGATGGGGTCCTGGAACCGTGAGGACCCCGAGGACACATCAGGGGCCAGTCTCACCGATGACCATCATGTAATCCCAGCAGTCGTGGCCGCAGATGGAGAAGTGGAGGCCGCGGGCGGTCTGGGCACGGATGACCAGTGGGATGTTCTTGTGGGTGTTCTCCAGCATCCCGATGGTCCAGGCTGCCAGGAACCACAGCACCAGGAGCAGGATGGGCGCCAGCATCTTCAGCACCCGCCCGCTCGACACGTAGGGCGCGCGCTGGGCCGTGCGGGACAGGAACACCTTCAGCACCCTGCGGGGCACAGAGGGGTGAGACCCCGGCCTGTGCCACTGGGACCCCAGCCCGTCCCAGTGTGGGGTTCCAGAGCCCCCAGCCCATCCCACTGAGACCCCAGCCCGTCCCAGTGTGGGGTTCCAGAGCCCCCAGCCCATCCCACTGAGACCCCAGCCCGTCCCAGTGTGGGGTTCCAGAGCCCCCAGCCCATCCCACTGGGACCCCAGCCCGTCCCAGTGTGGGGTTCCAGGGCCCCCAGCCTTCCCCACTGTGGGGGTCCCAAATCCCCATCCCATCCCACAGCAGGGGTCCAGAGCCCCGCCCCTCCCCACCACAGGGACCCCCAGCAGCCCTCACTTTGGGGGCCCAGAGTACCCAAACCCTTCCCGCTTTGGGGGTCCTGAGCCCCCAACCCATCCCAGCGCAGGGGTCCTGAACCCCCAGCCCTCCCCAAACCCACAGCCCTCCCCACCACGGGTGTCCAAACCCCCTCTCCCAGCTGCTTCCCACTCTGGGGGGCTTGACACTCAAACCCTTCCCACTGAGGGGGTCCCGAGCCCCCAGCCCCCCGTCCCAGACACCTGTAGAGCTTGAGGGTGATGGTGCCGTAGACGATGGCGAAGCCGAGCATCCTCACCCAGCGCAGGACGATGCAGCGGAAGATGCTGGGCTTGAAGTACAGGATGAACACCTGGAGCAGCAGGAGAGGGGGATTGCAGGCTGGATCCCACCCGCTGGAGCTCAGGAGCCACCTGGATCCCACCCGCTGGAGCTCAGGAGCCACCTGGATCCCACCTGCCAGTGCTCAGGAACCACCTGGATCCCACCTGCCAGTGCTCAGGAACCACCTGGATCCCACCTGCTGGAGCCTCGGGAACCACCTGGATCCCACCTGCTGGAGCTCAGGAACCACCTGGATCCCACCTGCCAGAGCCTCGGGAACCACCTGGATCCCACCCACCGGAGCCTTGGGAACCACCTGGATCCCACCTGCCGGAGCCTCGGGACCCACCTGGATCCCACCTGCCGGAGCCTCGGGACCCATCTGCTTTCCAGGCCAGCCCTGTGCCACCCTCCCCCTTGACCCTACAGCACCCGCTGCAGCTCGTGCGGGATGGGAGAGGGGATTTGGGCAGGGATTAATTCCCGCAGCCAGCGGGAGAAAAGGGATTTGGTTTTCTGAGAAGTTTTATAGGGCAGCCCCCAGGGATTGCGCCAGTAAAATTAACAATTAGGTGGAGCCGTGCCCTGCTTGGGGCAGCTCCATCCTGGAAACCCCATCCCAGAGCATTTCCAGCCCTGGGGACAGCTGGATACTCACAGGGAAGTAGAGGAGGAGGGATCCGAAGAGGATGGTCTCCAGCAGGATGATCCCTGATGTCCGGATCCTCTGTGGGGACAGCAGTGTGAGGGTGCAGCCTTAGAGGGGCCGGGGCAGGGGGATCCCCCCAGGGCAGGGGGGGACACGGGGACACCTTGCCTTGCTCCGTCGGAAGTGGTAGGACACGAGCATGCTGAGGAAGATGGCCAGCATGCAGCAGGCCTGGCACGACAGCACCGCTGCCCGCAGCACCGGGTCCTCCTGGATCAGGCAGGGCGTGTCGTCCTCGCAGGTGGCACAGCCCGGGCGGCACGGCCGGCACCCCAGCCGGGACCCCCCGTCCGTCCCCGCCACACCTGGGGACAGAGTGACAGCCTGGTGGGATCACGGCATCCACGTGGGATCACCACATCCCAGGGGCTGGTGACACCTCCCACGCCAGGGCACGTGTTCTGTGTCCCCAAAGCCCCCCAGCCCCGGCCCCCACTGCTGCACCCGTGTGCCACAGGGGAGGACAGGGACCCCGGGGCTGGGCACGGCACCCACCTGCCCAGGCACCGCTGGCCACTCCGCTGGCCCCGTAAAAGCCCGGCTTGCACCTGCACAGGTACCTCCCGAGGACGAAGCCGCGGCTCTCCTGGGGGACACACTGAAGGACACAGCCTGAGACACATCCCTGTGTCCCCCCCAGTCCCCAAATCCCCCTGCCCCAGGGGCTCCAGCAGCCCCCCAGCTCACGGTACCTGACCCCACGCCATCAGTGAAATCAGAGGAATCAGTGGTTAAACATTTCAGAATTAAAAGCCAAAGCTTGGCCCCAAATCCCTCCCTAAAACCTAAATGGACACCTAATGCAGCCGAGCGCCCTAATCCTGCCCAGCCGTGACGGCAGCCTCGGGCTGGGCACTGCTCCCTAATCCCCGCTGGCCTCATCCTGCTCCGAACGGGCCGCGCCGGCGGCTCCGCTGGGCATTGTTGTTTTCTGGAGGGGTGCCCGGAGCAGAGCCCGGCCCTCTGGAAGGCATCGCTGGTAGGAAACAGGAGCTGGCGACGCCTTTCCCGCTTGGGGATTGCCCCAAAGCTGGGGGGCTGCGGGGCTTGCCCTGTCTGGGGGTGCTGCTGAAGCCCTGAAACGCTCGGGCACCGCTGTCCCGCCTGGGTGGGCACTGTTGGAGGGGCTTGGCGAGCTGCTGGGTGGCCATGGTGCCACCGGCTGCCAGGCCCCGTCCCCGCGGTGCCCGGGCAGGGAACAGCCGGGTCACACGCCGGGCTGGCGGTGGGAGGGAAGATTTGCACAATAAACCCCTCGCCGCGGTGCGAGAGCAGCTGAGCGAAGCAGATGGATCGGCCGGGAGAGAGGATAAAGCTCAGCCCGGAGGGAGGGACGCGGGGCACGGGCAGCGGGGCCGGGGGTACGCGGGTGGTTGGGTGCGGGGTGCCCCGGTGCTGCCGGCGGAGGGGATGGGGGGCGGTACCTGGGTGCTGTTGAGGTCACAGCGATGCGTGTCCGAGAACCAGCCGGGCCCGCTGGAGCACTGGTCAATGGCCACGTCCCGCAGCTCCACGTCCACCCGCACGACCCCTCTGCGCCCAGAGAAAGGGTCAGCCCAGGGGGTGGCGTGGGGCATCCCCCTGCCCACCCCGTGCCCCCCACCCAGAGTGGCCGAGCCCCAGCGCTGCCTCTGGGGCAGCAGCGGTGGGGCTGGTGCGTGGATCGGGGGGGCAATGGCAGCGGTCAGCGGTGTCCCCAGACCCCCGGACAGGGGTGTTGTCCATCGGAGCCGTGTCTGGGGAGGCTGGAGCTGGGGCAGGGGCAGAGGCAGCAGCTCCTGGGTGTGAGTTCTGTCCCTCCAGAGGGGTTTTAATGCGATTGATGGGGAAATAGGGGTGGCTGGGGCGGCCCCCGCGTGCCCCGCGGGACCAACGCTCTTCCCTGGGTTCTCCGAGGGGGACTCGGCTCTCCCCTTGGATATGGGGCCGTGTCCCCGCTCTGGGACGGATCCCAGCTGACCCCTTCCCTCCCCACCGCCTCCCTCTGTGTCTCCTGGCACAGTGGGGTGCAGCAGGGACCTCCCCCCTCCCCAATCCCGGGGTCAACCCCAGCTCCCAGGAGGGGTCCCAGCCCGGCTTACCCACCGCCGACGCAGCCGTGACAGGGGGGTGGCAGTGCAGGGTGGGCAGCACAGGGGACACCGAGGGGGACAGGGGGTCACCGCCGTGCCCACACACGTGCACGCACCCGCAGAGGGACACGGGCAGGGCGCTGTCACACCCCGGGGTGGGTGACACCTCCAGCTGCACCCCCAGCACACACACCGCGCACCCCCAGCCCTTTTGACACCCCCCCCCTCCCCAACCCCAAACCCCCTCCGTGCTCCACTTACTTGAACTCGGGGCTGAGGTCCGGCTTGAGCCCGTAGAAGGCGGAGGAGAGAGTGACCGCCCAGGTGGGCAGGAACCGGCCCTCCCGGCACTCCAGGAACGGCGGCGACCATCGCACGTGGCCCGGGTCCCCCACGTAGCTGTCCCCCCGCTGCCACTTGGGGGTCTCCAGGCTGCGCAGGTCATTGCTGAGCACCCGCTTGCGGAGCGCCGGGACCCGCTGCGACTTGAGGGCGTTGAACCACTCGTTGTCCCAGCTGAGGTTGCCCAGGCTGGGAGCGGCGTTGGAGACGTCCTGCAGCAGGATCTGGCCGTCCCCCTTGGTGGCCTGCAGCATCAGCCGGGGCTTGGGGGCCAGCGGGTGGGCGTCGAGGGCCAGCACCGCCCTGCGCACCCACGGGTGCCCCTCGGCCAGGCTGCGGACCAGCGCCTGGTACCACTCCACGTCCTCGGCCACGCTGGCCTCGCGGATATCGTTGGTCTGGAAGAGCATGTTGAGGAAGTTGGCGGCGTGGGCCAGCGCCTCGGGGGCGGCTCGCAGGGCTGCCCGCAGCGCCGGGGGGGGCCCGGGCCCGGGGGCCGCCGCCGCGACACCCCCGCTGCAGTTGGCCCGGGCCAGGCGCTGAGCATCGCCCGTGCGCAGGAACGCCAGCGCTGCCGCCGAGCCCTCGCCGTCCCCCGGCGCTCCCGGCTCCAGGGTGGGCGCCCAGGAGGATGAGGGGGCCGGGGACCATCCCGCCGGCCGCGGGGGTCTCTCCTGCGGGCGCTGCCCCGCCGTGAGCACGGCGATGTGCGCCAGCACCGCGTGGAAGCCCCAGAGCAGCGGCCACCGGCACGGCCCCATGGCTGGGGCTCAGCGGAGCCCCCCGGCCCCCGGCGGCCCCCCCGGCCGGCCCGGGGGGCTCATGGCGGGCAGGGACCCCGAGCTGCCCGGAGCCGGCCCCGCGCTCTGCCGCCCGTTCTCCTCCCTCAGCGATGCCGGAGCAGACGTCACCGGCTCCAAACGGTGTTCAGCGGCTGGCGCTGCCCGGAGCCCCCCCGCCCGCCCCCGCACTCCCGCTCGGGCGGCAGCGCTGCCCGGAGCCCCCCGACCTGAGCGCCGAGGGGATCCCGCACCGAGCCCCGAGGGGACCCCCGCGCCCCGGCCCCTCGGGCTGGCCGTGATGCAAACGCATCCTGATGGGAAGCCATGGCAACGGGAACGGGAATTTTCCTGCCCGTATCCCCCTCCCCTCGGCCCCTCGGCGGCCGGGGGAAACAGCGCGCCCGCGGCACCCCCAATCCCGCAGTGCCCAGCCCCCCCTGGGCCATGGGGTGGGAATGCGGGGGTGGCATCCACGCGGGGTGTCCCTGTGGGGCTGGGGGTGGTGGGTGCGGGCTGGGGGTGGGCACGAGCAGGATCTGAAGCCCACCCCCCAAGTGTGATGTCCTGCGCAGCAGATCCGCGGTGCAGAGGGGAAACTGAGGCACGGGAGGGTGCTCAGCTTCCCCGCTCCGCCCTCAAGCAACGATGACCTTCCCCTTCCCCAGCCCGCGGGGAGGTGTGGGGAGAGCCGGTCCCCGACCCCTCTGCTCCGGTTGGGACGCGCTGCCTGCGAGAACCGGGCGAGAGCCGCGCAGGGCTCGCGGTACGAAGCGCCGCCGGCCCGTGCCTCAGTTTCCCCCACCACACCCCCGGTCCCGGCGTGAGGGACGAGTCCTTTGGGTCGCGGCTGGAGCTGCGTGTCCAGGAACTGTCCCCCGGCCCCACCATCAGTGACCCCTCTGTCCCCGTGGGTGCCGGTGCCGCCGGTGGGTGCCGGGGTTCGGAACCGGTGCCACCCGGGGGCTCGGAGCGGGTCCCGCCCGTGGGTGCAGGGGCTCGGAGCGGGTCCCGGTGCTCGGAGCGGGTCCCGCCCGTGGGTGCCGGAGCCACCCTTGGGTGCCGTGTCACCGGCGCGTGCGGGAGCCTGGAGCGGCTCCCGGTGCTCGGAGCGCGTCCCCGCGGGTCCCCGTAGCCCCTCCACTCGCGGTCGGGGGGCTCGGGGGGCGCGGCCTCCGCACCGGGGCGGGATCACAACCACCGGGAGAGGCGGGACCGGCACCGGGGGGCGCGGCCAGCGGCGGAAGCGCGGGGGCGGGGCGCTGGCGGCGGCGGCGGCGGCGTGGGGGGGGGGCCGCCGCGGCCGTGCGAGGGCGGCGGTGGCGGCCGCCGGTCCCGGTGCGGTCCCGGTCCCCGCGGGCCATGCGGCGGCCGTAGCCATGCAGCGCGACGGGGATGCGGCGGCGGCCGCCGCGGCCTCGTACCGGGTGCTCAGCCGGCTGCTGGGCTATGGCACCGGGCCGGAGGCGGGCGCGGCGGGCGGCGCCGGTGCCGGTACCGGCGCGGCGGGCGCGGGGCCCGGCGGCGGGGGGCGGCTGCCGGGGGCCGGGCCGGGACTGCGCAGCCCGCGGCCGCAGCTGATGGTTTTCCGCAACGCGGCGGCCGAGGGCCGGCCCGGCTCGGACTGCGGCCCGGCGGCGGCGGCGGGCGGGGGGGTCCCGGGGGGCGGCGGGGCCGAGCTGTGCCCGCGGCACCGCTGCGCGCTGGAGCCCAAAGCGGCGGCGGTCTGGGGAGCGGCGGCGCAGAGCGGGCTGGAGCTGCAGCTGGCGGCGCTGGGGCTGCGCCCGCCGGGGCTGGGGGCGAAGGGGGCGGCGGGCGCGGCGGGCACCCCCTGCCCGTGCCTCGGGCCGCCCGCCGGCGAGGAAACCAGCGATGCGCTGCTGGTGCTCGAGGCGCTGGAGCCCGACGAGGGTGGCAGCGGCTCCGAGGACGAGCCGGGGTCCCCCGGGCGCGGGGCCGCCCGCGCCGCCGGCAGAGCAGCAGCGGCCCCCGGCCCCGCTCCGCCGCCCGCGGGCACCGGCACCGGCCCCGGCGGCAGGAAGGGCTCGCTCCGCATCCGCCTCAGCCGCCTCTTCCGCACCAAGAGCTGCAGCGGCGGCTCGGCCACCGGGGACGCCGCCAGCGCCGCCGCCTCGGCCGGGAGCCTCACGGATGTGTGCGGAGCCCGCGGCCGGGAGCAGGAGCCGGGCAGGTACGGGGGGCACCGGGGGGTGGGATGGGGGCACCGCGGGGTGCGGGCCGCGTCCCCGTGGCCGGAGTGCCCGGGGGCCGTGCTGGGATGCTCTGCTGGAGGGGGACGCGAGGCACCGGGGCCACCCCGCGCAGCGGGTCCGGGTTGGGATCGACCTCTCGGAGCGGCTGCCGAGGCCTCGTTGCTCGCACGGGGACACAGGAGCCCGGGAGAGGCTGGCGGAGCAGGGTCGCGCTGATCCAGGCCTGCATCCCTAACGGGGATGGCGGAAAAACCTCTGGGAACAGGACCGGGAGCAGGGCTTGGAGCATCAGTCCCGCGAGGAGCGGCTTGGGGGGCTCAGCGTGGGGAAAAGGGGGCTCGGGGGGGACCTTTTTGCTCTCCAAATTCCTGACAGGGGAGTGCAGCCGGGTGAGGGTCGGGCTGTGCTCCCAGGGAACCAGGGATGGGATGACTCCAGTTGTGCCTAGCGGAGGTTTAGGTTGGATTTTAAGGTGGAGAATGTGGTCAGACACTGGCACAGGCTGCCCATGGAAGTGGTGGAATCGCCATCCCTGGAACTGTTCAGGAAGTGCGTGGATGTGGCACTTGGGGACACGGGCGAGTGGAAGGTTGGACTCGCTGATCTTGGAGGGCTTTCCCGGTTTCTGTAATTCCGTGGCCGATGAGGTGACGGCTGGCCCGGGGTGCTGCGGGTGCCGGGGAAGCGCTGTCCCCTCTGGTGACACTGTGCTGTCCCCAAGGGACTGGCGTTCCCTGTCACCTGCCGTGTGCTGCAGGGTGGTTCCTCGAGGCTCTGGAGGTGGTGGGTGCTGCTGCGGGGGCTCAGCTCTCCCTCCCGGTGCTCTCCCATGCAGGAGGAATAGTCGGCTGGGATGGGGGATAAATCCCGGGATTTCTTGGTCTGGGGTCCCACGTGTCCCCCCTGTTCCCCATCCCTGTTCCGTCGGCTCCTGCTGCTCCAGTGGGACAGCAGCTGCTCGGTGCTGCCTGTGGATGGTCCAGGGCTGCTCTGTCCCTGCTTCCCAGGCTCCTGGAACCGCTTCCCGTGACATTCCCGACAGCAGAGCCGGGATTTCTCCAGGAGAAGGCCAAGGCCTGAGCAGCAGGAAATAATGGGATGGATTCAGTGTCCCGGCTCGGCCCATTCCCTGCAGGGTTCACGAACCCTCCGCGGGGATTTTTGGGGTGTGTTGGATGAGCAGGAAGCTTTTCTCCAGGCTGGAGCTGCTGACCCGGGGTCAGGCGTCACCTGCAGCCCTGGCGTGTGGGGACAGAGCCCGCTGGCTGCCCGAGGAGGCCAAAATTGCCCCAAAATGAGCTGTCCTTTGAAGCAGGGGGTGGGGCAGGAGCCGGCAGCTCCCGGCCCCGCAGCTGGGCAGGTGCTGAGGCCTCTCTGGAGCTCCTGCGGGCCCGAGGAGCCTCCCTGGGCACGTGGGGAGCTGGAGCGGCCTCAGAGGTGGTGGCTCCTTGCCCACAAATGACTCAACGGGCCCCAGACGGTGCCTGGAACAGAGGGAAAGCTCTGCTAATGGGAGTGGGGTTGTTCCAGCAGGCCTGGGACCTGCCAGGGCTGGGATCGGGTGGTGGAGAGGGTCGGGAGCGGGGAAACACCTGGGAATCGCTGCCTGGGTCACTTTGGTGGTCACTTTGGTGGTCACTTTGGTGGTCACTTTGGTGGTCACTCCTCGTGCAGCTCCTCTCACGAATTAGGTGTTTCTCTAGCAGAGGTTCCTTCGAGGTGCCCGATGCAGCAGCTCCTGGGGGTCAGACAGGACTTTGCTGCTTCCAGGAATCCCACCCTGGCGCTGGGGGATGGGTCATTAATGGTCATTAATGGTCATTAATGGTCCTTTTTCCTCCCGTCCTGGTGGGATGATGATGATGATGGTGGTGATGAACTAGGACCTTTCCTACGTTCTGCTGGGAGCTGGAGGTTCTCCCAGGACCTGTGGCTCCCATGGATATGGGATGGGTCTAGTGGTCACCACGGGTCTGGTGGTCACTGTGAATCCAAGGGTCTGGTGGTCACTATGGGTCTGGTGGTCATCATGAGTCCAAGGATCTGATGGTCACCATGAATCCATGGATCTGGTGGTCCCCATGAATCCAAGGGTTGGGTGGTCACCATGAATCCAAGGGTTGGGTGGTCACCATGAATCCAAGGGTCGGGTGGTCAGCATGAATCCATGGATCTGGTGGTCAGCATGGACCTGGTGGTCACCATGAGTCCAGCAGTCTGGTGGCCACCATGGATCTGGTGGTCACCATGAGTCCAAGGGTCTGGTGGTCATCAGAGGTCTGGTGGTCACCATGAGTCCAAGGGTCTGGTGGTCAGCGTGGACCTGGTGGTCATCATGAGTCCAAGGGTCTGGTGGTCACCAAGGGTCTGGTGGTCACCATGACTCCAAGGTGGTCACTACGTGTCTGGCGATCACCAAGGATCTGGGGGTGCCAGCAGAGCTGGGGCTGTGATTTTGGGAGATCCGATATTTTTTTGGGATATTAGATTTTTTGGAGGGAAATCTGATCTTTTTTTTGGGAGATCTGATTTTTTTGAGAGATTTGATATTTATTTTGGGAGATTTCATTTTTTTGGGGGAGATCCGATATTTTTGGGGGAGATGTGATTTTTCTTTGGGAGATGTGATTTTTTTTTTTTTTTTTGGAGATCCGATGGAATTTTTGGGATGTTAGGTTTTTTTGGGGGGCAGAAGATTTGATATTTTTTTGGGAGAGCTGATATTTTTGGGGGATATTTGATTTTTTTTTGGGGAGATCCAATTTTTTTTGGGAGAGCTGATATTTTTTGGGGAGGTCTGATATCTTTTTTGGGATACTTGTTTATTTTTTTTCCAGGAGATGTGATTTTTTTGGGGGGAGATTTGGTATTTTTTAAGGGTGGCTGATATTACTCCAGAAGTGTCATTTTATGTGTGGCCGATAATTGGGTTATTTTTTCCATTATTATTATAATAATCATTATTATTATTATCATCATCATTATCATTATTATTATCATTATTAATTACAATTAAATGTATAAACATTAAATAATAATAATTATTATCCCCCTTGTGGGCAGCCAAAAAAATCCACCCTCAAACCGGTGTGAGGGCTGGAAATCCAAACAATTCCACACATTTCCATGGGAGTTTCCCAGGAAATCCTGGAATTCCTTCAGTTGGGAATTGTTTTTTGGTTCCTTGGCTCTGCCAAGATGATGATGTCGGTGGGGAGCTGTTGGTGGTTTTTTTTTTTTTTGGATAAATAAGATTAAAAGTGGGAATAAAAGTGGAAAAAGGGGCTTTTTCTCACCGCCAGTGTGGACTGCTTGGGCTGCCTCAGTTTTCCAGGATTATCCAGACTTGGATCAATTCCTTGAGGCAGGAGCGAGCTGGACGGAGCGGGGCTGCCTCTGGCTTTGGTGTAGAACTGGTTGCTGATGCTGCTTTTCCTGGGAATTCCGGCGTTCCTGGGAATTCTGCTGCTCCTGGCTGCATTTTCAGCTGTTTCCACCCATTTTGGCCTCTCTGGGCTGAGCTTCCCCACCCTCCCCGTGCATTTTTGGGGTGCTCCAGGCACAAAGCCCGGCTTGCTGGGGGATCCAACCCCGTTTCACCCCGGGAATCTGGTGATTCCCGATCCAGGGAAGCTGTGGAGCAGCTCCGTGGCTCTCTGGCACCTGCTCGGGGTTTTCTTTCCAAAGGCTCCCTTCATTCCCTGCTCAGGGATTCGCTTTGGAGCAGGACAGAGCCCCAGCTCTTCCCAGTTCCCTGCCCTGTTTAGGCCCCGGGAGTTGGAAAAACACGTGGGTGGAGGGCCTGGGGAGGATGGAGAAGGGCACAGGGCTGGGATTTGGGGTTTCCTCATCTCCCCTCACCCCGTTTTCCCGTTTTTTTTCCCCCCACAGGAAACACAGACTGACGAGAACCCAAAGTGCCTTTTCCCCGGTTGTGTTCAGCCCGCTCTTCACAGGTGAGGATTTGGGGCTGGGGTGGGGGGGGAGTGAGGGATTTGTGGAATTCCAGGGGAGGGTTTTTCCCATTTTGCCGAGCTCCTGTGGGATCCCAAGTCAGGATCTCTGGGGTGTCCCTCGCTCCTGCCTGGCCTCAGACCCGAAAAGGAGATGCCCAAGGAGAGGGGCCTGGGCCTAAAACACCGGGGACAGGGCCTTAGGCCCGAGGAAAAGGCCTAAACCCCACAGGAGAAGGGTCTCAACACACCAGGAAAGGGACTAAGTCAAAGGAAAGGGGTCTAAAACACCAGGAAAGGAGTCTAAACTGAAGGAGAGGGGTCTGAGACCCCCAGGAGAAGGTTCTAAGCCCAAAACGAGGGGTCTAAAATATCAGGGAGAGGATCTAAGCCCGAGGAGAGGGGTCTGGAACCCCGGGAGAGGATCTAAACCTGAGGAGAGGAGTCTGAAACCCCGGGAGAGGATCTAAACCTGAGGAGAGGGGTCTGGAACCCCAGGAGAGGATCTAAGCCTGAGGAGAGGGGTCTGGAACCCCAGGAGAGGATCTAAACCTGAGGAGAGGGGTCTGGAACCCCGGGAGAGGATCTAAACCTGAGGAGAGGGGTCTGGAACCCCAGGAGAGGATCTAAACCTGAGGAGAGGGGTCTGGAACCCCAGGAGAGGATTGGAGCCCAAGCCCCGCTTCCCCCCCAGCCCTCACCCCCACGGCAGCTCCTGCTCTGCCCGGCAGCCCAGGGAGCCGACCCCGTTTTTGGGAGCTCTGCCTCAGCAGTTTGTGTTTGATCCCCTGAGGCGTCTGTGGGCACACTCAGGCCACGGTGAGCGGGATCCTGCATGGATCGGCTCTGTCCTGTGTGGGGATCCCACAGGGATCGGCTCCGACTGCTGTGAGGATCCCACTCGGATCGGCTCCGCTCGCTGTGGGGATCCCACACAGATCGGCTCCTCTCCCTGTGGGGATCCCACTCGGATCGGCTCCTCTCCCTGTGGGGATCCCACTCGGATCGGCTCCTCTCCTCTCTCTCTCGCTCGGATCCTTTCCCCCACAGAATTCCCGCCTTTTTCCCCCCACAGAATTCCCACCTTTTTCCCCCACAGAATTCCCGCCTTTTTCCCCACAGAATTCCCGCCTTTTCCCCCACAGAATCCCTGCCTTTTCCCCCACAGAATCCCCGCCTTCTTCCCCCCACGGAATTCCCGCCTTTTCCCCATGGAATTCCCACCTTTTCCCTCACAGAATTCCCGCCTTTCCCCCCACAGAATTCCCGCCTTTTCCCCACAGAATCCCCGCCTTTTTCCCCCCACAGAATCCCCGCCTTTTTCCCCCCACAGAATTCCCGCCTTTTCCCCCACAGAATTCCCGCCTTTTTCCCCCACAGAATTCCCGCCTTTTTCCCCCCACAGAATTCCCGCCTTTTTCCCCCCACAGAATTCCCACTTTTTTCCCCCACAGAATTCCTGCCTTTTCCCTCATGGAATTCCCACCTTTTCCCTCACAGAATTCCCGCCTTTCCCCCACGGAATTCCCACCTTTCCCCCACGGAATTCCCACCTTTTCCCCCACAGAATTCCCGCCTTTTCCCCCACAGAATTCCCACCTTTCCCCCACAGAATTCCCGCCTTTTCCCTCACAGAATTCTCGCCTTTTTCCCCCACAGAATTCCCACCTTTTCCCCCACAGAATTCTCGCCTTTTTCCCCCACGGAATTCCCACCTTTTCCCCCCTCAGAATTCCCGCCTTTTTTCCCCGCGGAATTCCCACCTTTCCCCCACAGAATTCCCGCCTTTTTCCCCACAGAATTCCCACCTTTTCCCTCATGGAATTCCCACCTTTCCCCCACAAAATTCCCACCTTTTCCCTCATGGAATTCCCGCCTTTTCCCCCCACAGAATTCCCGCCTTTCCCCCACAGAATTCCCACCTTTCCCCCGCCTCTCCATCGCGGCTCTCACCGCCGTTTCTCCGCCTTGCCCTTCCCTCAGGTGAGACGGTGTCGCTGGTGGACGTGGACATTTCCCAGCGCGGCCTCAGCAGCTCCCCTCACCCTCCGACGCCGCCGCCGCCGCCTCGACGAAGCCTCAGCCTGCTCGGTACCGGCCCGGGAATCGCCCCTGGAGCCCCGGGAATGTGGGAATTGCCCCCGTGCCCTCCCCTGAGCCCCGCGCTTCGCCTGCTCGCCCCTTCCCTGGCACAGGATTTCATGGGGAGCTTCAGATTTTCCCTCGGGTCAGCCAGGAGGGGAGGGGGAGGTGCTGCTTTTTGTACCGTTCCTGCTGCTTTTGGGGTCTTTTCCCTGATTTTTGTCCCATTCCTTCCACTTTTGGGTTCTTTCCCTGCTTTTTTACCATTCCTGCTGCTTTTGGGGTCTTTTCCCTGCTTTTCTACCATTCCTTCCACTTTTGGGTTCTTTCCCTGCTTTTTTAGCATTCCCACTGCTTTTGGGAATTCCCCCCTGCTTTTTCACCATTCCTGCTGGTTTTGGGGTATTTTCCTTGTTTTTCACCATTCCTGCCACTTTTGGGCTCTTTTCCCTGCTTTTTTACCATTCCTGTTGCTTTTGAGGGGACTTTCCTCCTGGTTTTGGGGACTTTCCCCCTGCTTTTCTACCATTCCTTCCACTTTTGGGTTCTTTCCCTGCTTTTTTAGCATTCCCACTGCTTTTGGGAATTCCCCCCTGCTTTTTTACCATTCCTGCTGCTTTTGGGGTCTTTCCCCTGCTTTTTTACCATTCCTGCTGTTTTGGGGTATTTTCCTTGTTTTTCACCATTCCTGCCACTTTTGGGCTCTTTTCCCTGCTTTTTTACCATTCCTGTTGCTTTTGAGGGGACTTTCCTCCTGGTTTTGGGGACTTTCCCCCTGCTTTTCTACCATTCCTTCCACTTTTGGGTTCTTTCCCTGCTTTTTTAGCATTCCCACTGCTTTTGGGAATTCCCCCCTGCTTTTTTACCATTCCTGCTGTTTTTGGGGTATTTTCCTTGTTTTTATACCATTCCCGCTGTTTTTGGGGTGTTCTCCCTGCTTTTTTTACCATTCCTGCTGCTTTTGAGGGAACTGTCCTCCTGGTTTTGGGGACTTTCCCCCTGGTTTTGTACCATTCCTTCCACTTTTGGGTTCTTTCCCTGCTTTTTTAGCATTCCTGCTGCTTTAGGATATTCCCCCTACTTTTTGAGGGACTTTCCCCCTGATTTTGTCCCATTCCTGCTGCTTTTGGGGTCTTTCCCCTCCTTTTTTACCATTCCTGCCACTTTTGGAATCTCTTCCCCTGCTTTTGTCCCATTCCTGCTGCTTTTGGGTTCTTTTTCTCTGGTTTTGTACCATTCCTGCCACTGCTGGGGACTTTCCCATGCTTTTTTTACAATTCCTTCCACTTTTGGGGTGTTTTCCCTGCTTTTTTACCATTCCTGTTGCTTTTGAGGGGACTTTCCTCCTGGTTTTGGGGACTTTCCCCCTGATTTTGTCCCATTCCTGCTGCTTTTGGGGTCTTTCCCCTGCTTTTTTTACCATTCCTGCCGCTTTTGGAATCTCTTCCCCTGGTTTTTTACCAATTCCTGCTGCTTTTGAAGGAACTTTCCTCCTGCTTTTGGGGCCTTTCCTCCCGGTTTCGAACCATTCCTACCACTTTTTGGCATCTTTCCCCCTGCTTTTCCACCGTTCCCTCTGCTTTTTTGTGGATTTCCCCATTTTTTTAGCATTCCTGCCCCTTTTGGGGGCACCACCAAGGCCGGATCCCTTCCCTGTTACCCCAAAAATCCCGGCTGCTGCCCCAGGAGCCAGCCTGGGCTGCTCCTCTGAGCAGGAGCAGCTCGGGATGGGGAAAACCCAGCTCCACATCCCAACTCCAGCAGCTGAAATCCCGGAATTCCAGGGAATCCTGAAATCCCTGGTGCTGGAACAGGGATCCCCCTCCTCCAGCAACGCCCGAGCCGCTGCGAGCCCACACTGGGAAGGCAGAGGAGGATGGGGAGTTTCAGTTTTAACTCAGACTCAGCTTTTTCCAGCCTGATTTGAAAGCTTTGCTGGCTTTAAGTCAGGTTGGTTTAAAGAGCTTTCCTGGCTTGAAGTTAGGCTGAGCTTTCAGCCCAATTTTAAGCTTTCCTGGCTTTAAGTTAGGCTGGCTTAAAGCACTTTCCTGGCTTTAAGACTTTATGCTGTGACTTTCCCCAAGCACTTCAGGCTTTCCCCCCCTTTTTTCCCCCCTTTTTTTTCGCCCTTTTTTTTCCCCCCTTTTTTCCCCCCCTTTTTTCCCCCCCTTTTTCCCCCCCTTTTTTCCCCCCCTTTTTTTCTCCCCCCTTTTTTTTCCCCCCTTTATTTCCCCCCTTTATTTCCCCCTTTTATTTCCCCCCTTTTATTTCCCCCCTTTTATTTCCCCCCTTTTATTTCCCCCCTTTTATTTCCCCCCTTTTATTTCCCCCCTTTTATTTCCCCCCTTTTATTTCCCCCCTTTTATTTCCCCCCTTTTATTTCCCCCCTTTTTTTCCCCCCCCTTTTTTCCCCCCCTTTTTTCCCCCCCCCTTTTTTTCCCCCCCTTTTTTTCCCCCTTTCCCCCTTTCCCTTTAGGCTCCAGTAAATCCCATTTTTTTGTACATAACCCCCCTCCAGCTCCTTTTAATTCACTTGAATTCACTTTCAAGGCCATTTCTGAGGCTTTTGCCCTCCGAGCTGTTGGGTGTTCGACCCCCCCGAGGTGTCCGTGACCCCACAACGCCGCGGTGCCGCTGGGAATTCCCACATTCCCCCTTTTCCAGGCTCTTTTCCCGGTTTTTCTGACCCTGTGTGGCCTCTGCTCTCTCCTAGATGATATCAGTGGGACGCTGCCTCCGTCCGTCCTTGTGGCTCCGATGGGCTCCTCCCTGCAGTCCTTCCCTCTGCCTCCGCCTCCTCCGCCCCACGCCCCAGGTCGGCTGAGCTTGGGCAGCTCCTGGAATCTCCTTTTCCCTCCTGGCATCTCCTTTTCCCTCCTGGCATCTCCTTTTCCCTCCTGGAATCTCCTCTTTTCCCTTCCTGGCATCTCCTTTTCCCTTCCTGGCATCTCCTCTTTTCCCTTCCTGGCATCTCCTTTTTTCCCTCCTGGAATCTCCTCTTTTCCCCTCCTGGCATCTCCTTTTCCCTTCCTGGAATCTCCTTTTTTCCCTCCTGCAATCTCCTCTTTTTCCCTCCTGGCATCTCCTTTTCCCTCCTGGAATCTCCTCTTTTTCCCTCCTGGCATCTCCTTTTTCCCTCCTGGCATCTCCTTTTCCCTCCTGGCATCTCCTCTTTTCCCTTCCTGGCATCTCCTTTTCCCTTCCTGGAATCTCCCTTTTTCCCTCCTGGAATCTCCTTTTTTCCCTCCTGGCATCTCCTCTTTTCCCTTCCTGGCATCTCCTTTTCCCTCCTGGAATCTCCTTTTCCCTCCTGGAATCTCCTTTTTCCCTCCTGGAATCTCCTTTTCCCTTCCTGGAATCTCCTCTTTTCCCCTCCTGGCATCTCCTTTTTCCCTCCTGGAATCTCCTTTTTCCCTCCTGGAATATCCTCTTTTCCCTTCCTGGCATCTCCTTTTCCCTTCCTGGCATCTCCTTTTTCCCTCTTGGAATCTCCTTTTCCCCTCCTGAAATCTCCTTTTTCCCTCCTGGAATCTCCTTTTTCCCTCCTAGAATCTCCTTTTCCCCTCCTGAAATCTCCTTTTTCCCTCTTGGAATCTCCTTTTTCCCTCCTGAAATCTCCTTTTCCCTCCTGAAATCTCCACTTTTTGGTGGTTCTGGGTTTGTTTGTTTTTTTTGGGGCTGGGGGGGGGGATGGATTTTCCTGCTCTGCTCCGAGGTTTTTCCCCGTCCTGGGGGGTTCTGGTTGTGCTTTCCCGCGGTTTTGCCCAAGGAAGTTGCGCTTTTCCCTCGCTTTTCCCTGCTTCCTCTCGGCTTTATCCCGTTGGTGATGCCAGGGAAGAGCAGTGGGAGCAGAATTCCAGCCCCACACGCACCCCCAGAGCTTTCCTGTGCCTTCCCCCTTCTGCTTCTGCTTTCCTCCAGCCCCACGGGGCTTTTCCTGGGATTCCCATCCTTTCCTGTGGCCCCACGGGGCTTTTCCTGCCCCTTTTCCTGGGATTCCCATCCTTTCCTGTGGCCCCACAGGGCTTTTCCTGCCCCTTTTCCCAGGGAAAGGAGCAGCCAGAGGGGCCGTGCTTCCCGCTGTGTCCCTCTCCCGGACATTGGCCCTCCGTGGGTCAGCCCAGCGTCCTTGGCCTTCCCAGAGGGGCCGGGTGGCCGCCTGTGGGGGATGGTCCTGGGGGTGACAGTGACCCCCGGGTGTTTCTGGGTGGGTGACAGTGACCCCCGGGTGTCTCTGGGTGGGTGACAGTGACAGTGACCCCCGGGTGTCTCTATGGGTGACAGTGACCCTGGGCTGTCTCTATGGGTGACAGTGGCCCTGGTGATGGCACTGGGCTGTGTCTGTGTGTGACAGTAACCCCGGGTGTCTCTGTGGGTGACAGTGACAATGACAGTGACCCTGCTGTCTGTAGGTGACCATGACAGTGACAGTGACCCTGCTGTCTATGGGTGACAGTGACAATGGCAGTGACAGTGACCCCGCTCTCTGTGGGTGACAGTGACAGTGACCCCGCTGTCTCTGTGGGTGACAGTGACCCCGCTGTCTCTGTGGGTGACAGTGACAGTGACCCCACTGTCTGTAGGTGACAGTGACCCCGCTGTCTCTGTAGGTGACAGTGACAGTGACCCCGCTGTCTGTAGGTGACAGTGACAGTGACCCCGCTGTCTCTGTGGGTGACAGTGACCCTGCTGTCTGTAGGTGACAGTGACAGTGACCCCGCTGTCTCTGTGGGTGACTGTGACCCCGCTGTCTCTGTGGGTGACAGTGACAGTGACCCCGCTGTCTGTAGGTGACAGTGACCCCGCTGTCTGTGGGTGACAGTGACAGTGACCCCACTGTCTCTGTGGGTGACAGTGACCCCGCTGTCTCTGTAGGTGACAGTGACAGTGACCCTGCTGTCTGGTGACAGTGACCCCGCTGTCTCTGTGGGTGACAGTGACAATGACAATGGCAGTGACCCCGCTGTCTGGTGACAGTGACCCCGCTGTCTGTAGGTGACAGTGACAATGGCAGTGACAGTGACCCCGCTGTCTGGTGACAGTGACAGTGACCCCGCTGTCTGTAGGTGACAGTGACAATGGCAGTGACAGTGACCCCGCTGTCTCTGTGGGTGACAGTGACAGTGACCCTGCTGTCTGGTGACAGTGACCCCGCTGTCTCTCCCCGCAGACGCCTTCCCCCGGGCCGTGCCCCTGCGGCCCCCCGAGGCCCCGGGCCAGCCGCCCCCGCCGCACCTGCAGTGTCCCCTGGCCCGCCCCGACCCCAGCAGCTTCGCCGCCAGCCTGAGGGAGCTGGAGAAGGTACCGGGAGGGAAAATCCGCCCCCGCCGGGATTGGGATTGGGATTGGGGTGGATCCTTCCCTTTATGGGCTTGGGAAAAGCCCTCCCGTCCTGCTCCATCCTGCTCCTGGGGGACGAGTGACGACGGGAAACGGCCTCCAGTTGTGCTGGGAGAGGTTTTGTTTGGATTTAGGGGAAATCTATCCCCTAAAAGGGTGGCCAGGAATTGGGAGAGGCAGCTCAGGGCAGTGCGGAGTCGCCATCCCTGGAGGGATTTAAAATCCGTGGGGATGTGGGTCAGTGGTGGACTCGGCAGTGCTGGGGAATGGTTGGATTTGATGGTCCTAGAGGGCTTTTCCATGGTTTTTTTGGAATCCAGGAAAGAGTTTTGCTGTGCTGGGGGAGGTTTAGGGGAAATTTATTCCCTAAAAGGGCACCCAGAGCAGTGCAGAGTCCCCATCCCTGGAGGGATTTAAAATCTGTGGGGATGTGGCACTTGGAGACGTGGGTCAGTGGTGGCCTTGGCAGTGCTGAGGAATGGTTGGATTTGATGGTCCTAGAGGGCTTTTCCATGGTTTTTTTGGAATCCAGGAAAGAGTTCTGCCGTGCTGGGGGAGGTTTTGTTTGGATTTAGGGGAAATTTATTCCCTAAAAGGGCTCCCAGAGCAGTGCGGAGTCCCCATCCCTGGAGGGATTTAAAAGGGACGTGACACTTGGGGACGTGGTGGCCTCGGCAGCGCTGGGAAATGGTTGGACTGGATGATCCCAAAGGGCTTTTCCATGAGTTTGGAGTCCAGGAAAGCATTTTCTGTGCATGAAAGGAAGGGTCTGGATCTCCCGTGTCCCCTCATCCCGAAGAAACCCCAACCGCCCACACCGGGCGCTTCCATCCGGCGAAATCCCACACCGGCAGCGAACGGCTCGGAGTTTGCCGATGGAATTCCCGCATTCCCAGCCCTCCCTGACATCTCCCGCTCTTCCCTTCTCCCAGTGTGGATGGTACTGGGGCCCCATGAACTGGGAGGACGCCGAGATGAAGCTGAAGGGAAAACCCGACGGCTCCTTCCTGGTGCGGGACAGCTCCGACCCCCGCTACATCCTGAGCCTCAGCTTCCGCTCGCAGGGCATCACCCACCACACCCGGATGGAGCACTACAGAGGTGAGGGAATTCCCGGGATCAGGGAACCTCAGGGATACGGCTCCGAGCTCCAGGATGAGGGGAGGAGCAGCGAAATTCCCTCGGTTGTTTTGATGCCTTTCTGTGCTGGGTCCTAAAGTCCTGCTCACAGTCTTGTTGCTCCGGCCCCTCTGTAATTTGCCGGCAAAGAGAGGGGCAAAGCAAGATGTGTTCCAACCCAAGACTGCGAGTTTCAAGGTCTTTAGGGTCCCATCTGGGTCGCCAGCTACTGATGCCTTTTCCTGGTGTACTAGTTTGAAAACAAACCAGTGGGAGGCACCGAGTCAGAATAACAATTTAATGGAAATTAAAGAAAAGGGAAAAAAGTAAAAGAAAACACTGTCAAACTGACAGAGTCAAGGTACAACCTGAGTCCCTGTTGGGCAGGGTGGTGGCTGCAGTCCTCTGAAGCGGTGATCCTGTAGAAAGAGTCTGCTCTTCCTCAGAAAGTCCAATGGTGGCTGTGTAGCTCCTGTCCTCTGGAAATCCAGTGGGAAGGGTGTCTCTGGTGGTCAGAATCCCAGATTATATCCACGCTGGGATGCTTGGTTCCTCCCTCTGGGTGGAGCATCTCACAATGGGGTAATGAGTCATGAGGCCAGGTGTTGATTAGGCTCATTAACAGCAGATGGTCCGGAGGGAGTTATCTGTGAGTCATGGGGCAGGACAATGATGGGCCATGAACAGCAAGAGAGTCTGGGGGGAGGAGGCAAGGAAACACTGCCCCACCTGATTCCAACAGCTCAGGAGGATGGGAATAGAACACACTGCAACCCAGGACACCTGGTCTTAAAATCAAGAGGCACACACGGTTAGAAGGGGAAAAGGGATTTTACCTTGGGATTTATTTGAAGGATCCTTAGGTGCACACGGCCAGGTCGAATGCATCGAGATGCACCCCCCGAGTCTATCCCTGTGTCTGTCCCTGCCCCCAACATTGGGTAGAACATTCTAGGTGTTACTAATTAGCAGATCTATCAAAGATTCCCCAATGAGAGGCTCGAGTGAGGCCCCCTCCCTGAGGAACCTTCCCTGGATGGTTCTGTCTTGGTTTACAGGATGTGTTCTGGAGAGCACCTTGGGCTCTGGGGCACGCTGATCCCTGGCCACGAAGCTTCTCAAATGTTGAGTCTCTGAGCTTGACAAACAAGGCCAAGAATGGAGGCAAAAAGCACTGGGAATACAGAAGTTGTAAAAAAGGTAGAACAGGGGGATAAAAGAAAAGGCAAAAAATCTTCATGGCATCAGTTTGGGTTTTTTATTAAAAAAAGCCGCGCTCGGCTTCGGGGTTTGTGCCTCGAAACGCCGGAAGAAAATGGGAATGAAGAGCTCCCGGTGCCTCGGGGAATGGGATTTTAGGGATGCTGAGGTGGCATGTGCAGCCTCTCCTGGTGGGAAGGTTGCCCAGCGTTAATTCCGGGCAGTTTGGGAATTGAGGAGGGATTTTTCCCTTTGTCCTGACTTCCAGGAGCTCTCGGAGCAGGGAATTCCCGAGGGAATTGTTCCGTGGGTTCCCAAAGAGTGGGAGCAGGGAATGCTCAGAGCTCCAAGGTTCCAGGGAGCGTTTGGGTGGCATTTTGGGAACTCCAGGAGTTGGATCTGTGATCCCTGTGGGTCCATTCCCGCTCAGGATATTCCAGGATTCTCCGAGTTCCCTGAGCCGGGTGCTCCCAATTTTCCCAGAGCTGGAACTGCCTCAGGACAGGGAATTTTTGGTCTCCGGGAACCTCCTGTGTCCCCCTCGCTGCTCAGGATTCTCTGCCTGGTGCTGCTTTTCCTGCAGCACCGTGGGAATTCCCACCTGGAAAAACCCCTGAGGGAGCCTGAAGGATTGGGAAGGAGAGAAACTCCCCCACCTGTGGGTTTGGGTAGATGAGAGGTGGGGGAAAAAAAGAGAATTCCCACCTTTTTTTCGGGAATTGTGTGGCTGTGCTTTGTCCTTTCGAGGGCTCATCCAGCTCCAAGATTCCCAGGAATGTGGGATTTTCCTGCTTTTTCCTCCTGGTTGTTCCACAGGGGTGGCTTTGCTCCCAAACCAGCCCCTGGGAAGGGATTTTGTTTTCCCAGTGAATCCCACAGCTGGATCTGGGCACTGCTCCTCTCTTCCTTCTGGAATGCTGCTTTTCCAGGAATTCCCTGACTTCTGTTTCCTCCTCAGGATTTATCCCCCTTTCTGGGGGTGTTTTCCAAGCTCTCCCCATCCTCCTGCAGGTCAGTGGAGGTCACGGAACCCCCCTGGAATTCCAGCCTGGCTCCATCCTCACCGGAGCCTTCGTTTTCCCGTTTTCCAGCCCTTTGGGACAGCGCTTCCCTGCTTTCTGCTGGAAAATCCCCGGATTTCGGGCAAATAAAGGGGGAGATAAAACATAGAAAACCTCAAGCTGCACCAGGAAAGATTTAGGTTGGAATTTAGGGAAAATTTATTCGTGGGAAGCGTGCTCGGGCATCGGAACATGGAATTGTCCCTGGGATTGTCCAAAAACCACAGGGATGTGGCACTCGGGAGCACGGTGACACGGCACAGGGGATGGCCGGAATCTTCCGGGGGTCTTTCCTAGGGAATTCCCGGATTTTGGCACAGGCAGGGGTGTCCAGACTGGTCTGGCTGGAATCTTGCAGGGGTCTTTCCTAAGGAATTCCCAGATTTTGGGGCGGGCAGGGGGTTCCAGACTGGTCCGGGCCGGAATCTTCCGGGGGTCTCTCCTAAGGAATTCCCGGATTTTGGGACAGGTAGGGGTGACCGGACTGGTCTGGCTGGAATCTTCCAGAGCTTTTTCCTAAGGAATTCCCAGATTTTGGTGTGTCCAGACTGGTCTGGCTGGAATCTTCCGGAGATGTTTCCTAGAGAATTCCCAGATTTTGGTGTGGGCAAGGGGTGTCCGGACTGGTCTGGCTGGAATCTTCCAGAGATTTTTCCTAAGGAATTCCCAGATTTTGGCATGGGCAGGGGGTTCCAGACTGGTCTGGCTGGAATCTTCCAGAGATGTTTCCTAGAGAATTCCCAGATTTTGGTGTGGGCAAGGGGTGTCCAGACTGGTCTGGCTGGAATCTTCCAGGGGTCTTTCCTAGAGAATTCCTGGATTTTAGGGCAGGCAGGGGTGTCCGGACTGGTCTGGCTGGAATCTTCCGGAGCTTTTTCCTAAGGAATTCCCGGATTTTGGCACAGGCAGGGGTGTCCAGACTGGTCTGGCTGGAATCTTCCAGAGATTTTCCCTAAGGAATTCCTGGATTTTGGCACAAGCAGGGGTGTCCAGACTGGTCCGGGCCAGAATCTTCCGGGGGTCTCTCCTAAGGAATTCCCGGATTTTGGGACAGGTAGGGGTGACCGGACTGGTCTGGCTGGAATCTTCCAGAGTTTTTTCCTAAGGAATTCCCAGATTTTGGTGTGTCCAGACTGGTCTGGCTGGAATCTTCCGGAGATGTTTCCTAGAGAATTCCCAGATTTTGGTGTGGGCAAGGGGTGTCCGGACTGGTCTGGCTGGAATCTTCCAGGGGTCTTTCCTAGAGAATTCCCGGATTTTGGGGCTGGCAGGGGGTGTCCGGACTGGTCTGGCTGGGATCTTCCAGAGATTTTTCCTAAGGAATTCCCAGATTTTGGCATGGGCAGGGGGTTCCAGACTGGTCTGGCTGGAATCTTCCAGGGGTCTCTCCTAGAGAATTCCCGGATTTTGGGGCTGGCAGGGGGTGTCCGGACTGGTCTGGCTGGAATCTTCCGGAGCTTTTTCCTAAGGAATTCCCGGATTTTGGCACGGGCAGGGGTGTCCAGACTGGTCTGGCTGGAATCTTCCAGAGATTTTCCCTAAGGAATTCCTGGATTTTGGCACAGGCAGGGGTGTCCAGACTGGTCCGGGCCAGAATCTTCCGGGGGTCTCTCCTAAGGAATTCCCGGATTTTGGCACGGGCAGGGGTGTCCGGACTGGTCTGGCTGGAATCTTCTGGGGCTTTTTCCTAAGGAATTCCCGGATTTTGGGACAGGCAGGGGTGTCCGGACTGGTCTGGCTGGAATCTTCTGGGGCTTTTTCCTAAGGAATTCCCGGATTTTGGCGCGGGCAGGGGTATCCGGACTGGTCTGGCTGGAATCTTCCAGAGCTTTTTCCTAAGGAATTCCCGGATTTTGGGGCGGGCAGGGGTGTCCGGACTGGTCTGGCTGGAATCTTCCAGAGATTTTCCCTAAGGAATTCCCGGATTTTGGGGCGGGCAGGGGTGTCCGGACTGGTCTGGCTGGAATCTTCCAGAGATTTTCCCTAAGGAATTCCCGGATTTTGGCACAGGCAGGGGTGTCCGGACTGGTCTGGCTGGAATCTTCCAGGGGTCTTTCCTAAGGAATTCCCGGATTTTGGGGCGGGCAGGGGTGTCCGGGCTGCTCGGGCTGGGCTGGGTCCCGCTGGGAGCGCTGGCTCCGCCTGTGCCCGGCTCCGGTTCCATCCCGGGCACGTCGGGTGACAGCGCCGGGGCCGAGGCGCCCCACGTGATGAGCCGGGCCCTAATTAACGATCCCTTTAATCAAGGAGCAGCAACACGAAGCTGCTCCCGTGGAAAACGATCCCTGGGTGTCGTGGTTTGGTCCAAAATGCTCATTCCTGTTTATCTTCTGTGAGATAAGAACGAGGAGGAACGCAAAGCCGGCCCCAAAGTTGAAAGAATAGAAAGAAGTTTATGAACAGACCTAAAAGAGGGGAAAAAAAAATTATCCCACACCTTCAGAGCTCTCCTCCTCCCCCCACCTTCCTCCCTTCTCCCACTGACAATGGGAAAAGACAACCCTGGAGATGTTCAGTCTGTTACCACTTCCAGAATAACCTTGTTCCGTCCATTTAGGAAGAGAAGTCTCTTCTTGCTCGTGCTATGAAAACAGTATCACAACGAGACAGCCGCCCACTTCCAAGTATTGTTCAGTCCATTTAGGAAGAGGAGTCTCTCTGCCTGCGTGTGAGTCCTTTCCCCCAACTTGCAGCTTTTCCCGCAACTGCTTTCGAGGGTCCACTCTTGAAGGTTTTTGGGGTACAATTTTAAGGTTGAGCCGTTCAGAAACAAGAACAGAGGCCCTTCTCCTTCCCTGGGAGCAAAGGGTCTTCATCATCTTCATTGTTAGGACAATCTCTGGGAACATATCTAGGGACTGAGGTTTCTCTTTTCCCATTTGGAGCAAAAGTCCTCATCTGGTTCATCTCTAGGGACTGAGGTTTCTCCTTTTCTGTTTGGAGCAAAAGTCCTCATCAGGTTCATCTCTAGGGACTGAGGTTTCTCCTTTTCTGTTTAGAGCAAAAGTCCTCATCAGGTTCATCTCTAGGGACTGAGGTTTCTCCTTTTCTGTTTAGAGCAAAAGTCCTCATCAGGTTCATCTCTAGGAATTTTCTCCTTTCCTGTTTGGAGCAAAAGTCCTCATCAGGTTCATCTCTAGGAACTGAGGTTTCTCCTTTCCTATTTGGAGCAAAAGTCCTCATCAGGTTCATCTCTAGGAACTTTCTCCTTTCCTATTTGGAGCAAAAGTCCTCATCAGGTTCATCTCTAGGGACTGAGGTTTCTCCTTTCCTATTTGGAGCAAAAGTCCTCATCAGGTTCATCTCTAGGAACTTTCTCCTTTCCCATTTGGAGCCAAAGTCCTCATCTGGTCCATCTCTCCCTGCCCAAACTTCTCATGGAATCACAGCTGCGTCAGCATCTGCCTATCTCAGCGTTTGCTCACGAGTTGAACACTCCACCCCCCAGATCTTCATGAAATTACAACAGGATACTCTGATATATCACAGCTTCACAACAGAATTTCAGCTTGAAGCATCTCCTCTCTCTCTCCCCTCAGGTTTCCAGCTCCTCACAGCACTAAAAGGGTCAATCTCACCTCGGCCTTGCAGCTTTGCAGCTGGAATGTTGAATTTCCTTATCTCAGAGCGGGATGAGCCGAGCTGCTCCGGCTGCCCAGGGCAAGGCAGGGCGGGGTTCTGCGGGTGGAACAGGGCCCATGGCTCCAGGATGGCCATGGCCCACTGGCCCCCACACGGGGCCCGTAGCCACCTGTCTCAGCACCAGAAACGAGACAGAGCTGGGTGGGGGGTTTGTCTATTCTTAAATGTGCATCACAGAGGGGTCAAAATTCACAATTTTAAGTGGATTAAAGAATTGTCCGTATTCAACCTGGCCGCTGCTGGGTCCTGTCAGGTCCCAGAGGAAGCTGTGAGCACCCCTTTGGCAAGGACACCCCTTCCAGGACTGTGCTTGCTGACCCATGGCACCGGGAAACGCCGGCAGCCGGGGTCACCTTCCTTTGGGAATGTTGGGATGGAGCGGGGACGCTGCTGAGGAATGTTGGAAACGTGGATTTTGGTCCCCAAAAGTGGATTTTGGTCCCCAGAGCCCTTGGGGTCACCCCCCCAAGTGCCGCTGTCCCGCCTCATCCCGGCTCCGCCAGGAGCCGTTCCGGGATCGCTGGATTTGTCGCTTCTGTGATGCTGCTTTCCCAAAAATTCCTGGGCCTGGGATAACGGGAATGACGTCCCTGTGCTCTCTCGGAAGGGACCTTCAGCCTCTGGTGCCACCCCAAGTTCGAGGACCGCTGCCAGTCCGTGGTGGAGTTCATCAAGAGGGCCATCATGCACTCCAAAAACGGGAAGTTCCTCTACTTCCTGCGATCCAGGGTTCCAGGTGAGCCTGGGAATGGGTTTGCCTGGGATCCAGAATTCTGGGAATGGGTTTTCCCTGGGATCTGGGGTTCTGGGAATGGGTTTTTTCTGGAATCTGGGGTTCTGGGAATGGTTTTTTCCTGGGATCCAGGGTTCTGGAAATGGGTTTTTCCCTGGGATCCAGAGTTCTGGGAATGGTTTTTCCCCAAGATCTGGGGTTCTGGGTTTTATTCTGGAATCCGGGGTTCTGGGAATGGTTTTTCCCTGGGATCCAGAATTCTAGGAATGGGTTTTTTCCGGGATCCGGGGTTCCAGGAATGGTTTTCCCTGGGATCCAGGGTTCTGGGAATGGGTTTTTCCTGGGATCCAGAATTCTGGGAATGGTTTTTTCCTGGAATCCAGGGTTCCAGGTGAGCCTGGGAATGTTTTTTTCCTCCAGTTGAGCCTGTTTTTTTTCTGGGAATGGGATTTTCCTGGGATCCAGAATTCTGGGAATGGTTTTTCCCCAGGATTTGGGGTTCCGGGAATGGTTTTTTTTTCTGGAATCCAGGGTTCTGGGAATGGTTTTTTCCTGGGATCCAGGGTTCTGGAAATGGGTTTTTCCCTGGGATCCAGAGTTCTGGGAATGGTTTTTCCCCAAGATCTGGGGTTCTGGGTTTTATTCTGGAATCCGGGGTTCTGGGAATGGTTTTCCCCTAGGATCCAGAATTCTAGGAATGGGTTTTTTCCGGGATCCGGGGTTCCAGGAATGGTTTTCCCTGGGATCCAGGGTTCTGGGAATGGGTTTTTCCTGGGATCCAGAATTCTGGGAATGGGTTTTTCCTAGGATCCAGGGTTCTGGGAGTGTTTTTTTTCCTGGGATCCAGAATTCTGGGAATGTTTTTTTCTGGAATCCAGGGTTCCAGGTGAGCCTGGGAATGTTTTTTTCCTCCAGTTGAGCCCGTTTTTTTTCTGGGAATGGGTTTTTCCCTGGGATCCAGAATTCTGGGAATGGTTTTTCCCCAAGATCTGGGGTTCCAGGAATGTTTTTCCCCTGGGATCCAGAATTCTGGGAATGGGTTTTCCCTGGGATTTGGGATTCTGGGAATGGGTTTTTTCTGGGATCCAGGGTTCTGGGAATGGTTTTTTCCCACCATCCAGGCTTCAAGGTGGGCTCGAGTTTTGCCCTAAACTTCCAGGCAGGAGGAGGGTTTGGGATGGGGGGATTTGATCCCTCTCAGCCCTGGGGGATGTTCACTGCCTGGGGAACGGCTGGAACTCGGGAATGTCCAAATTCCCTGGATTTTGAATGCCTTGGAATCCCCTCAGCCACTTGAAGGGATGTGCAGGGCAGGGCCTGGCCGTGCCTCTTCCCTCTTCCTTCTGCATCCCTAAAAACCCCACTGCTGCCCAAAGGGATCGTTCATCCGCTGGCTCGGAGCTCGCTTTTCCCTGGATCTGCTTTTCCAGCCCCCTCCAAACCCCCTCGGCAGAAATGCCCCTCAAAAAACCCCCTCCTCCAAAACCCCTCTGCAAAAACACCATCCCCTTCCTCCAAAATCCCCTTCCTCCAAAATCCACCTTCAAAACCCCCTCTGCAAAAACCCATCCCCTGAACCCCCTCCTCAAAAACCACACCTCCAAAACCCCCTCTGCAAAAACCCCTTCCTCCAAATCCCACCCCAAACCCCCTCCTCAAAACCCCCTTCTCGAAAACCTTCCTCAGTTCCCACCCCCAAACCCCCTCCTCAAAAACCCCTCTGCAAAAACCCCCTCCTCCAAATCCCCCTCCTCCAAATCCCTCCTCAAAAAGCCACCCCCAAACCCCCTCCTCAAAAACCCTCCTCAAAACCCCTCTGCAAAAACCCATTCCCCAAACCCCCTCCTCAAAAACCCCCTTCCTCAAACCCCCTTCCTCAAATCCCACCCCCAAACCCCCTCCTCAAAACCCCTCTGCAAAAACCCATTCTCCAAACCCCCTCTTCAAAAACCCCTCTGCAGAAACCGTCCCCTAAACCCCCTCCCCAAAAACCCTGCCTCAAAAACCCCCTCCTCAAACCCCCCTCCTCAAATCCCACTCCCAACCCCCCCTAAAAAACCCTCCTCAAAAACCCATCCCCCAAACCTCCTCCTCAAAATCCACCCCCAAACCCCCTCCTCAAATCCCACCCCCAAACCCCCTCCTCCAAAATCGCCCTCCTCAAAAACCCCCACCTCAAAACCCCCTCCTCCAAACCCCCTCCTCAAATCCCTCCTCCAAATCCCCTCCTCCAAAATTCCTCCTCCAAAATCCCCTCCTTCAAATCCCTTCCTCAAATCCCACCCCAAAACCCCCTCCACAAAACCCCCTCCTCAAATCCCACTTCCAAACCCCCTCCTCCAAAATCCCCTCCTTCAAATCCCCTTCCTCAAATCCCACCCCCAAACCCCCTCCTCCAAAATCCTCCTCAAAACCCCCACCTCAAAAACCCCCTCCTCCAAACCCCCTCCTCAAAACCTCCTCCTTCAAATCCCCTCCTCAAATCCCACTTCCAAACCCCCCTCCTCCAAAATTCCTCCTCCAAAATCCCCTCCTTCAAATCCCCTTCCTCAAATCCCACCCCAAAACCCCATCCCCCAAACCCCATCCTCCAAATCCCACTTCCAAACCCCCTCCTCAAAACCCCCACCTCAAAACCCCCTCCTCAAATCCCACTTCCAAACCCCCTCCTCCAAAATTCCTCCTCCAAAATCCCCTCCTTCAAATCCCCTTCCTCAAATCCCACCCTCAAACCCCCTCCTCAAATCCCACTTCCAAACCCCCTCCTCAAAACCCCCACCTCAAAACCCCCTCCTCAAATCCCACCCCCAAACCCCCTCCTCCAAAATTCCTCCTCCAAAATCCCCTCCTTCAAATCCCCTTCCTCAAATCCCACCCCAAAACCCCATCCCCCAAACCCCCTCCTCCAAATCCCACTTCCAAACCCCCTCCTCCAAAATTCCTCCTCCAAAATCCCCTCCTTCAAATCCCCTTCCTCAAATCCCACCCCAAAACCCCATCCCCCAAACCCCCTCCTCCAAATCCCACTTCCAAACCCCCTCCTCCAAAATCCTCCTCCAAACCTCCTCCTCCAAACCTCCTCCTTCAAATCCCCTCCTCAAATCCCACTTCCAAACCCCCTCCTCAGAATTCCCGTCTGGGTTCGGAGCTGCCGGTGCCTCCCGAGGGAGGGATTTGCAGGCAAAGGGGGCTCTGCCCCCTGGGCAGGTTTGGATTCCCGCTGATTCCAGAGCTGGGGGAATCCTGGGAAGCTCCCGAGGTTCCTCAAAAGATGGGAGAGGGAATTTTGGTGTGGGAGGGAATTTTGGTACGGGCGGACAGCGACGAGAAAAGGTGGAATGGGTTTAAACTGGGAATGGGGCAGGGATAGATGGGATTTTGGGGATGAAATTCCTCCCTGTGAAGGCTGGGATGGAATTCCCAGAGAAGCTGTGGCTGCCTCATCCCTGGAATTTTCCAAGGCCGGGTTGGACGGGGCTTGGAGCACCCTGGGATAGTGGGAGGTGCGGGGTGGGACTGGCTGAGCTCCCAAACCACTTCCATGACTCCCTAATCCCAAACCATTCCATGACTCCCTAATCCCAAACCATTCCATGATTCCCTAATCCCAAACCATTCCATGACTCCCTAATCCCAAACCATTCCATGATTCCCTAATCCCAAACCATTCCATGATTCCCTAATCCCAAACCACTTCCATGATTCCCTAATTCCAAACCACTTCCATGACTCCCTAATCCCAAACCATTCCATGATTCCCTAATCCCAAACCACTTCCATGACTCCCTAATCCCAAACCATTCCATGACTCCCTAATCCCAAACCATTCCATGATTCCCTAATCCCAAACCACTTCCATGATTCCCTAATCCCAAACCATTCCATGATTCCCTAATCCCAAACCACTTCCATGACTCCCTAATCCCAAACCATTCCATGATTCCCTAATCCCGCTGGATCCCAGCCTCGCCGACAGCTCCTCATTCCCAGCGCCAGCCTTTCCCTTGGGAATCAGCAGCGCTTCCTTCCCAGCGCAACCCTTCCCTCCAACATCCCCTTCTTTATTTTCCAGCGCGATCCTCATCTCCAAAATCTCCTTTTTTTCCCCCAAAACAAGGTCTCCCTCCGACTCCCGTCCAGCTCCTGTATCCCGTCTCCAGGTTCAGCAACGTCAAATCCCTGCAGCACCTTTGCCGCTTCCGGATCCGGCAGCTGGTCCGGATCGATCACATTCCCGAGCTCCCGCTGCCCAAGTGAGTCCCGGGATGGATCCCAGGGGGGAATCCCGGCCATTCCCTCCCTCCTGAGCAGCAGGAAAGGGGATCTGGGAGCACGGCGAGGATTCCCGGAGGGAATAACTGACTTTTCCAGCCTTGGAGGAGGGTTTGTTTGGGAATGGGGTTTTGGAGAGGGGGTTTTGGAGGAGGGAGTTTGGAGGTGGAATTTGGAGGAAGGTGGTTTTGGAGGAGGGATTTTTGAGGGTGGGGTTTTTTGGGAATGGGGTTTTGGAGAGGGGGTTTTGGAGGAGGATTTGGAGGAGGGAGTTTGGAGGTGGAATTTGGAGGAAGGTGGACTTGGAGGAGGGATTTTTGAGGATGGGGTTTTTTGGGAATGGGGTTTTGGAGAGGGGGTTTTGGAGGAGGATTTGGAGGAGGGAGTTTGGGGGTGGAATTTGGAGGAGGGATTTTTGAGGATGGGGTTTTTTGGGAATGGGGTTTTGGAGGAGGATTTGGAGAAGGGAGTTTGGAGGATGGGGTTTTTTGGGAATGGGGATTTGGAGGAGGGAGTTTGGAGGTGGAATTTGGAGGAGGGATTTTTGAGGATGGGGGTTTTTTTTGGGAATGGGGTTTTGGAGGAGAATTTGGAGGAGGGAGTTTGGAGGAAGGCAGATTTGGAGGAGGGATTTTTGAAGATCGGGTTTTTTGGGAATGGGGTTTTGGAGGACGGGGTTTTCCAGGAGGAGAATTTGGAGGAGGGAGTTTGGAGGAAGGCAGATTTGGAGTGGGTCCTGCGGGGTTTAGGGATGCCGTGGGAATGCTGAGCAGCTCGGGAATGAGGCGTTCCCTGCCGTGCCGAAGCTTTGGGAAGCAGCTCCTGCTCCTGTGGAGGTGCTGGGCGGGCTGGGAAGAGGCTCTGCCTGGGAGAGGCTCCGGCTGTGCTCCGGGGAGGGCTGGGAAGAGGCTCTGCCTGGGAGAGGCTCCGGCTGTGCTCCGGGGAGGGCTGGGAAGAGGCTCTGGCTGTAGTTTGGGAATGTTGGAGGTGCTGCGGCTCAGGGATCCGGCTCTTCCCGGTGTTTTTCCAGGCCCCTGATCTCCTACATCCGCAAGTTCTACTACTACGACCCGCAGGAGGAGGTTTACCTGTCCCTCAAGGAGGCCCAGCTCATCTCCCGACAGAAGCAGGAGCCGGAATCCTCCACGTAGCGGAGCTGCCGCGGCGCTGATGGTACGGGAATGGCATGGGAATGGCATGGGAATGGCATGGGAATGGCATGGGAATGGTCTGGGGATGGTCTGGGGATGGTCTGGGAATGGTCTGGAGTGGTTTGGGAATAGTCAGGAATGGTCTGGAGTGGCTTGGGATGGTCTGGGAATGGTTTGAAATGGTCTGGGAATGACACGGGAATGGTCTGGAGTGGCTTGGGATGATCTGGGAATGGTCTGGGATGGTCTGGGAATGGTCTGGAGTGGTTTGGGAATAGTCAGGAATGGTCTGGAGTGGCTTGGGATGGTCTGGGAATGGTCTGGGATGGTCTGGGAATGGTCTGGAGTGGTTTGGGAATAGTCAGGAATGGTCTGGAGTGGTCTGGGAATGACACGGGAATGGCACAGGAATGGTCTGGAGTGGTTTGGGATGGTCTGGGAATGATCTGGAGTGGTTTGGGATGGGAATGACACGGGAGTGGTCTGGGGATGGTCTGGGATGCCGCGGGAATGACATGGGAATGGTCTGGAGTGGTCGGGAATGGTTTGGGAATGGCCAGAATGGTCTGGGGATGACATGGGAATGGTCAGGAATGGCATGGGAATGGTCTGGGGATGGCCGGGATGGTCTGGGAATGACATGGGAACGGTCTGGAGTGGTCTGGGAATGGTCTGGGAATGCCCAGGGAATGGTCTGGGAATGCTGCTCCTTCACCCCAGGATCAGACCCCCATCCCTCTGTTCTCCTCCTCCCCCTGGAGGAGTCGTGGCCGCTCATTCCGTGGTCTTTTATCATTCCCAGCTTTTCTTCGGGAAAGGGAACAAGGTTTCCTGGCCTTTCACCATTCCCAAACTTTCCTTGGGAAAGGGGAGCAGGATTCCATGGCCTTCCACCATTCCCACCTTTCCTTGGGAAGGGGCCTACCCTATTCCCATTCCCAGTCTCCTTCAAGCCCCAATCCCTCCCAATCCCACCTGATCCCAAATTCCTGATGTTTTTTCCTGGCAGGAATTTGGTTGTTGCCCTCCTGCCGCCCGAGCCCGGCCGTGGTGGGGAGGAGGAGGAGGAGGAGGAGGAGGAGGCAGAATTCCTGCTGCTGCTGCTGCTGCTCCTGCTCTTTTCTCCGGAGGAGAGGGCCCAGCATTCCCGGGAAGCCCAGCAGAGCAGGATCCGGAGCCCCGGCTCCTGGGAAAAGGAATCCCAGGGGGGGAAACCCGAGCCCGGCTCCGCGGGATCCCCGCGGAACAAAGAACGTCACGGCGCCGTTCCCGAGTTTTCCTGGAAGTTTTTCGTTTGGATGTCTCTGGATTTTGAGTTTTTTTTGGCTTTTCAGCACGAGTTTAAAATGGATCCCGCTGGATTTTCCGAGCCCGCCTTGGGAATTCCAAGGTGTGGGGAGAGAGGGAGGAAAAAGGGGGGAATTCTCTGGGAAGATCCGTCTGCTCCGAGGCGGCGTGGCAAGGCTTTGATCCGCACTGGAGAGCTGCAGATGGAGCCAGGGGGATGGAATGAGCCCCGGGAATGAGCCCTGGGAATGAGCCCCGGGAATGACCCTTGGGAATGAGCCCCGGGAATAAAGTGTGGAATTCTGAGCAGCTCCGCAGCTCCCCCGCTTCCCAGGATTTGGGAAAAACGATCCAACCCCACCCAGGATGGAGCAGCTGAGCTTGGCAGGAGCGTCCTGGGAAAAGCTGGAAGGAAGGAAGAGCGCGGGATGGGGTGGATCCAAAGGGAACATTCCCGGAGCAAACACTGGGAGGATTCCCCTGGATCCCTGGGAAGGTGGGAAAGCTGCTGCTGGAATTACTGGAGCTGTCCCTGGATCAAAGGAGCTTCCTGCAGGAATCCCGGTGGGATGGGCGCTTCCAGCCTCTCCCTGGCTCATTCCAGAGGCTGGGAATGGCGTGGTTTCCTTTGGAGCACCGAGGATTCTCCTGGAGCAGCTCCTCCCCTCCCTGAGACATCGGGAACAGCAAATCCCGGGAGAGTTGTGGCTCTTTCCCGTTTTTTTTGGGCACAAATTCCCCCCCTCGCCCCCTTCGGATCCCGCTCTGCTGCTCCATCCCCTGAGCAGGAATTCCGTGGTGGAGCTTCCAGCTGGGAATTCCGGAGAAGCCTCTTCCCTCCTGTTTCAAGGAGCTGCATCCCAGTGCTCTGAATCCAAGGAATTGCTCCATCCTGCTGGATGTGGGGATCCCCTGGGAGCTGCCAGGACCTTGGGGGGATGATCCCAGTCCTGGAATTCCCGTGGATTTTAATGGAAAAACTCCTCTGGCCGAGCTGCTTTTCCATGAAAGGTGCTACAAATCCCGCCCTGCCTGTCGCCTCCAGCTGGGATTTGGAGGGAAAAAACCACAATCCTTAAAAAAAAAATTCCAGGTTTCCGGGTGAAACTGAGCTTCAAAATCCATGGAAATACCTCATTGGGAATGTGGGAGGGAAAACCTTCCCGAGAGCCAGGCCTGGGCCGGCTTCTTCCCAAAAAAAAACCCCGAGAGCCTGGAAAAAGGGAACAGGAAGAAGGTGTGGATGAGGGATGGATAATGGGATGCAGGAAGTTGGGAAGCTGTGAGCCTCTCCTGGGAGAATCCAGGGATTCTGGTGGGGGCGGCGTTCCCAGTCCTTCCCGCCCCGCTCCGGCATGGAGAGCTTTGGGAATGGGGAGCGGCAGAGCTGGGGGAGCACCGGGAATGGCAGCTGGGCGGCTTTTGGGGGGAGGAAACGCCGGATCCCGCTCCGGGATGGGGCTGGGGAGAATTCCTGCAGCTCCGTTCCCAGTGTCCCATCCCAGTGTCCATCCCAGTGTCCATCCCAGTGTCCCACCTCATCCCAGTGTCCCAGGAACTTCCAGTTCCCCATCCCAGTGTCCCAGGAGTGCTCCATATCCCATCCCAGTGTCCCAGGAACTTTCTGAGTCCCATCCCAGTGTCCCAGGAACTCCCAGTTCCCAGTGTCCCAGTGTCCCATCCCAGTGTCCCAGGAACTTTCTGGGTCCCATCCCAGTGTCCCAGGAACTTTCTGGGTCCCATCCCAGTGTCCCATCCCTGTGTCCCAGGAACTTTCTGGGTCCCATCCCAGTGTCCCATCCCAGTGTCCCAGGAACTTTCTGGGTCCCATCCCAGTGTCCCATCCCTGTGTCCCAGGAACTCCCGGTGTCCCATCCCAGTGTCCATCCCAGTGTCCCATCCCTGTGTTCCAGGAACTCCCAGTTCCCAGTGTCCCAGTGTCCCATCCCAGTGTCCCAGGAACTTTCTGGGTCCCATCCCAGTGTCCCATCCCTGTGTCCCAGGAACTCCCGGTGTCCCATCCCAGTGTCCCATCCCTGTGTTCCAGGAACACCCAGTGTCCATCCCAGTGTCCATCCCAGTGTCCCACCTCATCCCAGTGTCCCAGGAGCGCTCCATATCCCATCCCAGTGTCCCAGGAACTCCCAGTTCCCCATCCCAGTGTCCCAGGAACTTCCAGTGTCCCATCCCAGTGTCCCAGGAGCTCTCTGTGTCCCATCCCAGTGTCCCAGGAGCTCCCAGTGTCCCAGGAGCTGCCGGTGAGGGTGGATTTTAGGGACAACGCTTGAATCCCACCTTCCCGTCCTTGCAGGATTTATCCCAACAATCCCACGGAGCTCCTGCTGTTCCTCGAACCTTGGGGGCAGCTTTTCCCAAATTCCGGCCGGTGGGGGAGGATTTGGATCTGAGATCATGGAGGAGGAGGCTGTGGGATCGGGAACGGGGCTGTGGGATCGGGAACGGGGCTGTGGGATCGGGAACGGGGCTGTGGGATCGGGAATGAGGCTGTGGGATCGGGAACGGGGCTGTGGGATCGGGAATGAGGCTGTGGGATCGGGAACGGGGCTGTGGGATCGGGAACGAGGGTGTGGGATCGGGAATGAGGGTGTGGGATCGGGAATGGGGCTGTGGGATCGGGAATGGGGCTGTGGGATCGGGAACGGGGCTGTGGGATCGGGAACGGGGCTGTGGGATCGGGAATGAGGGTGTGGGATCGGGAACGGGGCTGTGGGATCGGGAATGGGGCTGTGGGATCGGGAATGAGGCTTTCCCATGGATCCGTGGAGGCTCCTCAGCATTCCCAGGGCTCTGCTCCTCCTCTCCCTGCTCGGAGCCAGGAGCTGGAGCAGATCCATGGATCGGCCTCGCTCCGGGGCTGATGGAGCTGGATGAGATCCCAAAACGGACCGGAACGAACGGCCCGCTCCCGAAATCCATCGGGAAAAAGCTGCTCCCGCACCTCGGGGTGGGAGGGAGGCAGGGATGCGATCTGGGGAGGGCTGGGAATGATCCCGGGGTTTTACTGCGCGGCTGGAATGAGAGGAGGGACAGGGACAGGAATCCAGGGACATCTCCTGGGTTGGGAATTCCTGTCCTGGATCGGGAATTCCTGTCCTGGATCGGGAATCCCTGTCCTGGTTTGGGAATTCCTGTCCTGGTTTGGGAATCCCTGTCCTGGTTTGGGATTTCCTGTCCTGGTTTGGGATTTCCTGTCCTGGTTTGGGAATTCCTGTCCTGGATCGGGAATCCCTGTCCTGGATCGGGAATCCCTGTCCTGGTTTGGGATTTCCTGTCCTGGATCGGGAATTCCTGTCCTGGTTTGGGATTTCCTGTCCTGGATCGGGAATCCTTCCCAAATCCCTCTGGATTTTAGGAACGGAGGGATTTTTCCGTGTGCTTGAGCTCCTTTGGCTTTTGGGACCGGGGGGATTCCTGCGGTGGCTTTGGGGAATGTGGGATTGCTCCCAGTGCTCCCAGTGCTCCCAGTGCTCCCAGTGCTCCCAGTGCCACGGGCTGGGTGGGACCCCCCTTCCCAAAGATCCCTTGGGATCGCGGGGGGATCCCGGCAGCGCTGCCTCCGACTGTGCCTCCGGCTGCAAAGCACAACCAGTGCTCCCAGTGCTCCCAGTGCCGCCGCGGGGCATTCCCAGTGCTCCCAGTGCTCCCAGTGCCACCTTGGGGCATTCCCAGTGCTCCCAGTGCTCCCAGTGCCACCTTGGGGCATTCCCAGTGCTCCCAGTGCCGCTTTGGGACATTCCCAGTGCTCCCAGTGCCACTCTGGGAAGCTCCCAGTGCCGCTTTGGGACACTCCCAGTGCTCCCAGTGCCGCCCTGGGGAGCTCCCAGTGCCGCCCTGGGGCATTCCCAGTGCTCCCAGTGCCGCCTTGGGGAGCTCCCAGTGCTGCCAGTGCCACCTTGGGGCATTCCCAGTGCTCCCAGTACCACCCTGGGGAGCTCCCAGTGCTCCCAGTGCTGCCTTGGGGAACTCCCAGTGCTCCCAGTGCCGCTTTGGGACGTTCCGAGTGCTTCCAGTGCTCCCAGTGCCCAAAAATCCCACCCTGGGGTGCTCCCAGTCCTCCCAGTGCCGCCTTGGGGCATTCCCAGTGCTCCCAGTGCCACCCTGGGGAGCTCCCAGTGCTCCCAGTGCCACCTTGGGGCATTCCCAGTGCTCCCAGTACCACCCTGGGGAGCTCCCAGTGCTCCCAGTGCCACCTTGGGGCATTCCCAGTGCTCCCAGTACCACCCTGGGGAGCTCCCAGTGCTGCTTTGGGACATTCCGAGTGCTCCCAGTGCTCCCAGTGCCCAAAAATCCCACCCTGAGGTGCTCCCAGTGCCCCGAAATCCACCCTGGGGTGCTCCCAGTGCTCCCAGTGCCCCAAAAATCCACCTCCCAGTGCCACCCCGGGGTGCTCCCAGTGCTCCCAGTGCTCCCAGTCCAGGCCTTCGCCCCAAAACGCCGGGAATTTCCCCGGACCCGGCCTCGCCTTTGGAGGAGGAACGAGCAGATTTCGGCAGCTCCCGGGATTTTGGGAAGCGCCCTTTGGAATTTCAGAAAAACCCCAAAAATGCAGCTTTTGCTTCATTTGCTCTTTTCCCCCCCCCCTCCTTTTTTAATTTATTTTTTATTAAAATTTTAATTTTTAATTTTAATTTTAATTTTTTATTTTTTATTTTAATTAATTTTTTGATTTTTAAAATTTTCATTTTAATTTTTAATTTTTATTTTAGCTTTTATTTTAATATTTTTTTATTATTTTTATTTTATTTTAATTTTTATTTTTTATTTTTAATTTTTCATTTTCATTTTAATTTTTATTTTTTATTTTTATTTTTTAATTTTTAATTTTAAATTTTTGAAGTTTTTTATTTTATTTTTTTTATTTTAATTTTTTTAATTTCCGTTTTTAATTTCCGTTTTTAATTTCCGCTTTTCATTTCCATTTTGAATTTCAATTCTTAATATCAATTTTCGGGTTTTTTTTTGGTGTTTTTTTTTTTTTTTGGTGCGTGCTTAATTTATTCAAATAGTGGCTGTATAATTTATTTTCGTAAACTATGAGAGCAAAGGTGACTAGATGGTTTAAAAAAGAAAAATGCCAAGGAAAATAAAATTTACAAATGAAATAAAAAATAAAATTTAAAAAAAAAATTAAAGATAAAAATAGAAGTGGAAATAAAAATAAAAATTAAAAATAAAAATAAAAATAAAAATAAAAATAAAAATTAAAATTAAAAATAAAAATAAAAATTAAAAATAAAAATTAAAATTAAAAATAAAAATAAAAATAAAAATTAAAAATAAAAATAAAAATAAAATAAAATAAAAAATTAAAATTAAAATTAAAATTAAAAATAAAAATAGAAATAAAAATAAATAATAAATAAAAATAAAAATAAAAATTAAAAAAAATTAAAAATTAAAAAAATAAAATAAGAAATTAAAATTAAAATTAAAATTAAAAATAGACATAAAAATAAAATAAAAATAAAAATAAAATAAAATAAAAATAAAAATAAAGATTAAAATTAAAAATTAAAATAAAACATGAAAATAGAAAATAAAAACAAAAATAGAAATAAAAATTAAAAAATTTAAAAAAACAAAAAGGAAAAATTAAAATTCAAACTAAAAAAAAAATATTAAAAAAATAAAAACAAAACCAAAATTTAAAAAAACCCCAAACGGACTTTGCAGGCCAATCTTTCCCATTTAACGACAAAGAATTAATTAAGAGGAATTCATGAAGCAGGATGCTTTTTGACAGGCGCCCCAGAGGCACTCCGTGCCCGCGGTTGCTTGGTTCGGGGCCGGGCAGCGCTGCGGCTGCTGTGTAAATATTGTATTTCTAGGCATGCGTGGCCTCTCGCTGCGGGCTTTGGCAGCCGCTGCCGTGCGATTCCTGCATCTGGGGCCTTTTTGGGGCAGATTTTATTTTTTTTTTGGGGGGTTGGGAGGGGATTTTGGGTTGGTTTTGGTGTTTTTTTTTTTTCCACGGGCTCAGCGAGGCGGAGCTGCCGCGGTGTTTGTAAAACTCCTTTCTAGCGCCGGGTTTTGGGGGTTTTTTTGGGGCGGGGTGGGAAGAGGGAAGGGTTTGAAATAAAACGATTGGAAATGGTTGGAATTTGTGGTGCGCTTGGAATCCCTGATCCCCAAAACCCCGGCTCCTTTTTGGCCCCTTTTGGCTCCTTTTTTGGGCCATCCTGGTGGCCAAAATCCAGCGGGGAGCTCGGGGTGCCCTTCCCGGGGTGTTCCTGGCACCCCAAAACCCATCCGGGAGCTCTGGGTGCTCCCCTGGCTCCTCCTGGCACCCCAAAACCCATCCGGGAGCTCTGGGTGCTCCCTTGGCTCCTCCTGGCACCCCAAAACCCATCCTGGAGCTCCCAATGCCCCCCTGGCTGCTCCTGGCACCCCAAAACCCATCCGGGAGCTCTGGGTGCCCTTCCCGGGGTGCTCCTGGCACCCCAAAACCCATCCGGGAGCTCGGGGTGCCCTTCCCGGGGTGCTCCTGGCACCCCAAAACCCATCCTGGAGCTCCCAATGCCCCCCTAGGGTGCTCCTGGCACCCCAAAACCCATCCGGGAGCTCTCAATGCCCCCCTGGCTCCTCCTGGCACCCCAAAACCCATCCTGGAGCTCCCAATGCCCCCCTGGCTGCTCCTGGCACCCCAAAACCCATCCGGGAGCTCCCAATGCCCCCCTGGCTGTTCCTGGCACCCCAAAACCCATCCGGGAGCTCGGGGTGCCCTTCCCGGGGTGCTCCTGGCACCCCAAAACCCATCCGGGAGCTCTCAATGCCCCCCTAGGGTGCTCCTGGCACCCCAAAACCCATCCTGGAGCTCCCAATGCCCCCCTAGGGTGCTCCTGGCACCCCAAAACCCATCCTGGAGTTCCCAGTACCCCCAAAGCCCCCGGGCTGCTCCCAGTTCCGGCGCTCCTGTGGGGTGGGGTGAGACCCCAAAGGCTGGAGGTGCCCAGATCCCCCCTTTGCCCCCCCAAATCCCGCCCCCCGTGCCCCTCCCCAGCCCCTTCCCCACCCTCGGGAGCCGCGCTTGGACCCTCTCCCCCCCACCCCCAAATTTTCCCTCCCCCCCAAATCCTCCCCGGGCGCTTTGAACGCCCCCGACCGCGGCGGATCAAAGGCGGCGGCGGCGACTGAAGGGGGCTGGGGGAGGGGTGGGTTTGGGGAGCCTTCATCCCCCTCATCCCCCTCATCCCCCTCCTCATCCCCCTCATCCCCCTCATCCCCCTCCTCATCCCCCTCCTGCATCGCCGGGAGGGTTTGGGGTCCCCGCCCTTGGGGCCAGGGGACAAAGCCGCCTGTGCCAGGGCCGGATGGGCACGGGCGGCGCGTCTGGGGCTTCCTCTTGGGGTTTTTTTTTGGGGTCCATTGGCTGCCGGCGGCCTCTGATCCACCGGCACCGCCAGGATGGGGAACGCGGCGGATTTGGGGTCCCCGGGATGAGGAATCGGGAGGATTTGGGGTCCCTGGGATGGGGATCGAAGCAGATTTGGGGTCCCTGGGATGGGAAACAGGGAGGATTTGGGGTCTCCGGGATGAGGAATAGGGCGGATTTGGGATTCCCTGGGATGAGGAATAGGGAGGATTTGGAGTCTCTGGGATGGGAAATAGGGAGGATTTGGGGTTCCCGAGATGAGGAATAGGGAGGATTTGGGGTCTCCGGGATGGGGATCGAAGCAGATTTGGGGTCCCTGGGATGGGAAACAGGGAGGATTTGGGGTAGCCGGGATGGGGATCGAAGCGGATTTGGGGTCCCTGGGATGGGGAACGGGGTGGATTTGGGGTCTCCGGGATGAGGAATAGGGAGGATTTGGGGTTCCCTGGGATGAGGAATAGGGAGGATTTGGAATCTCTGGGATGGGAAATAGGGAGGATTTGGGGTTCCCGAGATGAGGAATAGGGAGGATTTGGGGTCTCCGGGATGGGGATCGAAGCAGATTTGGGGTCCCTGGGATGGGAAACAGGGAGGATTTGGGGTAGCCGGGATGGGGATCGAAGCGGATTTGGGGTCCCCGGGATGAGGGGCGGATTTGGGGTCTCCGGGATGAGGAATAGGGCGGATTTGGGGTCTCCGGGATGGGGATCGAAGCAGGTTTGGGGTTCCCTGGGATGGGGATCGGGCCGGATTTGGGGTCCCCGGGATGAGGGGCGGATTTGGGGTCCCCGGGATGAGGAATAGGGAGGATTTGGGGTCCCCGAGATGGGGATCGAAGCGGATTTGGGGTCCCTGGGATGGGGAACGGGGCGGATTTGGGGTCCCTGGGATGAGGAATAGGGAGGATTTGGGGTCCCCGGGATGGGGATCGAAGCAGATTTGGGGTCCCTGGGATGGGAAACAGGGAGGATTTGGGGTCTCCGGGATGAGGGGCGGATTTGGGGTCCCCGGGATGGGAATAGGGCGGATTTGGGGTCCCCGGGATGAGGAATAGGGAGGATTTGGAGTCTCTGGGATGGGAAATAGGGAGGATTTGGGGTTCCCGAGATGAGGAATAGGGAGGATTTGGGGTCTCTGGGATGGGGATCGAAGCAGGTTTGGGGTTCCCTGGGATGGGGATCGGGCCGGATTTGGGGTCCCCGGGATGAGGGGCGGATTTGGGCTCCCCGGGATGAGGAATAGGGAGGATTTGGGGTCCCCGGGATGGGGATCGAAGCGGATTTGGGGTCCCTGGGATGGGGAACGGGGCGGATTTGGGGTCTCCGGGATGAGGAATAGGGCGGATTTGGGATTCCCTGGGATGAGGAATAGGGCGGATTTGGGGTCCCCGGGATGGGAATAGGGAGGATTTGGGGTAGCCGGGATGGGGATCAAAGCGGATTTGGGGTCCCCGGGATGAGGAATAGCGAGGATTTGGGGTCTCCGGGATGGGGATCGAAGCAGATTTGGGGTCCCCGGGATGAGGAATAGCGAGGATTTGGGGTCTTCGGGATGGGGATCGAAGCGGATTTGGGATCCCCGCAGCCCCGGAGAGGCTTTGGGGCGGTGCTGAACGCAGCACCCCGGGAATGCGCCCACGACACGAGGGGGGACCCGTGGAGGGGTCCAGGGCACCCCCTCGCTGCCCCCACGGCTCCCCCCCCCCAAAAAAAAGCCGCTTTTGTCCGGCCGCCTCCGAGCGGGCCTGGAAAAGCCCCAACGTGGCTGGAGCTGCGCAGGAGTTTATTTTTAACGTCTCATTAGCATCTCATTAACATCTCATTAGCATCAGAAAGCGGCGCCTTTCCCGCGGCCCCCGGACAAAAGGCGCTTTCTTCCCGCTCCGCCTCCCCCCGACCCCAATCCCGCCG